>NC_084472.1:5259643-5576759 GCF_027409185.1 Cynocephalus volans
TTTATTTCCTTTATCCAGATACACAGTAAAAATACTAAAAATGAGCAGATCCAAAATTTAAGAACACTATTAGATCCGATACTTCAGCTGCAGAGAACCCAGGAAAAAAGTTTACTGATTTTTAAGGCCTCAGTATAGAATATAAGCTATTGTGTTTAATGTTTCTTCCACTTGATAGGAGTCTGATCATGTATTCCCTGCCTTTGGAAAAAGCTCAACATGCTATTCCAGATTTTCTTAACTGTTTTGAATTTGCCTCTTTTTTTTTTTTTTTGTCTTTTTCGTGACCGGTACTCAGCCAGTGAGTGCACCGACCATTCCTATGTAGGAACCGAACCCACAGCGGGAGCGTCGCTGCGCTCCCAGCGCCGCACTCTCCCGAGTGCGCCACGGGCTCGGCCTGAATTTGCCTCTTATTTAAGTGGATTTCCCCCCAGATTGTAGCTGAGATTTTCTTCCGAGACTGGTAGGAGATTCTTTAGGTTTTGTTTTCTTTACAAGTATAAATTGAGACATTGGTAATTAAACTCTTGAAACATGCCTATTGGCATTTGGTTGAATAAAACATGTATTGGTGGAATCAGTGTGTAGACTGGTTGTGGGGTACCAACAATTACTGACAGAAAGCTGTGGGCACTTCTGAATGTTTTACCAGTGGGACGATTTCATTTCAAGGACCTCTTAGCATAAGAGTGTGTTTATGAGTTGGTGGTCAAATGAAGTAGGCAGTGAGTAAAGCCATATGACACCTGGAGATGGTTGTAGCAGCTAAAGACCTTGCCAAGCAGCATTTTGATGTGTTTAGTTCCAGTGGCCAAACTTTTCATTTCTAGTTCACTCATGGTGGCCGATTTCTGCATACATTTCATACGTACTTTTGGGGTGTAAGCTCATGTTCAGCGGGACTTTGTCTGTGCCATTCCTAGGAAACCTGAGCTATGGAGATACACTTTGTAGGAGGATTTTTGTTTGCTTCTGCAGCTGCTCCAGGGGGTTACCAACCCAGAGACCCTTGATGTTAGTTTCTCAGGTTACAGGAGTAAGTGTAGGTTGGTAGGATACATTTGAACTCCAGAGTAGCATGAAGGCATGATCATGAACTGTCAGGGAGACATTTGCCCCACCCAGAGCCCAAACCAATACAGTTGTTCTTTTATCATTTGTTCTTCCATTTGCAGAAGGGGATTTTTTTCCCAGTCCACCCTTTTGCAAAGGGTGTGGCCTTTCACGTGTCCCAGCTTCACGGGAAGACAGTCCCACCTTCGTGGGCCTACGCCTCATCTTCTGGCTTCTGCTTTCCCCCATTAAAGCTCATGTCTCTTGCTCACTGCGATTGGCTCACACCCCCAGGGCAGGAACAAGCAGTGTCAGTCTGCCTTTCAGTTTCAGCATCAGACTTCTCTTGTTTCTTGTTTTGATCTGGGAATTTCCTTAATTCTTCACGAGCTCAGCTATACATTTTAAAAAAGGTTTGGTCATGTTTTGTCAGCATTTCTTGTTATTTTTTACCTGGATTTTTTTCTAGGCAATCTAATCTGCTGAAATGCTGGGAACAGATGTCTGAACAATTACTTTTCAATATAAAGCATATACATTAGTAATGTCAAGGATTCAGAGAAGGATGGTATCAAGAATCTGATGTGCCATAGACATTAACTGGAGTAACTTCCTGCTACTGTGACCTCTTGGTGGCCTCCTCCGTGCTGTAATAACCCTGCCTCCCAGTCACAGCTGATCGTTCCCGACCTAAGCCAGGGAACCCCATCTCTGTCTCAACGATTTGAAATTTGAAGACAGTACTCAGAAACCAGGTCACATTAATGGCACCACCGTTGAGAAAAGTTCTACCAACTTCTCTAGAGTTGATCTACTGACTGCCCTTCCCAATTTGATTCCTTTGATTCTGAGAGTTTCCCCAACAACTTTCTAATGAAATGCTTATTTCTGTTACCGCATCCAAAAGAACGTAAACCAATACTAAATTGCTTACAAAATGCATTTAAAATCAGGTTAGGGATATTAAATCATGTTATAAATGCTATAGTAATTGAACCAGTGTGGCACTGGCCTATAAATAGACATTTATAGATATATATTTGTAGGTATAGATAAATTCCAAATGCATAAAACACTGAGTAGAAGATAGAGATGGTGTTGCCCAACCAGTGAGGAATTGTAAATAAATAAATGTGGAAACAACTGGATAACCACCTGAGAAAGAATAAAGCTGGAATCACAGCTCACACCTTGTACCAGAATAAATCCCATATCAACCAAAGATTTCAATACAAAAAATTAGGATTCTAGTCAAGGTGGCAGAATAGATGGTCCCCAGCATCACTCTCTCCCACAGGTCAACAAATTTACAACTATTAAAAATCAATGACAGCCAAGCTGGGGCCGCTGGAGCTCAAGGGAAGAGGAGGAGAGACCTACAGAGTGCATGAAGGCAGGAGAAGCCACGATAAGAGAAAGAAAGGATAGCACCTGCCATATTGAATCCTGGTCACTTCCAGGCTGGAACTGGTGAGCACACAGAGCAAGACATGGCAAAAGCCACTGCTGTGCCCTTCGGATGAAGTTACTTGGAGGCAGTGGGGAGAAGAGGGCCTTGGTGGTCCTCAGGCCATCAAGACCACTAACAGGGTTCCTGTGAACTCACATGGGAGTGAGGGGGCACAACAACTGAAAAAAGGAGCCACTCACAGGCCAGTGAGTCATCACAAGGGACCAGCACAGGGCCTGTCCCATGGAAAGTGTTTGGAGCACAGGTGGTGGGGGAGACAAGCCACCTGGGGAACAGCAAGGACAGCTGATCTGCCCCACAAACAGTGTAGGACCACTCAGTGGAGACTGGTCAGGAATATAGAACTGCCGGGGGAGAATTTTGGTGAAAAGACTCAGATCTGGACCAGAGTTTCTACACAACCCAGGTTTACCAAACCTCACAAGACCTGGCAGTACCTACAAAGTCAATCACTAAAACCTGAGCTGCACAATAAGCCTTCCCCAGAGAATCATCAGCAAAGCAGCAATTTAACTCAATCACAGGGCTCAAGTGCTGGTTCCCACAGGAAGTCCCCCCATTTTAGAAGTAAGCAAAGGATAACAAATTAGTTCCAGTGCAGAGTTTAAGTGTTGGGAACAGCAAATAATCCAACACAGAACCGAAGAAAAAACAAAATTCCCACAGATCAGAGACAAAGTTTGATATTAACTAGTAAAGGTCTAATACCACCAAAGAACACCTATAAAACCTAGAAGGATTGGAAGCCCCCTGGCCTCCCATGCCAGGGCTGGGGTAGGGCTGGGAGCCTCAACCATGCCCCCCGACACCCATAACCAACCCAGCAACAACCACTGAGCTGCCACAGGGAGCGCCCCAGTCTCCCGAGCCGAGGCAGTGGGGAGATGAGAGCCTTGTCCACACCCCCTGACACCTGCAACCAGCCCAGTGATGACCACTGAGCCACCACAGGAAGCACCCCAGGCTCCTGAGCCAGGGTGGTGGGAGGCCAAGGGCCTCCACCACACAACCCCAATATCTACAACCAGCTCAGCAATGACTGAGCCACCACTAGAAGCCACCTGGTCTCCCCCCAAATTAAAAAATACCAAATGTATGACAGCACAATTATGTGTGATCATAGGCTGATTAGTTCTTAGTCCATCGAGATGTCTTATTTAAGGGGAATGTGTGAGCAATCTTCATTACATGGCCCTGAAGTTAGAACTAGATGCCAGGTATAGTTTCACACTTGAAACCCCCAAGTTTCACGGGTCTGGAGCAAGGAGGGGAGCACTTCCCAAGCAGGTTGCTGGTTTCTCAAAGCTTGGTAGCCAGGAAACCAACGTTGGAGGTGATACGCATGTTGACTGGAAATGATTTGACTTGAATGCGCTATGTCTGATTAAAGATTGGTGTTGGTTGAGGATATTATATGTACGGTATTACATTGCATGTACGGTAAATCACTGTATGTATTATGTACTGTAAATCTTATCACGTGCTTGCTTATGTGCATGGGGTAAATAATGTTATGTACGATAATACATGTATGTACTATAATACATGTATGTACTATGTACTGTCTAGAATATTGGGTACTAGCATAATATTCATGTGGTAAATCACTTAATGCATGATATACATAGGGCATCTGTAATTTTGCATTGTGGTCTCAATACTGACAGTACTTGAGAAAGTTGTTTTTAAAGCGTGCAGGGAGTTGTCTAAATAGAACTTCAGCTTTGGGTGTTGATAGTGGAGTGAAAGGCTCTCTCCTTGATTGCCCTATTTTCTCCATTTTTGGTTTACAAGACCAAAGTAGTTTTCTATACTAGAAGGACTCTTCATTTGAGGAGTTTGTTTTCAGCTAGGTTGGCGAGGGGTATGAGGGCTAGGATGATGAGGAAATATAGGATGGGTGCTGCTTGGCCAGTGGTGATGAAAGGGTGTTCTACTGGTCACCACCAATTCACATGAGTATGAGGAAGTCAGATACTAGGATTCAGAACAGGCACTGGCTGAGCGGTTGGAATATGATGCTGTGTGGTTTGGACAGTTGAAGGGCAGGGATGAGTGCTAGGATTAGGATAGACATGATGAGGTCAAGGACTCCTCCTAGTTTGTTGGGGATGGAGTGTAGGATTGCGTAGGCGAATAGAAAGTACCATTCTGGCTTGATGTGGGGTGGTGTATTTAGGGGGTTGGCTCGGGTGTAGTTGTCGGGGTCCCCTAGGAGGTCAGGAGAGAACAGGATGAGAGCAAGGAGGAGTAGGGCTAGTACAAGGGCTCCTAGTGCATCTTTAATTGTGTAGTAGGGGTGGAAGGGGATTTTGTCTGAGTCAGATGAGATTCCTGAGGGGTTGTTGGATCCTGTTTTGTGAAAGAATAAAAGGTAGTTGATAGCTAGGGCTGAGACGATGAAGGGCAGGATGAAGTGGAGAGCAAAGAAACGTGTGAGGGGAGCTTTGTCTACGGAAAATCCACCTCAGATCCATTCTACTAGGCGTGTGCCAATATATGAGATGGCAGATAATAGGTTTGTGATTACTCTTGCTCCTCAGAAGGATATTTGTCCTCAGGGCAGGATGTGGCCTATGAATGCTGTGGCCATAACTGTGAAGAGCATAATGATGCTGATGTTTCAGGTTTCTAGGTAGGCAGAGGATATGTAGTATGTGTGTGATGAGGCAGATGAAGAATGTGGATGCCCCGTTAGCGTGCATGTATCAGATGATTCAGCGATAGTTTAGATCTCAGCAGATGTGGGTAACAGAGGAGAATGCTGTTGTTGTGTCTGCTGTATAATGTATGGCCAGGAATAGTCCTGTGATAATTTGGAGTAGCAGGCACGTGCCTAGTAATGAGCCAAAATTCCATCATGCCGAGATGTTCGATGGTGCCGGTAGGTCAATGAATGAGTGGTTGATGATTTTGAAAAGGGGTCGGATTTTTGTCTGTTGGTCATTAGGTGCTTGTAGTTGAAGTACAACAGTGGTTTTTCATGTCACTGGTCATAGTTGCAGACCTGGGAGCAATTATGACATATACTGTATTTTTGTTGAGTGTTGTTATTGGTTTTGTGGGGTTTTCTTCAAAACCTTCTCCTGTTCATGGTGGATTGGGGCTCATTATTAGTGGCGGGGTTGGTTGTGGGATCGTGGTTAATTTTGGGGGTCTTTTTTGGAGCCAATGGTGTTTTTGGTTTACTTGGGGGGTATAATGGTGGTGTTTGGGTATACCACTGCTGTGGTTACTGAGGAGTATGCTGAGGTTCGGGGTTCAAATGTTGTGATTTAGGGAGCTTTACTGCTGGGGTTGGTGATGGAATTGTTTGTGGTTTTATGGATAATAGATTATGATGGGGTGGAGGTTGTTAATTTTGAAAGTACAGGTGATTGGGTGATTTTTTGAGGGGGAAGGGGAGGATTATTTTCATGGGGTTTCTGCAGGTGTAGCTGCGTTATGTAGTTACGGGTGCTGGTTGATGGCCGTGGCTGGTTGGTCTTAGTGAGTATTTTCATTCTTATCGAGATCATGCATTGTTATTAGATCACTCGAGGAGATCACATGGCAGGAATGAGGGAGCGCCAAGGTCCTCAACCCCACCCTCTCTCCCTCCCTCCTTCTGCCACCCTATTTCCTTCCCCTGCTTGTCTCCCCCTCCCCCACAACTGCTCTGCAACATCATCTTAGAATGTAAAAAAATAATAACGTTCATAAATAAATAAACTTATAATAAAAAAAAAATTAAACCACAAGAGTACCAAAAAAAGAGAATTATTTTTTAGTCTTAATGTGGGGAAAACCTTTCTAATTACAATTTTGAAAAATCTAAAAGCCAGTAAAGAGAAAATTCGTACATTTTACTCCAAAACTAAAAGTTAAGTTTGGGAACGGGAAAAGAAAAACATAAACAATGAAAAACACAAGTGGAAAATTGGTAAATTTTTTCTTGACAAGGCTGTAAGAAAATGGGTAACAACCTGATTTTTAAAAAAGGCTGAAGCATATACGTGGACTATTCACAGAACAGGAAATGCCAATGACCATTAAACTCGTAAAAAGATTCTTGACTCTCTCAAAATCTGAGAAATGCCAATTAGAATATGAACACGTGAAATAAAAACATAGAGATGCCATTTTTCATCTCTCAAATTGACAGTCATCAAAAAGCTATATAACACACAACATTGGAGAGGCCGTGGGAATGTAGTTTTCCACGGTCTCTGTGGAGGGAGGGGCGCATTTAGCATTTATGCACTGATCCAGCTAATTCACTCCTCTTCAGGCATTCATCCTACAGAGCCTACTTAACACACGTGAGCAATGATGTGCACACAGGGATACCCACCGCAGCGTTGTTTGTCATGGCAAAATATTGGACCTCAATGTCCAACAGTGGTAGCTGAGGGAATTATGATACGTTCTTATAATGGAATACTAGGAACTGACAGGGATCTTCTCTAAGACATAGTGTTAGAAAAAAGCAAGGTTCGGAACTATGTATAGTTTGTTAAACTATGTCCATAGTTTGTTTTGAAAAGAGAAACATTTATGTCATATTTGCTTCTATGCAAATAATATATCTGGAAGGATTCACAAGAAAATGAAAACATTGGCTTCCTGCAGGGAGGAAAAGCGAAGTTCTGAGGGTCAGGAGTAGGAAGGAGACTTTTTACTGTATGCCATTTTATACCTTTGAATTTAAAGTGATCATTTTTGGTGACTGGCCTGTTCTGGGATCTGAACCCTTGACCTTGGTGTTACAACACCACACCCTAACCGACTGAGCCAACCGGCCAGGCCATGTATGTTTGGATTTTGAACTATGAGAATGTATTGCCTTTTCAAAAAGTAAAATTTTAATTTAAGTTTAAAAAAGAAAAGACATGCACAACAGACGTATTTAACCTGTTTTTTTCCCTCCTTAGGAAAAAAATAAGATCAGGTTAAATGGGAGAGAGTGACATAAAAACAATGACAGCCGAGAGAGATGGGTCACAAAAGGAGGTCCCATGGGAGCTCAAAGAAGAGGCTCCTAATAGTACCAGCAAGGCCCTTCAAAGAGGAAGAGACTTATAAAAGAAAGGTCACACTTTTGCAGCACCTTGGTTATCAGCCTTTAGAAAACAGGTTTGTCTGAGCGATTAGATGCCAGAGTTTCTGATAAAAACGTTAGTGTGAGATGGGGCTAAGTGCTGTCTCCTACCTGGAAGCTCCCACTGCTGTTGATGTGGTCGTGTTTTGGATGAACAACGACATAGATTTGGCTCTCAAACTCTAATAGATAGTCTCAAAAAAGAGGATCTTATATCTGAGCGATAGGATTTTAGGACAGATAATCCTGCAGTTCGTGCTTCCCCTACCATGGGATTTACTTCTTTTCCCTTAGGGAAGAGTTCAAGAGTGTAAATTCAGTTCATAGCATTCATTTAAACAGCTGCATTCCAACTTCCTTAAACTAATCAGAACCAATAAAAGCACCATCAAGAAACTCCAAGCCTTGCTTTTAAAATTCCCTGAGAATGATTTGTAAGAAGGATGTATTTTTAATCACCTAAAGCTAACTAACCAATGGCTCGCATCTGCTGTTACGTTTAAAACCTGTGGAACTACTGCCTACGTCCCCTATTCCTCCTGCACAGATAAGGGGGCCTCCATTACATCCTCAACTTGGAATTTCCTTGCTGTTGCCAGTTCAGGAAAGAGTTCAGGACACATGGCTGGGCCCAGTGCTCGTTCCCAGGATAGGGAGGAGGAAGCATCGGAGAGTAATCATTTTAACGTACTCCTTAATTTATTAAAGCAAATCTTGTCTAGCAGAGTGTTTACAATGCTCCCTTTTGTGAGTTGTTCTGAATAGATATACCAGATTTCCTCCAAGGGGCCTTTTTACGCAAGTACAGACGTGGAACAAAGCTCATGCCAAAAGGCCCCGGGCCTAGGCTGGCCAGCAATTCCCAGGTGGTGGCAGGGTGCCAGGTGCGTTCACGCTCCGAGGCCCCAGACACAAATCTGGTCTCCGTAGAGAGCACATTCTCTTACTGATTAGGAATCTTGAATGACATTCAAGAGGCGCAGGTGTTCAACAATTCTGCAGCTGAATTCCAACAGCAGAGCGCTGCCCCCGTGGCCGCAAGACAATGTATGTCTGTGAAGGGGGCCGGGGAGGCCTTCTGCATGGGTCTCCTGCATTCCTGTCTGTCTCAGAAACTCTCCTGTTCTTGTTCTCTATTGATTTCCAAGTAAGAGTAAAAATAAACATCCACTGAAAGGGGGGAAAGGGGAAAACTATTTCTCATCTAATGCTTGATTCTCCTGATGATGATAGGTACATGAAATGGACTAAAAAAGCAACCACCATAATTCAGTCACTTTTCAGATTCAGATATTATTGCGGGGAACCAGGAGCGGGGAGCCGACAGGCGCAGCAGCAGGAAGAGTGTGTGGCATCCGCCAGCCGGGCTGTGCCAGGGGCGTCTCCTTCTCCTGCCTCTCCAGCCCATCAGCAGCCCCTGCCCCCATGGTGGGTGCCCCGCTCCCCAGCGTGCCCACACGAAGTGTGAATTGTCTGCATTACTCACGGTGAGTCCACCTTCAGCTCGTTCTTTATGAAGTTGTCTCACCAGCCCCCAGCACTGAGTGACCCAGGCCACCTTGCTAATTGGGCTGGGCATAGGTGTCCCAAAGCAGCCTCAACTCCAGAGGCTGGGGGCTAATGAGGCCAGGCACAAACAAAGGTGGGCCACAGGTACTCTCTGGTAAGAGTTAGAACCAGCAGCCCCGGAGAGCACGGTGCAGGTGGCAGTGGGAACCTAGCTGAAAGATTCTAATCCTGTGTCCCTGATGGATCCTGTGTAAGCTGAAATGGTGAAGGAAAGAAAATCTGAGTAGAAGCTCTGAGGAGCAAAGAGACAAGAGGAAAAGAGGAGTGTGTGGAAGCTGTCTAGTCACAGTGGCAGAGTGAAGCCATTACTCGGGTTCCTACAGCTGAGGCCTCTGGACCTGCTGAGTTTCCAGAATAATCCTTAGTCCTGACTGTTCATGGCTCCTCCTGTGTCCTTTTGCAGGTGTTTCCTTGCAATGAGCCTCTCCCCTTCTTGAGAAATTTCAGTGAGTCTCTATTCTTTACAGCCCAAAACCCTAAGTAATACAATATTCTAGTCTTTAGTTCTGTGCACAAATGCAGCTATATACTCTTTCTTACAAAACTGGGTCACACTGGAATGCTATATTGTAACTTGCCTTTTTATGTGACTTGACAATATATTGTGAGAATTCTCCTAATATCACCACAACTTTATAAAGGATTTCCTTGCAAGGTCCTTCTGAATAGCTATCTCCATAGCCAAGTCCAATTTGCTGTCATCCAACTGAAAAAATACCTGCCATAGAAACCCACCGTGCCATTGACTGAAATTCTTCCCAGGTCTGCCTGTCTTGGAGCCCGTCCTGCTTCCACTCTTGGGTGTCCCCTGCCTTTCCAGCAGGCCCTTGGTGAGCTTTAGCAGAGGTCAAACACAATCTTCCACTAGCAGAAACATAGTGGAACCATCCAAAGAACACGAAATGAGCCACAAAAAAGCCCGACGCATAACTTACAGTTCTATCTATTCTGTGGCATTTTATTTTATTTTTTTACAAACAGAACCCCACTTCATTAGCAGTTAGTCTGAGACTGTACGTTAATGGAGGAACATTCGCATGTTTAACACAAACCCAAAACAGCTGGTTCAAGAGCCCTCATCAGGTGAGCTTGGTAACGGCCCCTCTTCATCCTTCTTTCCCCCTTGCCCCCACCACAAGGGAAGGAAACTTCTGCCCGCTCCCCACGTGTGCCACCACCCTCTCCAGTCAGCACCTCCTCTCCCCAGGAAACAACATGAATTTCATGCACAAGTTACAAAAGGAGCCCTCTTGCTGACGATAAAAGCTAGCACAGTTACAGAAAGCCCACTCCCCCTGTGTGGCATTTTAAAAATGGTAAATCTGTCATCGAGATAAAAACTCAACACAGAAACTCTGAGCACTTTGGTATAACGCAAGTAAAGATGACCCTGCCACCGACCCATCTCATAGGGCCGTCAGAAACCCTTTAGCCACCTTATGCCTGCAACTTTCACGCTCCTGTGGCTTCAAATGTGCTACTGAGGCAAGTTCTGGCAGCATCCACAGCCCTGAGGCACATTAGCATTGCTCCAGACATGGACCTAGGGACCCTAATGCAGGGAGCCCCAGCCCTGTCCTGCTGGGGTCCTGGGTCCAGGCCCCTCTCATGGAGGCATCATCTGTCCCTCAAGCCCTCCACAGCCTTGTGGTGTTTCTCTAGCGAGTGGCATGGTGGTCTCTCCTTCTGGCCATTGTTGACCTCACCAAGCTCCACCGGATGTGGCCAGCATTGCTCCATCACCGTGCCACAAATCCTTGCCTGGAGCACTCACGGGCTGAACGCGTTCTGAATTGGGAGCTTTTAAATGTCCTGTATTTTAGGCTCTAACTATTCATTCTCGGTTGCCTGTTTTCACTTTGGTCTGACAACACATATATGGCCTCCGAGGCTCAACTTCTCCATCAGCAAAACGAAGCCATTTCTTCCCATTTCACTGTTTGGTCGTGAGGCCTGAGCTGCTGGCAAGGTCACATGCCATGACGCTCGTAACCACCCGGCTCATAGATCACATGGGTGCTCAGGCTTCTTTGTTCTTGTCCCTTCTTCCTTCATAATTTCTCCAGGACGATGCCAGAGATTGGAGAAAATAAAGATATCAGAAGGCTGTGATGCTGGCATCATTACACAGCAACGTGTGTGAGGTACATGGCAGAAAAGAAAGAGAGAAAGAGGAGAAAGAGAAAGAAAAGGTCCCTCACTTCTCACAGTGAGCCCGCCGTCAGCCAAAGGCATTTACATGTGTCACATCCTGGGGATCACTCGGGTTACACAATCGTCAAAACTCGACAGTCTGAACACTTACACTGCCTGTGCATTTGTTGTACTTTTATTATGTCAACTTTTTTTCAAGAAACAAATTAAAACAGAAAGCAATGCTGCATCCTATTAATTAGCATTATAATATTAGAAGTGGGTGGAAATAAACTGGCTTTCCCTCGGACTCTCCCGGTGGGCAGGGACCTTGGGCCCCGTTCCCTTCCCACCTCCCCATCCTCTCCCTATCACTTGCTTGGTCCATGTGCAGCCAGCTCATGGGTCCTTTCGCCTTCATTCTTGGCACTTTCCATCCATCGTCCTCATGGCCACCCAGATGACCTCTGTGAAATGCAAGTATTTTCACATTATTTCTTGCTTAAAATCGATGCTTTAGTCACTTCCCATTTCCTACCTTCACAGGGCTTGCAAAGCCCTCCTTGGTGAGCTGGGTCCTGCCCACCTCTCCAGCTCCCTCACATGCCATTGCTGCACTCCCATTCCACGCCCCAGAAATATAAACTGCTTATAATTCCCCCACATCCAATTTATCCCTTTGCCTGAAATGCCTTTTCCAAAATTACGAAATTAAAATTAGTACCAAGACAAACATATACTGTGCTTATGGTCTTCCAAAAACAGTGGTCAAGTTTTATACATTCACATTAAACAGGGACATTTACTCAGTGTTGTATTTGACCAGCTGTGCTGTGAAGAGGGCACACTGGGCTTGGGGCCAGTTTATCATGTAAGCCCTAGCTTTGCTCCTTAAAGACTGCAGATCCTTGGACTGGTAACTTAGGATGTCTGAATCTCATCTTATTTTATGTAAAATGAGAGATACAAATATTCCCCCTAAAGGAGGAGGAACTCGTGAGATGCTGGCTCTAAAGGAGCTTTATAAACTCTGCAGGGCTGCACAAGTGCATTCTGCATATGAGGCAACCTGCGTGCAATGAGCAGATTGGAGCAGAGTCCTTGTGGAATCTTGGCAACCTTTTGTTGCATTGGTTCTGTCTGAGAATGTCTTGAATTCTAGGAAGAATTTTCTATGGCTAGCTCTGGCATGTAAATCACACTATTGTCTGCTCCATCCAACACCACAAAAATTCCTTCTTCAAGGGCAAATTTAAGAGCATGCTGCATCTGCCCTCAGTTCTGAGTAGTGACCATGAATCTAACACAGCACATGTGTTCCAATGGGGACAGGCTATTGGAAGACATTAGCAGACACAGTAGACAGAGCACTAGGTGCAAGAGAACCAGACTTTAATCCTGTCTCTGCCACCAGGTGACCTCCTTCGCCGCAATTCTCTCACCTCTCAAGCCTTGATTAAATTAGTGCTAAGGTCCCTCCTGGTTCTTACATTCTATGTATGGCCAAGATCACAGTGATGGCTGCTTTAAAAACAGTTTTGAGTAACATTCATCTTGAGGTCCTCCAGGATCAAACCACAGTGTTAATTGATCTACAAAGTGCTTAGCATATAGTCCAATCAGACCGTTCTCACCAGAGGTGCCATCAATATATACGTCGAGTGACCTCAGATGCTGATTTCTTAGGAGAAACTTCCTTTTTGTGGAACTAAGAGGTGCCTCGTGAAAAGAACTGGTTAGAAACTAGTCATCACCTCTGGGAAGGGAAAGGGAAGCAGTATGACTGACTTCTTACTAACTTTTCTTTCCACCCTTTTAATTTTGTCCTTTCTGTTTGTCTTAAAATAACCATGTAAATACTTGCTTATGAAATGATTTGGTGCCTGGGCTTGCTTTCAAATGCTCCAGTGCTGGGGGCGTGGGGGAAGGCAGTGAAATAGGATGAACCATGTGTTAAAAAGAAAAACTTTAGACAAATGTAACAGTTTAATTGAGCAAAAAATGCCGGAACCAGAATAGGTTCAGAGCAACTCCCTGGCTGCCATGTGTTCAAGGTAAGATTTATAGTCAGAAAAAGGAAAGTGAGGCACAGAAACAGAAGTGAGGTGCAGAAACAGCTGGACTGGGTACAGCAGGCATCTGCCTTATTTGGCCCTGGTGTGAACAGCGGCTGCCTGTGATTGGCTGAGATTCAGCTACATGTTGCAAGAGCTGCTTATAGTCTGTTTGCACGTCAAGTTAGGTTACAGCTCACTATGTCTGGAGAAACTTTTAGAAGGAACTTAATTTAACACGTGTTGATAATCGTTGACGTTGGTTGATAGATACATGGGGTTCCTTATACTGTTCTGTCTACTCTTCGATATGTTTGAAATGTTCCACAATGAAACTTATAAATAATAAATATTTTAATTTGTTAAAAAGTGCACTTAAAATAATTAGTCACAGACAGAAAAATTTTTCTTTATTTCACCTTTCCCTTGAAAATTTTATTACTCTAATGAACACAGAAAGAAGGTTTCCTATGATGAATCAGTTAAATTCTTTCAAGAGGAATTAGAGTGAGAAACCAGGGGTGAAACTGGAATCAGAGGCTGGCCTCCCCACTCCTGCCAAGTGGCAAAGCCAGCTAAGACTGAGAGGGAGAAGTGGCAGGTGTCACTCGGGGACATGATCTCCTGCCCTTCCTTGACCAAGTCTGAGCCAAGATGGACGCTGGGCCAGGGCTGCCTGCAGTTATTGGCTAAACAGGGACCTTCGTTTGTGGGTACTTTTCTTGTCACATTGGCTCTTCCTTTATGGAAAAAATGAAAGTACTAAGGCCATGAACAGGAGAGAGATAGCAGAGCGGGTGTCAAAGGAGCACCCATGAAGAGTGTCCTTTCTGAATGAGAAGATGGCCTTTACAGCACTTTTACCTGCACACCCACCAAAAACTCCTGCTGTTTTTATGACTTACTTAGAGATGCATTTTAAAAACGAATCTATGAACAAGGATCTGGCAATGGGGAAAACTGCTGAAATAACCTGGGCTTCCAGGTCAGTTGTGTTAATTTCTTGTTGCTGCTAAAACAAATTATCATCGTAAACTTGGTGGCTTAAAACAACATGAATTTAATTTGCTATAGTTCTGTAGGTCAAAAGCCCGAAATCAATGTCACTGGGCTAAGGTATGGGTGTCAGCAGGACAGGATCCTTCTGGAGGCTCTGAGGGGAGAACCTGTGTCCTTGCCTCTTCCAGCCTCCAGGGGCCACCTCCATTCCTTGGCTTGTGGCCCCTTCCCCCTTCAGAGCACATCATTCCCATCTCTGCTTCCTTCATCACATCACCTTCTCCTTCAGCCCTGACCCTCCTTTGTCCTCTTGTAGGGACTGTGATTACATTAGGTCCACCCAGATAATCCAGGATAATCTCCTGTTGGGAAAATAGAATAGTTTTGTCAGGTTCCCCTCGCCTTAGGTCAGGTTGGGGGTGGTGCAGCATTCTTTCTAAGCAAGTTGTGTGTGGGTGGAGTTAGTGCACCTGCGCAGTGCCGCAATTTGGCTGTCGTTTTACTGCCTCAGGCGGCCACCGCCACACAAGCAGCCATGTTTTCCAACCTGTGGCTTCCAAGGACCTGTTCACTGGTTACCTAGCTCATAGACCCGCATGTAAGGGGTCTGGTGACCCAGCTTGGTGTGTGTGGGGTCTGGTGACCCAGCCTGGCATGTGAAGGGTTTGTGACCCAGTCTGGAACGGGCTTGAGGGGTCTGTGGGCTCCAGACCCAGCCAGAGCTCAGCGATTGGCATTGTCAGCAGGATTCCAACACTAGCCTTAGCACTACAATTGGCGACATCGGCAGGATTCCAACATTAGCCAGAGCGCCATACATCTCCCCATCTCAAAACACTGAATTTATTCTCATCTGCAAAATCCCTTTTCCAAATATGGTCATATTCACAAGAGATTAGGAGTGGACATCTTTGTGGAGCCAATATTCAGCCAACTGCACAGTCACGGTGTGGCATCACTGGAAGCACCTTGCTGGTGGTCTAGGCCTGAGTCACGCTTCTCAAATGGAGGGCTGTGCACCCAGGTGCACTGGAACAAGCAGTTCTCTAAGTCACAGGGAGAGCAAGGAGCATTACCTTCATTTCAGGAGAAGGGATTCAAGACATTATTTTAATATTTAAACAAACGTGGGTGTGTTATAGAACAGCATGCAAAGCTCTTATGAATTTCAAAAGTAAAAATGTAAGTCTCCAAAAAGATGTCTCCACTAGTGGTGAGGTTCTTTGAGCTTCTTCCCTTGGCCCCTAGGTTGGTCGACTCTCCTCTGCCGATGGAGACACTCACTGGGAGAGCATGAGAGGCACGCTGGATGCGACCACTCACTTTATAAAGGAGGGAAGGTAGGCCCAAGAGCACACAACCTAAAAATGCAGTGGGGCAGACAAGGGTCGGTCACAGCCCGCCTGGCTCATGGTAGTTTGCTGTATGTTTGCTCCAGAAACCTCAGCTCACACAGGTCTGGCTGACTGTCACTGCACTCTCTGGTGCTTCCCTGGCACCATTCATCTTAAAGATTTCTCTGATGCTGGGAAGGGGGCTCTGAAAGACATGTCTTCTCATGGGGAAATGAATAAGAATTTTGGGCAATTTGCCCAACTGCCAAATATTTTATTCTATTTTCCTTGAAAGAATCTCACAGGATTTGATGGGACATTTAATGTTTACAGACATTTATATGGCAAAGCAAGAAGTAATGCATATTTTAAAGCAGTGCTTTTGAATCTAATACCCATTTTCCTTCAGAAGACGTGTCCTTCAGGATTTGACTCACGTGAGAAAATAGGAAATTCACCTTTTGGGGCCTCCTTCTCCTTCCTCCCCTTCTCCTCTCTACGTGCTTCCAGATTTCCTTTACTTCTTCCTAAAACAGTGATTGTCTTTTTGGAATACGATATGTCAGATTCCTTTAGAAGGTAAATATGTAAAAATGCAGATCATGTTATGACAGCATCGACCACCTCACACCTTGGCCAGTTGTGCCAGTCCCCATGGCACATATTTATTGTCTGCTAGTTACTTTTAACCCTAACATCACTGGCATATTAGTGTGTTGTACATGCAAGAGAATTGCTTACCCTGGTGAACTATGTGCAGGGATTGAGCAGGGAGAGCTGCTTCCATGCAGGTGGGTAGACAAGGTTCACCTTGCCTGTCCACACTCAGGATGTCTTTGGCCCATGCAGTTGCATGATTTGGAATGCCACGGCTTTGTTTGAACACAGGAAGCTTGGGAAGCCCTTGAACCAAGCATCCAAATTAGGCTCTTGGGTCCCAAAGTCATAGAAATGAACCATGCACCCAGCAGTAAAGCAAACAATGCTTTGTTAAAAGAGGAGAAAGACTTGTGCATAAGGGAATTAGCTACGGGGAAACTAGCTACCCAATACGGGCTGTTCAGGGTCATTTGCAGCATAAGGGGACAAGAGGTGCATGCCAGCATCATCATTCTGCACCTCCAGAGGTGGTCCATTCTGTTCATGGGTGCATCATGGGCGCATGCTCGGTTAGGGCTTTGGTACTCGCGCCTGCTCAGTATGTCTAAAATGGTGGTGTTGCTCATTATCACCACCCCAGTAGAGTCATTGTAGTGGTCACCTTGAGGCTTTGTGCACATGCCTAACTCTTAAAGGAAACTTAAGGTTAATCTGTAACTTAATTTTTACAATTGCAGGCAAAGAAAGAATGGGTAGATGATAATAAATCTTAAACAAAGCTAGCAGTTATATTTCAACAAGCCTTGGGGAAGGGGTTTTGTAACTCAGTGAATATCTGTTCCCCTCTTATCTAAGTTTATTTTATCAGGTTGGGCCATGTGATAATCATGTGCCCTGGGGGTCTCATGACTGAGGAGTGGAGAAGTTACAAAATATCCTCTGCAGGGAAAATGGAGTCAGTTTGGTTCACAGCCCCAGCCCTTTTCTGTCTCACCTGCAAGTTGCAAATTTATGGGTCAAGAAAAAGAAACTCCATTCAACAGCTGGAAAATTACCAAAACTTGGACATTGACAAATGGCAAAAAATAATGTTGGAAGTAGGAGTACAAAAGAAGTTTTAACAAGCTCTCTTGTTTAGCAGCATTACCTATTTCGGAATTCATGAGGTCTGCAAGCTAGGTTTGCATGACGAACAATCAAGTCATCTGTGAAGCAGCAAACACATTGAAGTCATGTTCAAAGCAAAGCCACATTTGTGTGACCAACACTGGAATGCTGCTGTAAATAAAGGCCAGTCCCTGAGATGTCTGAAAACTCAGTAATGCATAACAATGTGGGGGTATTTAGAGCAAACGAGGACAAATGGCATGAAGGTGAACAACTCAAAGAAAGCAAACCTTTCTTTTTCAGAACTTCCACCTCTAAATACTCATTTTACATTCTTAGTGCAGGGAATTTGACCATCTCCATTATAACCACCCATGGGCCACTATTAGAACTCTAAGGTCTCTTGTGCCCACGTGTGAAGCTATAACATCTAGCACATCTTTAAAATGACAAATTCAGTCAGGTCTCACTTGTCTTAACTCTCTCCATGTAAGTAGCATTTAAACAGATGCTCATTTTTTTGGTGAAGTCTGATACAATTCATGACAATATTAAGAGTGGCCACAGGTGCTAATCAGTACCTCAGGCAATTTTTTACTTTAACTAAACTGATTTTATCTACAAGGAAGTTAGTTGTTTTGTTTGTATTCGATTTCATAAAATTATCAGGAGCAAGTTAATATTTACTTTGTAGGTTCATACTCCTTAATAATATTTTTCATTTCTTTATTCAAATGTTGCTATATTAACAAACAGTAACTATAAAAAATATGCTATACAGAATGCTTTACATGGGTAAGGTTTCAGCAGCCAGGGTAATTGCCTCCCATTTCACATCCAACATTTCACTAGTGCTCAGCTGTTATGTAAGGTCTCTTTTCCTTAATCCACATCACCATGTTAAAGATAAACCCAGGCACATTAAAATTTTAAAGAGCTCTTTAAGCAGACAACCAGTTCATGAATTGGGCAGCTCCAGACCACGCACAGTTCGGGACTCCCCCAGAGTGGCACAAGGGGAAGATTTTTATAGGGTGAATACAGAAGCAAGGCAAAGAAGTCATTCCAGGGAGAAGTCCCTGGTTAGAAATTAGTTGGCAGTATCCAGCTGGCCTGGAATAAGACACTGAGTTGGGTTTTGATTTGCTCAGGTAGGAACCCAGGGCACTGGAGCCACCTCAGTCTAATGGCCTCCCAGTTAGTTACTTTGACAACCCTTTAGTGTAAACTAGAAAACTGATTATCTTTCAGCATTTCACTCTCATGGTGGAGGTATTTTTGTTTGCTATTTTTAAAAAATTATGATAAAATCCCATATTCTAAAACGTGAACTTGGACTACGAAGTTGTCTCCATATGTGGTTAGCTGATCTCGCGCTGGTTCTGACTTCCTCTGCCTCCTTCAGCCAGATTTCCATTGTGAGCAGATTCTTCTGGCCACTGCCAAGCTTTGTAGAATTTCACCTTAGCCAGTAAGACTAAGGTGATCTGGGTACTTTCCTTATATGTTTATATATTTGAAGTGGTTCTGAAGACAGCTACCTCTAGACTTAATTATCCTGGGTACAAACATCACTGAGTCTGAAAAAGCCCTTTGCCTACAGCAGCTCCCTTTACATAGTTTTTCATTGTTTTGTCTGATAGCTTCACTTCCGAGACCATCCCTTGCCCATGAAAAGCAGAAAGTAAATGAATATACATAAATCCACTACTCATTTTGCCAACAAAGTGCAATTTTTTGATTATACAAGTAGAGCCTGAATTCATGCTCATTGTAAAAAAATGCAGCAACATGGAAATACATGGAGTAAAAAGTGAAAGCCCCTTCACATGCTGTCGAGCTAGGGCTGGGTCTGGAGCTCACAAACCCCTTAGGCCCATTCACAAACCCTTCACACGCAGGTCTCTGAGGTAGGTCATTGGCAAAAAGGTCCTTGGAGCCTTGGTTGAAGAAAAAATAATCTTTATTCAGCACACACACGTCTAAGATTTAGGCAGTCCAAAGAAAAGCTCAGAAACTCGACTCCTACCGGCAAAGTCCAAAGAAAAACTGAGCAGCTGCCAGTAAAGTAAACATGCTCTATTTTTAGACATGAGCTCTGCCAGTCAGCGCTGCTTCACAAATTGAAGAACACACAATAGCAACAAAACTAAAAAGATACATGGGTACATATGTGCATTAATTCCACCCACACACAACTTATTTACAAAAAATGTGCTGCACCACCCCAACCAGACCTGAATCGAGGGGGCCTGACCAAATTATTCTATTTTCCCCACACATGCCCTCCTCCCATCTGATTCCCCTCCCACCCTAGATGGGCAACCTCCACCCTAGCTCTGCCCCACTCCTGCACTCCTAGGAAGATTGCTTCCTCCATCCCTCCTCATTCCCCAAGATCACAAAACCAAAGAGGACTTTATTCTGGACCACTTCCTAGAGTGGAAAAGGAGGTGCAATTTTACACAGTAAAGGGTCCCATAGATAGCTCAGGAAGAAGAGGGGAAAACCCAGGCCCTACTCTGCATGGTAGGAGGGCAGTTTAGGGGAGGCAGGCAGAAGGGCTGGAAGAGGGAAACCTGGGGGGCAGGTGATGAGAATCTGAAGAGAGTCCCCTTAAACAAAAGTGGGGGCAACCCCAGATGGCTCCCTCCCAGGGAACAGCCCTCATCTTTAGGATGTACCTTTTGAAGTTCAGGAGAATGTCTGAGTTGGCAAGAACTTGAATTATTCTGTTCCTTAGTTTCCTTCTGTAATGTGTCCATCCTAGGCCACCTTGGGTGGTGGGCTTGGGGAGAGTCAGGGGCTGACATGGTGGTGAGGGGGAAGGAGGACCCTGCCTTGCCTGGGCCTGTGGCAGCCTCCAAGGGGAGCTCCATGACAGCACAGGGCAATGCAGAGCAATGTTCCCAAGCAGAGGACAGCATGGGGTCCTGGTGTGCCTTGTAGATGAGCGCAAACTGCCCTCAAAAAAGCTTACCTATGTACATGGGGGTGTGTGTGGTTCCATTTATTTTTAAACCATGTAATACTCCGTGGGGAAAATAGAATAGTTTAACCAGGCTCCCTCAGCTTGGGCCCGACTGGGGGTCGAGCAGCACATTTCTTTGTAAACAAGTCGTGTGTGGGTGGAGTTACTGTGCATGTGCACCCATGTATCTTTCTAGTTTGTTGCTTGTGTGTGAAGCAGCAATGGCCAGAAGAGCTCGAGTCTAAAAACAGAGCATGTTTACTCTGCTGGCAGCTGCTCAGTTTTTCTTTGGACTTTGCTGATAGAAATTGAGTTTCTGAGTTTCTCTGTGGACTGTTTAGCTCATAGTGTTCTGTGTGCTGAATAAAGACTATTCCTACTTCAGCCAAGGCTGCAAGGACCATTTTGTCCAGTTACCTAGCTCATAGACCTGCGTATGAAGGGTTTGTGAATGGGCTTGAGGGGTCTGTGAGCTCCAGACCCAGCCCTAGCTCTACAATTGGCGTAATCGGAGCAGGATTCTGAGCAGGTACAGGAGCCAAGAAACCCTTGGAGAAGGAGGAAACGTGGCTATTTTTGAACCTGTTGTGCCCCGTGGCCACTTTCCTGTTGACCAGGATCTGGTTGCTGCTCACTGCACTGCAAGTCAGCATAGACCAGGCACTACAGTGGAAAGTCCCTTGGGAGGGGGAGGAAATGTGGCTGTCCTTGAGCATGTGGTGCCCAGTGGCCACTTTTCTGCTGACTGGAACCTGGCTGCTGATTACTCTGCTGCAGATGTATCAAGATCTGAAGAAGAAAGCAGAATTGCTGGAAGCACAGATGATGGTCCTGGAGGACGACGTGCAGCAACTGGCCACTCCAGCTTCTCACACCAGGGAGGATGATAAACCCAGTGGTGAGTTGGGGGAGACCGTGCATCCCCAGGCACAACCTGTCCTGCACCAGAAAGTGAAACACGAGCAGCCTGTGTGACCGGGTGGACAACCAATGGGTGATCCACAGGTGACCCAATTTACCACCTATGTCTCTTATACCCACTTTGAGTTAGTTGACTTGGGGAGACAGTTTTGGCAGAAACAGGGGGAGCCCCTGGCTGCTTGGCTGTTGTGGTTATGGGACCTAGGGCTGGATGGTGTGATATGCTCTGGTGAGGAGATGGAGAAATTGGCTTCCATCACCATGCACCCGTCCCTGAGGCAGCGGCTGCAGAATAGCCCCAGGTATACACAAGGGCCAGGTAATCGCTCCTTAATGGAATGGGTGAGTGCAGCTGCCCAAATCGTGTGGGCAAATGCTGGAGAACTGCTCAAGACTGTTAGTAAATGGCAAACGTTTGCTGAGTTACTTCAAATAATTCAAGAACCTGGGATGCTGCAGTCCATGTTTAATGTGAACACTCATGGCCCAGATGATGAAAATTTTACAGGCAACATGAGAGACACAGTGCTGCAGAATGCCCCATCAACGTTTTTTGGGTCACTGATGACCATACTGGCCCCATACATTGGTCATCCTATACATGAGGTAATGACCATGATAGCCAGCTTGGGTGAAGTAGAGGGTAGGAGACAAGCAAAAGGGGTCTGAAAAGTGGCTAAGACCAAACCCCCAAGAAATACTCGAGATTTTATCCCAAAGGAACCAAGCAAGACTAGCCGTAAACAGATGTGGCCTGACTTGCTTGTAGCAGGGGTTGATAGCAAGAAAACTGACTGGCAGCCAAATGCAGTTCTGTTTGTTTTGTGGCAGCAATTGCACCCTGAACAGAGTTTCACCAAATATCGGGAAACAGGTAGCAAGGTACGCTCAGTGGATTTAAAGGATTTTTTGGAACAGAATGTACTGTTCCATTCTGATTAGGGAGCAGGCCAAGGTGCTTATCTTTGGGGGACAGGCAAGGACTGGAGGCCTCATGTTGGATTGGCAATGATGAAGCTGATGCTCTGGCTAAGGTAAGGTGGCTGGAGAGAGCTCCAGCAGCTGATGTAGCTGGGTGGCTGCGTTGGAGAATGCAGCATGCTGGCTGAAAGACCAGGTGGTCGATAACTCGCTGGGTACCTCATAAACCTGAGCAAGAATGCCCCTGATGGGCATATGTGCTCCTGATGAGCAGACAGGTGCCCCCGATGGGCAGATAACTTGTGTGAGAGTGCCCGGGACATAGTGGCAGGCGGATCTTGTGGGACCACTTCTAAAGTCAGAGAGTTACTGGTCTTCTGTTTGTATGGTCTTGTGGGGCCCCAGACCAGGTAAGATTCCTATTCCTGCAACCATCCTTTCTCAGGACGGCAAACTGGCATGTATCTTACCAGAGGGTCAAGAATTTCCCCTATTGGTACCAATAACCCTTCTGTCTTTTCGCCCATAGTGTTCTGGCTGCAGGCACTGCACCAGAGTCAACTGGGTACATACATACATTGGTGTGATCATCTACTGAATATGCACTGAACGTCACATCAGTATGACTACAAGATTCCCATGGAAAGTCACCCCAATGATGACTACTAACCGGACATGTGCAACTAAAGAGAGAACTACAGGACAAGCCTTAAGGACAAGCCTTAAGCCATATTGAACAGACGATAGCTTGTATAAATAAAAGGATCATTTATCCTCACTAAGGGAACATTGCAGATTTTTAATGCATAGATTGTATGGCGAGGGACCCTGAAGGGGTGGATTGTGGGGAAAATAGAATAGTTTAATCAGGCTTCCTTGGCTTTGGTCCAGTTGGGGATTGAGCAGCACATTTCTTTGTAAACAAGTTGTGTGTGGGTGGAGTTAGTGCGCATGTGCACCCATGTATCTTTCTAGTTTGTTGCTTGTGTGTGTTCTTCAGTTTGTGAAGCAGCGCTGGCCGGAAGGGCTCAAGTCTAAAAATAGAGCATGTTTACTCTGCTGGCAGCTGCTCAGTTTTTCTTTGGACTTTGCTAGTAGCAGTTGAGTTTCTCTGTGGACTTCTTGGCTCATAGTGTTGTGTGTGCTGAATAAAGACTATTCCTACTTCAACCAAGGCTCCAAGGACCTTTTTGCCAGTTACCTAGCTCGTAGACCTGCGTGTGAAGGGTTTGTGAATGGGCTTGAGGGGTCTGTGAGTTCCAGGCCCCAGCTCTAGCTCTACATATGCACACACACACAATGTTTAAAAACATAAATGGAATCCTATTGAATTTATTTTTTCTGTGACTTGCTTTTTCCCTTAATATACTATAGTATTCCATGTCAGTATGTATAGAGCCATCTTATTCTTTCTAACACATACTGCCTATCTTTTAAAATCAGAAGGCCATTGTTGGTGCTTTTTTGGTTTCCAGTGGCTGACTTAGGATTAATGAGAAGACACAGGAGAGGGCTGAAGAGAGACTGGTGAGACCACTCCCCAGACATGCGGTGACTCACTGGAACCTGCCTTCTACAACCCTCCTTGCTGTTCACCAGCCCCGGTCCTATGGGAGCAACCTAATGTCACGTGGCCTCAGCCTCTATGTCTCAGCAAAGGAGAGATCAGGGAAAGCTGGGGGAGATCCCTACATTTCATCATTTTGGAAAATGTTTCTATTTCCTTTTAGGTTTCACAGCCCATCAAACCTTCAAAGACGTTTTAATGGTGTTAAATTGGCTTTCCCCTCCCTTTTTCTTTCTTTTCCTTTTTTTTTTTTTTTTTTTGAAGGAATCAAAGACAAACTTCAAATGCTTAGAATGTCAACTTCATGCACTTCAATGCTTTTATGTGCATTGCCAGGAAAGAAATTCCCAGAAGGAAACATGTCAAAATGATCTCTGTGAAAGGGGGAAAAAAGCTTATTTTAAATAAGCTTCAAATATTCTTGAAATATAATTATCGCCTTTGAAAATCATGTTTTTAAAATTTAATTGCCCAAGACCACAGTTGGGCTTTTCTTTCATGGAACTTTTCGAACAACCTCAAATGTAATATTAACTGGTAGTTTATTTTTCCTAAGAATGGAACTAAATGGGACAACACTGTGACTACTGGGACAGGACCAAGGGCAGGGAGCCAAGCAGACGTGTCTTCTGTGGTCCCAGCTCCCAAGGGAGAACTTGCCAGTGCAGCTCAGCTTTCCTGCCCCACAGGCGAGGGTGTCCTGGCTTGCCTTGTGGATGGGAGACTCATGAGCCAGAGATTAAGCACTGAGATTTGAATCTTCCTAAAGTTAGCCCAGAGGGGATTTCACAAGGTGAAATTCTCTTGGTGAAAGCGTCTATGTCGTTTTTAAGTTGTAAAACCAGATTTCAAGTTCTCCTCCCAGTGTGGAGTAACAGAGAACCCAGGGGAACAGCTCATCCCTTAGAGGCTGAGAGGGAAGCCTGCAAATCCCAGAGCAGTACTTCCCACCCCTGGACAAGGGTCTCCTGGTGAGTTCTGGGACGCTTTCAAGGCAGTGACTTCACAATCAGAATTATTGGAGCAGGGCAGCTTTCCCCAACCGAGGGTTAAAGGGGGTTCACTTAGTTAGAGGATAGAATGGTCACTGTTTCTATATCAGTATAATATAGATATAGTAATATAAAATAATTAAGTAATATAAAAGTAATATGAAGTAATAAAATAATTAAGTAATTAGTTTAAAATTTTTTAACCTTAAAACAGAAAGTTGGAGAGCCACCAAATGCTTATCCAATTATCAGATCAGATGAACTAGCTCACGTATTCATTACTCAGTAAATTTATTACTCAGCAGATGCAGTTGGCTCATTGGGTGGAGTGGACCATTATGTAGTTTTTCATTCCTTTACCTTTAGTTTCATATGGTTTAATTTCTTCTATATAAAACTACTGCTTAAAGTAGGAAAGCAAAGTGAAAAGGCAATCAATCCACCAGATGGGAGAAAATATTTGCAAATCATGTATCTGATAAGGAATTAATATCCAGAACATGTATAGAACTCTTACAACTCAGCAACAACAAAAAACAATCCGATTAAAAAAGTGGGCAAAGGACTTGAATAGACATTTCTCCAAAGAAGATACATGAATGTCCAATACACACATGAAGAGATGTTCTACATCACTAATCATTAGGTAAATAAATGCAAATCAAAACCACAGTGATATATCACTTCACATGCATTAGAATGACTATTATCAAAAAAAAGAAAAAGAAAATAACAAGCGTTGGTGGGGATGTGGAGAAATTGGAACCCTTGTGCACTGTTGATGGGAATGTAGAATGGTGCAGCCACTGAGGAAGACAGTGTGGTGGTTCCTCAAAAAATTAAACATAGAATTACCATATGATCCAGCAATTCCACTTCTGCATTATAATCCAAAAGAATTAAAAGCAAAGACTCAAACAGGTATCTGTACAACAGTGTTCATGGTAGCATTATTCATAATAGCTAAAAGGTGGAAATAACCCAAATGTCCATTGACAAATCAATGGATAAGTAAAATGTGGTATATACATAAAATGGAATATTACTTAGTCTTAAAAAGGAAGGAAATTCTGACATGATACAACATGAAGACATTATTACTAAGAGAAGCCAGAAACAAAAAGACAAATACTGTATGATTACACCTATATGAGAGACCTGTAGTAGTCAAACTCGTAGAGACCGGAAGTGGAAAGGTGGTTGCCAGGGATGCGGGAGGGGGAACGGGAGTCAGAGTGTAAGTCGGGGAAGATGGATGTACTTAATGCCATTAAGGAATATACTTAAAAATGGTTAAAATGTGGCCAGCCACCAAAAAAAAAAAAAAAAAAATTAAAATGGAAACTTTTATGTTATATATATTTTGCCATAATAAAAAAGTAGGGAAGCATAAGAAATACTTTTTTCAATTACAAACAAGTTGCCAAGGAATTGTTGATAATTTTGAAGTTCCTGTCAAGACATTTTCCACTAGATCTATACCATGTATTTTTCTGATCACAATTCTTATATAGCACATCAAAGTATCTCTGGTTCTTCAAAAATCAATGTTAAAAGAGAAAATATAGTTTAAAAAAGGAAAAATTCAGTTTGGCTCTTCACTTATGAAGAAAAAAGGCCTCTACTCACAGTGTATGATTTCTGAACAAATGACAACCTATAGCAGTTTAAAATCTTCTTCATTTCATTAAGAAACAAAACACAAAAATTATAATAATAAAGCAACTGGGTTTTGTAAAAACCAAAATTTGCAAGCATTTGGAAGCTGCTTTGATCTATTTTGATGCCATAATGCAGATACATTTTAATCTAAATTTTTTTCTTATTTAAACAAATTTTATATCAACATGACACATATAAATTACTTTTTAAAAAATAATAGTACAGCAGAGTTTCTGATGAAAATGTTACCGGGACCCCAAATGTCCTTTTGCTCACCACTCAATAGCCAATAATTGAGAGACAACAGTTGGTGTGAGGAAAGGCAGCCTTTAATCAGGAAGCTGGCAGCCTGGGAAATGGTGGACTCACGTCTCAAAGACCATCTCCTGTCCCAGGTTTGCCAAAAGGTTTTATAGGGGTCTAGGGTGGAAGGTTGATTCATGGTGACCAACCAGACATGCTTCAATATTTCAGCTAACTGTGAAGGAACTTCCCGGCTGGGAGATGACCAGCGTCATACTTTGTTCTCCATGGGCTCAGTTCCTGTTATTCTCAAGTAAGATTAGATTAGTAAGCTAGTAAAGAATTGCCACGTGGGTTAATAATTTTTCTCTAGTTATTTGTGTACAATGTGAGAGCAAGAGTCACTGTGTTCTGGCAATTAGCTGCAGGCTGTATGGTTTGGGTTACAGGAGAGAACAAGTTTTTAAATTCAAAGGCTTAACAAAATGGAGTCACTTCTGTTCAGGCTGTTACAAAAAGTCTATGTCTCCTGTCACACCCTTCTCACCCTTGGCCTACTCTCATAGGCAATTATTTTTCTGCATTTTGTTCTCTTACTAGTTACCTTCATAATTCTAAATATTGTATTTATATAGCACTATTTTTAGATTAGATAGATATTATCTAACAACTCCCTGCTCTGAAAGATGAGGATTTAGTTCAGGTCAAGATGGCAGAATAGATGGTCCCCAGCATCACTCTCTCCCACAAATCAACAAATTTACAACTATAAAAATGTAACAACAGCCAAGCTGGGGCTGCTGGAGCTCAGGGGAAGAGGAGGAGAGACCTATGGAGTTCATGAAGGAGGAAGAAGCCACGATGAGAAAAAGAAAAAACTGCTTGGAGCATTTTGTGCCATGGCCACATTAAGGCTGGAGCTGCTGAGCGCATGGAGCAGGAGCCAGCAGAAGCCACAGCTGTGCCCTTCGGATGGAGTTGCTTGGAGGCAGCAGGGGAGAAGAGGGCCTTGGTGGCCCCCAGGACAGCAAGACCACTAATAGAGTTCCTGTGGACCCACACAGGAGCGAGGAGCCAGAACAACTGAAAAAAGGGGAGCCATTCAGAAGCCAGTGAGTCATTGTAAGGGACCAGTGCAGGGCCCATCCCATGGGAAGTGTTTGGAGCCTGGGCAGTGGTGGAGAGGGGCCCACTGGGGGAACACTGGGACACAGCAAGGACAGCCGATCCATCCCCCAATCAGCACAGGACCACTCAGTGGAGACTGGTCAGGAATACAGAATTGCATGGGGTGCAGTTTGATGAAAAGATTCAGGCCCAGGGCCGGCCTGTGGCTCACTCGGGAGAGTGCAGTGCTGATAACACCAAGGCCACGGGTTCAGATCCCATATAGGGATGGCCGGTTAGCTCACTGGGTGAGCGTGGTGCTGACAGCACCAAGTCCAGGGTTAAGATCCCCTTACTGGTCATCTTTAAAAAAAAAAAAAAAGATTCAGGCCCAGATCAGAGTTTCTATACAACCCAGGTGCACCAGGTCTCTGGAGAGCCAGAAGTACCTATAAGGTTAACTGTTAAACCCTGAGCTGCACAAAAGGCCTTCCCTAGGGAAACAGCAGCAAAGCAGCAATTCAGCTCAACCACACAGGTCAAGTACTGGTTCCCACAGGAAGTTCTCCCACTTTAGAAGTAAGCAAAGGACAAAAAATTAGTTCTGGCCCAGGCACATCACCAGCACCTGGGGGCCCGCCAGGGGACCTGAGGCTGGAGCTGGGGACTGGACACCCCCCCCGCCCACAACCAGGCACACCACCAGCACCAAGAAGCATGTCAAAAACATCACCTCCATGTGGGTGGCCCACTACAGCCACCACAGTAACCACAGCTGCCGCAAAAGTGGGTAGACACTGCAACCACCACACAGATGGTCTGCCAACCACTGGAGTGCACTGACACAAGGATAGTCACCAGCAGAGACAAAGAAAAGAAGAGGACGTCTCTCCCCACGAAGCCCATTCCAGAGTGACAGAAGAAGCATCTGCTGTATGATAATACTGGGGGACCTGAACACACCTTTCAGCACTGGTCAGATCATCTAGGCAGCAAATCAACAGAGTACCCATTACTCTTTCAGAAGGAGAGAAGAAATCTAGGGTTATCAGTGGTGGGAGGGGGGAGGAAGAGGGGGACAGGGAGAGATTGGACAAGGGGCATAAAGTATAAGTACAATTTGTAACAATATATATACTAGTAATATTGATTTGATCGACATATGCCAACATTGAATCAAAAAATATGTAAAAGCAACTATGATTTAATAAAAACAAACAAACAAGCAAACTGATTAGAGAGATAGTTAAAAAATAAAATAAATAAATAAATAAATGTTAGTTTGTCCCGGGGCGGGGGGGAAGATGAGGATTGAACTCACACTATTGCCCTTCTCCTCTCAACTTTTACTTATTTTATTTTTAGTTCTCCTTTTTTTTTAACCTTTGTAATTTGGAACAATACACTTTGACCTCTATTTCACAATCCATTGATTTTATACAATATTCCTTGCAACTCTAGGATGTAAGATTCTTCTCCTACTTTCACCTCTCGGCTTAGGTTCCTGTACTAAGTCTTCTGTGGATTGTCTATAGGTTGATTTTAAAAGTTGAAAACTATTAAACAGCATGCACATGACTATCATATGTAGGTATTATTAACTGCAGAAATTTTTAAAAATATGCTAAGATTCTATTTCCTCCTCTTCATGTCCAATGTCAGCATTCTAGTGTCAACTGAAAGAAGTCCTGGAATCATAAGCAAAATAAGATTCTATTTTCTACATTATCAATTTCTCAAAATCATGTTACATTGTAGATTGTTTCAAGATTGAACCATTACTATCCTGTACAATTTTCTGTTTCTCCTGGAGTTTCTAAGTGCCTTTATTTTATAAAGGCACTTAGAAATATAACAAAAAAAGAAATATACCATCTTTTTAAAAGGCTTCTGGGTTACTTTAAGTCTTTGTTGTATGCCATATCTTTTTTTTCTTGGCTGTCCACACATGTCACTGAAATACTCAGATATATCCTCAAGAACTTCCTAAAAAAGGAATACATGGGAGGTATACTTTCTGAGTTCTTCTACATGTGCAGATGTCCTTATTTTGCTTTCTCATTCAGTTGATAGGTTGGCTGTATATGGCATTTTATATTGAAAATCATTTCAAATTGATGAATCATGACACCCTGATTCACCACTTTTTGCTCCAAAAGCAGTTTGTCTCTTTGTTTACCGTTTTCCTTTTTGTTGCTTATTTTCTTACGTATCTGGTGATCCATAATTGTTCGTGTTTACTCTCTGGCCAACTAATATTCCTTGAAACTACCCTTCATTAAGTGTTGACATGGGCTACAAGATGGTAGCTGAGACATTTCGGTGGTCAAGTCAACTTTCCATTAATAAGGTTCTCTGACAGAAAAAATCATTCTAAACTTAGTATATCAGAAGTTTTGCAGTCAGGAGGTCACAACTTCTCACCTCTGCATGTCACAACGTTCTGCAGACAGTGAAGTGACAAACTCATTAATGCATCCAAGTCCCCAGATACTACTAAGATAACAAAAGTTTCATGAGAATATAAATTTTATAAAATAATAAGATAAATACAATAGCTGAGAAGCCTGCTGTTTCAAAACATTAGACAAATGAAGTATTGTTTTCATGACAGAGGTTTTAAAGCAACAAGAAAGAAAATGCATATTAAGCAAATTTAAGAGAATATGAAATAGCAAAGCAGTATAAAATGAAAGAAAAAATTATATTGGCATGTATCTCTCTTACTTTTTGTACTTAGATCAGCTTCTTGATAAGCCAATCAAATTAAATTATTAAATTTTGTAATTTGATAATTGATTTGGTTGATAATCAAAAATTGTATAACTGACATATATTAAAGTACAGATTTTTAAGTATCAGTCTATTAAATCCTTCATGATTTTCAGATATTTTCACTGTTAAACTTCCAAAAGTACATGTTTAACTCCTAATGATTCTTCAAAGAGTTTCAACAGTTTTAGTTTTCTCAACAATCACAGTAACACACTGAACTTTTAGAAAGCTAGAGGTGGAAAAGGGGAGGGGAGGAGGAGCTAATGAGGAATTGGTCCACAGACACAAAGAATGATTGCGTATTGCAATGATGAATTAGCTAACTGTACTGATCTAACCATCACACATTGTACACAATTATTGAAAATCAACATTGTACCCCACATGCATGTATAATAAATTATCTAAAAAAAAATCTAGTTTTCTATTTTTGTTTATTAATGAACAAATTCAGTTAGAAATGCTACTTCAGGTAAAAGATTTGATTGCATACTATAATTAGGTACGAATCAACAAAGTAATGATTACTTTATTCTTAATTAAAATTTTTTTTCATTCTTACTCTTTTTAGAGCATTCAAATCAGGCTAATCAGGCTTATCAGACTAATCAGAATAATCTATTCTAAAGAATAAAAACATAACAAATACAAATGCATTGTTATGTTTTTTTGCCTAATTAATTTTAACTAAACTACATGGCATATATCAATTGCTAAATTTAAATAAATCAAATTTGTACTCATAATAATGGATTTATGAAATATGAAATAATTATGAAAATTATAATACAGCTATTAAAGTGTTTTTATATTGTTATACTTAAAATAATTTTTCTATAATATATTACACAAAAACTAAATATCTATCTATCTATCCACCCATATCAAGGACTGATTTTAAAATGTATATAAAATGCAAGGGAACTGGAATATCCAAAACAGTCTTTAAAAAGAACAAAATTTAAGAACTCATACTATCTGACTTTAAGACTACCATGAAGCTATAGTAATCAGTGCAGTACTAAACATGATGATAAACAAATAATAAATCAATGGAACAGAATAGAGAGCCTAGAAATAGACTCACATTTATACAGTCTATTTTTTGACAAAAACCGTCTAATAAGGAAGATAAAGGCTTTTATAAACAGTGCTGGAGCAACTGGATATTCATATGAAAAAAAAACTTTCACCTGTACCTCATCCTTGCCTAATAAATGTATCATACACCTAAACTTAAGAGCCAAACTATAGAGCTTCCAGGAAAAAACATAAAAGAATATCTTTATGACCATGGGGTACGCAAAGAGTTCTTAGGACCCAGAAAGTAGTAATTATAAAAGAAAAAGTTGAAAAATTGTGTTAGGAGGTGCTCAGTTTCCCTGGTCTCAGGTCCCTCCTCTAAGCCCTCCCCTAGAAAGAGTTACTATTGCTTGATGGACGTATTTTCAGCACCAACATAGGAAGATTGAGACAAGGGGTGGACTTGATGCAAAACCAGTAGCTGAGCATGCTCAGTAAAAGGAATTTATACTGGCTTATATGACCCCAGTAACTGAGCATGCTTAGTGGAAGGGAGTTTGTCCTTTGACTGACCTTCCACCAGAGATGCTAAAGAGCACAGAATATTCTTGAATATGTTCAGCACATGTGATAAGATTTAACTAATGAACATGCTCCCAAAAGAGACTAACTTAGCATGTGCAAGACTATGTTACATAACAGGGAACCACCCCCTTAATTGAATATTCATTAGATAGTATGAGTATGTATTAGATAAAACTATGAAAGCTGAATCTTGGCAGAAGGTGTGGTAGTTGCTCGCTTTCCTGGGGCCAACCTCCACTTTGCTGGCTGAAGTGTGTATGCTTTACTATTGTGTTAAGCTTACTTTTAGCAGGTGGCTGCTGACTCTCTTGAGGCAGACTACACTCTGTACTGAACTTTAAGTGTGTATTAAACTTGGCATGGGCCCTGCTCAGTCTCTGGAGCTAGGCCACACTTTCTCTGTAAAGTCTGTATTTCTTGTGTGTTACATTAAACATGCTTTCACTTTCCACTATGACTCTGCTCTTGAATTCTTTCCTGTGGTGGAGTCAAGAACCTGGTAAGAGGACAGGGTGGGTTGAGGCCAGCTATCAGGCCTCCCGGACCCTTTTATCTGGCATCAATTAAACTTCATCAAAATTTTTAAAATCCTACTCCCTGAAAAACACAGTTGAGAACATAAATAAGCAAGCAAGAAGAAAAGATTTGTAAAGGATATGTATCTAGAATATATTGAGAACTCTTACAACTCAATAAATGAGACCAAAAAAATCCCAAAAAAACCTATTTAAAAAAAAGCAGACACTTCTCAAAGGAAATTGTGCTAAAGATCAATAAGCAAATGAAAAATATTTGCTTACCAGGAAAATGCAAATTAAAACTACAATTAAGTTACCACTAAACTAACCAGAAGGGCTAGAATTAAAAACACTGACAAACCAAATGTTGGTGAGAGTTGAAATAACGAACTCTCATACATTGTCAGTGGGTGTATAGAATGGTGCAATCACTTTGAAAAAAGGTCGGACAGTTAAACAAACACCTACTTTATGACTCAGCATTTCTACTCTTAGGATTTTACCCAAGAGAAATAAAAACATCTTCACAGAAAGATTTGTACAAGAATATTCTGCCTGGAGATGGTTCTCCATGGATCTCTGACTTTTTATACATCTTGTGAGCAGATCTGGCTGCCTTTGTTCTGAGCAATCTATATGCTTGTACAGAGAACAAACTTGGAAGATAAAGGTAATGTCTCCCTCCAGCGCAGTCATAAAAGATTTAGGTTCCCTAGGCTCAGAGTTCCTCTCTTGTAACACAACTCCTGTGTGCTGGTGTCTCTTGGCCCTGGTTAAGTCACCCTCTGGATATTTGGGCTTTGGGAACTCATGCAAATACCGATACTCTGGCTACTGCTATTGCTGTAAGCAAGAAAACTCCTTTTCTCTAAATCAGGAGTCTTGTGTCATCTGCCAGAATCCATGAAATTGTGGCAGGCTAGTTTATTATCTTGCAAAAAGGGTAACATTTCAGACCCTGCCTAGTTCTGAACATGCTCATAGCAGCTCTTTTCCTAATTGCTCTGTTAAACAAAGTTTTAGGAGTTCATTGTTTTGGACTAGCCTCCTACACTGGGCCCCAGCAAATGACCAAACCAAAATGGAATCACTCATGCCAAGGGCCACGTAATCAAACTGAACTTTGAAATGGGCCAGTTTTCCTAAAAAACAAACAAACAGGAGATTCAGTCAACCTGAGTCAGTATGATCTGAAAGTCCCCTCCATTTCAACCCTATAAAGAAAGTAACTTCAAAACGACTGATACACTCTTTGTTCTGTTTCTGCTTTCCTCAGCCCTTTTCTGCCTAGAAAGACTACCTCCCCTGCTCAGCTTCATTGGAACACTCAATTTATAAAATAGAATGCCTGACTCTAGAATCACAAATAAAAGCCAATTATTATTATTATTTTTTTTTTTTTTTTGGCAGCTGGCTGGAACAGAATCCAAACCCTTGACTTTGGTGTTACAAGGTAGTGTGCTAACTGACTGAGCTAACTGGACAGCCCCAATTAGATCTTTAAACTAAATTTGTTGTAATCTTGTCTTTTGATAGCCCTAAAGTAGAAACAACCGTAAGTGTCCATCAATGGGAGAGTGGGTAAAATGAGTGTGGCATACTTATATGTGATGTAATACCACTCAGCAGTAAAAAGGAATGAACTACTGAAGCACATGACATGAATGAATCTCAAACACAGGCCAGGTGAAAGAAACCCTGCACAAAATAGTGAAAGACTCCCGCAGTGGGTAGTCAGTCAGTTCAGGGAGACCCTCCCAAGGAACAGCGAGACCACGGCTTCGGATGCAAAAACAAGAGGTTTATTGAACACACAGGTACCCGGGCGACTCAGTCTTTCGAAAGACTGGCGCCCCGAGTAGAGCTCCTGGGTCCTTTTTATAGCAAAAAGCGCGGGTACAGAAGCGAGAAGCAAGGTAATTGGTTAGTTTAAATCAAGCCAGGGGTGAACTTCGGTCAAGTGGGAGTCCTTGAAACAGCTGAGGGGCACTCTTGAAACTTTAACTGACTTGTCTATTTCTGGGAACTATCCGCCCTTTGCCTCGGGCCGGGGCCCAGGTGCATAACCACAGATATCCTGTTTGACTCTGTTCCCCTTGTTTCTTAACTTGACTTTTTGGCTGTATTTTCCCTATACCCTTGTAAAAAGCACTTCCTTCATTCCCCCATTTCTCTTGTGGATCGCTCTAATCTTAGAGCGGAATTAAAAGTTATCTTCGCCATTTAAGGTTTGGTATTTTTGCCTAAGGACCAGAATCTTAACTGCACTTACCCTATCATTGATGAATTGGACTAGTCTATTGATGACGTAGGGCCCAAGGGTGAACAACAGAAGGAGGAGTAATAGGGGCCCGGCGATGGTTGACAGTAGGGTGGTCAACCAAGGGGAGTTATTTGATCTGGTTATAAGCATTTTCATAGTTTGAGTCAGGAGGCCTGACTCTTTTAGAGGCCGGTGCATCAATTTCTGGAATATCCCAAGCCTCGAGACCCGCCGCCAGGGCACATATATCAGGGGTAAGGGAGGGCCACCAAGTCCAAAGGGGGTGGACTTCTGTCTTGAACCAGACAACCTTTCCAGTTTGGGACAGTACCTGCCAGGTGAGGGTGTTGGGCTGGTTAGGGTTATTACTTGGTAGGCTTGCTCCGCCGCCGCCGAATGCGCAACTTAAGAGGATTATCAGTCCTCTCCAGCTCCCAGGATTCATCTGGTACGGAGGGTGGCGCAGGCTTGAGGTGAGAAGCATGTACCCAGGCTGCAATGCCGTCTACTTTTACCGCTGTTGGTGTGGTCAGTAGCACCAGGTACGGGCCTTTCCACCGAGGCTCAAGGCTGCCGGTCCGATGGCGCCTAACAAGCACTTGGTCTCCGACCTGGAACGGATGAGGGATGGCCACGGCACCTGGCTCGTATACCTCCTTGATCTGGTCCCAGATCTGGGTTTTTACAACTTCTAAAGCCTTTAAGTGAGTAAATAAGACAGGAAGAAAGTTATCATCGGGACCCAGTGTTCCTCCCAACTCAAGTATGGGGGGGGGTCCCCCGTGGAGGATTTCATAAGGGGTCAGACCAAGCTGGCCAGGGGTATTCCTGGCTCTGAACAGCGCTAAGGGAAGGAGGGCCACCCAGTCTTTTCCACCGGTCTCTAAGGCCAATTTAGTTAAGGTCTCTTTGATGGTTCTATTCATTCTCTCTACTTGACCTGAGCTCTGGGGCCTATACGCACAATGTAACTTCCAATTTATCCCCAGTTGTGTGGCCAGTCCCTGGCTTACCTGAGCAACAAAGGCTGGGCCATTATCTGACCCGATCACCTTGGGGATCCCGAAACGGGGCAGGATTTCTTCTAGTATCTTTTTACATACAGTCAGGGCCGTTTCCGTTTTGGTAGGAAAAGCTTCTACCCATCCAGAGAAAGTATCTACAAATACTAGCAGATACCTGTTCCCATACCGGCCAGGCTTTACCTCTGTAAAGTCTACTTCCCAGTATACGCCGGGTCGATCTCCCCGTTGTCTTTTTCCGGTCTCTCGGTAGGTGGTAGTCGCATTAGTCATGGCACAAGCCGGACACCGATTGGCGACTTCTTGAACGGTGGACCGGAGATTCGGGATGGAGAGGCTGGTGCGGCTCGTTAGTTGAAGGAGCTTTTCTGGTCCTAAGTGTGTTAGCTGATGTAACCGCTGAATGAATTCTTTTCCCTGGTCAGGAGTGAGCTCTCTTGGCTTGGTCCTAGCTTGAGCAGGCTCGATTGGCTCTTGAAGCTTTATAGTTTCTGCTAGCACCCTGACCGACAGGGCGGCTTGTTTTGCAGCCTCGTCGGCCCTCCGGTTCCCGGCCGCCACAGGGTTATTTCCTCTCTGGTGGCCCGGGCAGTGGATAATGGCGACCTGCTTAGGGAGGTGAATGGCCTCTAGCAGAGCCAGAATTTCTTCTTTGTTTTTAATGTCTTTTCCAGCCGAAGTGAGCAGTCCCCTCTGTTTATATATTGCCCCATGAATGTGAGCAGTGGCAAAAGCATACCTGCTGTCCGTGTAGATGTTGATGTTTTTTCCTTCGGCTAGGCGTAATGCCTGCGTCAAGGCGATTAGCTCGGCCTTCTGGGCTGATGTCCCTCTTTTGCAGCCTTCATATGTGGGAGCTGCCACTAGGAGGTCGTCCACATATTGGAGTAATATGACCTGGGGGTTGAGAGCCCTAAAAGGAGTTAAATCCCGGTGGAGGGCCTCGTCGAAGAGAGTGGGTGAGTTCTTGAACCCCTGTGGCAGCCGTGTCCAGGTCAGCTGACCAGCGTTACCTTTTTCTGGGTCTCTCCACTCGAACGCGAACAGTGGCTGGCTGTTGGGGTGTAGTTTGAGGCAAAAAAAGGCATCCTTGAGATCCAAGACTGAGTACCAAGTGTGACTAGGCGGAAGGGAACTCAGGAGGCTGTATGGGTTTGGGACTGAGGGATGAATGTCTTGCACCCTTTTGTTAATTTCTCTCAAGTCTTGGACTGGCCGATAGTCATTGGTCCCTGGCTTTTTTACTGGTAGCAGAGGGGTGTTCCAGGGCGACTGGCAGGGCACTAAGACCCCTAGGTCTAAGAACCTTTGGATGTGGGGTCTGATGCCTTCCCGGGCTTCTTTAGTCATTGGATACTGTCGGACGGCCACCGGTGAGGCACCCGATTTCAGCTCTACTACTACTGGTGGGACGTTATTGGCCAGTCCCATACCTGTCTTTTCTGCCCATACGGTGGGAAAAAGTTGGAGCCAGGATGGGTCGATGGAGGGAGAGGCCGGCTTTTCATACAGCCGGTATTCTTCTTCTAGGTTTAGGACCAGGCACATGGTAGAGTGATCTCCCCATGTTACTTGTGGGCCCTCTGTAGAAAACTGGATTTGAGCTTTTAGTTTGGTCAGGATGTCCCGGCCCAACAGAGGAGTAGGGCACTCAGGTATGACCAAAAAGGAATGGGTCACTTGCTTATGTCCGACCCTTAAAAGTCTCTGTGTGGTCCAGGGGTAGACTTTGCTGCCGGTCGCTCCTACTACGACTGTCCGCCTGGACCCTACCTTCCCCATGGGTTGGGTCAGTACCGAATGTTCAGCCCCGGTATCGACCAGAAACTCGATGGGGGTCCCCTCCACTGTCAATGTTACCCTAGGTTCGGGGAGGGGGTCCGAACCTTGACTCCCCTAGTCGTCTAGGGATAGAACCCTAGCTTTTTTGTCGTTTTTCTTTTTTCGGGGGCATTCCCTTGCCCAGTGGCCTTTCTCTTTGCAGTAGGCGCACTGGTCCCTGTCGAGAGGAGGCCTTTTGTCCCTAGGTGTCGGTCTTGCCCGGTTGCTCAGGGTCCCTTTCTGCTTATCTGTAAACCCTTTATCACTTACTACTGTGGCCAAAATCCTAGTTAAGTTTTTTTCTTGGCGCCTATCGCGCCGTCTCTCTCTCTCTTCTGTCTCTCTTTTTTCTCTTTCTTGTTTTTCCTCTTCTGTCTCTCTCTTGTGGTACACCTTTTCTGCCTCTCTCACTAAATCTTGTAAGGAATAATCTTGGAGCCCCTCTAGTCTTTGTAACTTTTTCTTGATATCTGGGGCTGACTGGCCGATAAAGGCCATGGCAACTGCCGCCTGCTGTCCCTCAGAAGAGGGGTCAAACGGAGTGTATCTCCTATATGCCTCCATCAGGCGTTCCAAGAAAACCGAGGGGGGTTCTACCGGTCCCTGCAAGACCTCTCTTACCTTAGCCAAATTGGTGGGGCGCCGGGCTGCCCCTTTGAGACCTGCCACTAGAGTCCGGCGGTAGACCAGAAGACGCTCCCTACCTTCGGCTGTGTTGTAATCCCATTGAGGTCGATTGAGGGGGAAGGCCTCATTAATGAGGTTCTCGAGTTGTGTAGGGGCCCCGTTGTCCCCGAGAACGTTCTTGCGGGCCTCCAGAAGAATCCTTTCTCGCTCTTCAGTGGTGAAGAGGATCTGGAGTAGCTGTTGGCAATCGTCCCAAGTGGGCTGGTGAGAGAACATAAGGGACTCAAGAAGTCCCGTGAGTCCTGCTGGTTTTTCAGAAAAAGAAGGATGGTTAGATTTCCAATTATAAAGATCTGCTGAGGAAAAAGGCCAATATTGTAGAGGAACTAGGCCGTTGGGCTCGGCTGGGGGTCCTATGGCTCGGAGGGGTAAAATCACAGTGGAGTCAGGACCTGAGTCGTCTGCCGGACTGCGGGCACGGCGACTCCTGGTCCTAGCGGCTGGTCCCTCAGGATCGGAACTATCGGGCGCCTGGCCCGGCACCGGTCCGATCGCCTGAGGGGCCAGAGGAGGCGGCAGGGCCGCCGGGTAGGGCGGGGGCTCAGAGAGAAGGAGCGAGTCGTCTGGTGTCGGGAGGACGGGGGGTTGGGGAGGGGCGGAAGGCTTCCTTGTAGGTGGCCTTTGAGTATTTTCTGATCCCGAAACAACAGCGACTTTGCTGGAGGGTGGCACCCAGGGAGGGGGATTCTGGGCGAGGTCTTGCCATACCACGACATAGGCAACCTGGTCCGGGTGTCCTCCGGTCTCCTGAAGAACAATCTTTTTAACTGCAAAAATGACAGTAAGATCAAAGGTTCCCTCTGGCGGCCAACCTACGCCGAATGTGGGCCACTCAGACGAACAGAAAGTCTGCCATTTTCCTTTTTTGATCTCCATGGACAGATTGTGAGCCCTGGCTTTGACATCTTTCCAATGATCTAGAGTAAGGGAGAGGGGCGTAAGGGCACTTTGCCCCATCTCGAAAATTTCCAATAGGGGAACGACGACGCAAAGACCTATCACAACTAAGACAAAAAGAAACCAGAAACGGCGACGAGACCGAGTGCCGTAGAAATAGAAGAAAGAGTCCGATGGCAGAGCGCGCCTCCCGAGACGCGGTGAGACCAAAACACAATAATCCTCTGCCAAGGGGTCCACCAGGCGTCCCTGGTCCTCCCCTGATCCTGGGACGTCTCCCAGGATTGCCGGGTGGCGAGCCCCCGAACACGTCTGTTCGCTACCCGCACTTCGCTCCCAGAGCGACTAACCCGGAACAAACTGAAACCAAAATGCGCGCGCTCAGAAAAGACAGTCGAAATCACTGAGTCAGACACAGAGACGAGACACAGAAACGAGACACAGAACGACTGCTGGCCAGCTTACCTCCCGTTGGTGGGTCGGTGGTCCCTGGGTGGGGGTCTCCGATCCCGGACGAGCCCCCAAATGAAAGACTCCCGCAGTGGGTAGTCAGTCAGTTCAGGGAGACCCTCCCAAGGAACAGCGAGACCACGGCTTCGGATGCAAAAACAAGAGGTTTATTGAACACACAGGTACCCGGGCGACTCAGTCTTTCGAAAGACTGGCGCCCCGAGTAGAGCTCCTGGGTCCTTTTTATAGCAAAAAGCGCGGGTACAGAAGCGAGAAGCAAGGTAATTGGTTAGTTTAAATCAAGCCAGGGGTGAACTTCGGTCAAGTGGGAGTCCTTGAAACAGCTGAGGGGCACTCTTGAAACTTTAACTGACTTGTCTATTTCTGGGAACTATCCGCCCTTTGCCTCGGGCCGGGGCCCAGGTGCATAACCACAGATATCCTGTTTGACTCTGTTCCCCTTGTTTCTTAACTTGACTTTTTGGCTGTATTTTCCCTATACCCTTGTAAAAAGCACTTCCTTCAATAGTACTAACTGTATGATTGCACATACAGTTCTAGAATAGAACTTTTATATTGTTGCTTTGCCTCACATGGGGCGATGGAGATGCGAAAAGGATTACTCAAAGCCCATTTCTTCTGAGCAGTGGGACATCCTGAAGGGGTTAATTTCCAGGAACCCTCAAGAGAGAGGTGTTTCTCCTTTGGGAAATTAACCCTGAACTGGGGTTCTGTCTCAGTATTTATTCTCCAGGCCAGAAAGTTACAGAAAAGGAACATAGGTGGAGTTATGGCTAAGTATAGTTTAGCAATAGAGGCTGGTGACTTCAGTGAAATAATAAAATGACATTCCATAACGCAATTTGCAAAAGGTTAAGTCGATCCACCAACAAAAGTTTGCTCTTAGCAAACATTCTCTATCCCTACAGCAATTTCCTTAGTCTGTTTACATAACAACCTGCACCAAGGACATCTACCCTTTGAGCCAGCAATTTTGCTGTGTTACAATTCTATATCTACAACAGCGACTTTAGCCTGGGGAAAGTTTCCTGTTTTTTGCAAGGTTAACATTTCTATATGCCATTTTTAAAGGTTAGGTTACACCTGAAACTACAGGGCTTTGGAAACTAGGCCCTGTGAAATACATTTGCTTTCTAAATGTTAGTATACTCCACACTATATGAAGTTCTAGACCAGGCACAACTAATCTATGGTGTAAAAATGGAGGACAGTAGTTGTTTGTTGGTATGAGTTAAAGCTGGGGACTGACTAGGAAAGAGCACAAAGGAACTTTCTTGGGTGATGAAATGTCCTCTGGATAGGGGTTAGGTAGAGTTTTGCATTTTTAAAAACTCATAGAATGGTACACTTAATATCTGTCTATTTCACTGTATGTAAATCTTACCTCAAAAGAAAAAAAGAACTATAAACAAATGTTATGATCTAGACAAGTACACTCAAGCTGAAGTTTTTAAGGATAAAGTGTACTCACGTCTGTAATTTACTTTGAAATGAATAAAAAAATAAGATGGATAGATAAATGGATGGAGAATGGAAAGATATATAATAGAATAAACAGACCAACATATTAACAATTATGGAATCTAATAGTTGGGTATATCACTCTTTAAATCTTTCAACTTTTCTATATAATGAAAATTTTCATAATATAATATGGAGAAAAATACATACAAAAATTCTAATGGGGTTAGAAATATTTTATTTGAAACGAGTTTGTTAGTGAAAATAAGGTTGAGAAATATTACTGAAAGCCAAATTTGTCAGTCTTTTCAGTTATTATAAATAAGCTGTAAATCCAGAGATGTCTCTCAGACAACAGAGATACAGAGAGAGGAGAGAAATGAAAGATAACAAGGTTTCTAGCTTGGTATTAATGAAATATTTAAGATGTGTACATTTTTAATGTAAACTTCACTGATAAAAAAGAAGATATTTTTGGAAATTATCATCGACAAGTTTATAAGTAATATGACCCATACAAATCATCTCCTAAGTCCATCAAAGTTCTAATTTCAATGAAAATTTTATTAAATAATGAACATGTATTATATACTATAATTGTACAAGCTTAGATATTTCAATTCGTGACACACTATATTATATATTTTTTGCATGTTGTATGCACATCTTATTAAATTTATGACATAATTTTGGCCATATCTGTAATGCTTTTAATATTGAAATAAATTATTATTTCCTTGGGAAAAAATACAATTTACTTTGTATCATAATTCTCAGCAATAGATTTTAGAAAAAGGAGTTACTACTTGTATTTAAGTAGAGAATTATGTTAGAATGAGTTTTTTAAGTGTCTTACTATCTTTATCTTGTGTGAGGAAATTGGATCAGACAAACGTAGATGTCTTCAGCCCAGTATTCTGCTCTTTGCTTTGTTTCCTGAGCAATGAAAATAAAAATTACAGCTGACTTTTTCTTTCTAAACAGAAAATATCATTATTTTCCTCCCTCATAATGCATCACTTTCATAAATAGTTCAAACAATACAGAGACAGTGAACATATTCTCACTCACATTCTTCTAGATAACTAAGGTTGCTGTTTGTTATGGATGTGCAAAAATGTAATAATCTACCTTTCTAAAGAGATATGTAGTATTCTATTGCAATGGTTGATTTGCTCCCTTGTTGATGAGCCTTTCATTATTAAAATAGCACTATTATAAATACTCTTGTGCATGCCACATGTGCCATATTATAACCTTGGAATATATTTTTGGATAACAGTTTACGTGTACTTTAAATTTTTTTAGATATCCTAAATTTCTCTCTAGGAAGGCTGTACCAATGGACAGTTCCACCAACAGTGGTACCTTTTAGCTACTGCCTTAGCTTCCAGAACCCTGCATTTCCTACCTCACAACATAAAATATTTAACAAAGGAACTCTCTATTTATTTATTTATTTATTTTTAATGGACACATAATTGTACATATTTATAGGGGACACCATGCTATTTCGATACATGTATACAATGTGTATGATCAAATCAGAGTAGTTAACATATCCATCACCTGAAACATTTATCATTTCTTCGTGTTGGGAATATTCAAAATCCTCTCTTCTAGCTATTTGAAAATGTACAATAAATGACTGTTAATTATAGCCACCTAACAGTTCCACAGCACACTAGAACTTATTCTTCCTGTCCAGCTGTACATACCCATCACCAACCCTGTCCCCACACCTCCTATTTCCTTCCCTGCTTCTAGTAACCCCAGCTCCGCTCAACTTCTGCAGCTCCCACGTAGAGTGAGAACGTGCTGACTTCTCTTCCTCTACAGGCTCCTTCATGTTGCCACGAAGGACAGGATTTCATTCTTTAACCAAGGAACTCTGGAGAATGTTCCTCATCCTTTATTTACCAGAAATGCCCCCAGCTATTTGAATCAAAGACTCTCTCTCTCTAAAGGTTATTTCAATTGATACTCCTTTGTTGTAATTAGACCCACACATAAACTTCCAGGAAAATGGTAATCCACCCTATTTTTAAGAGCCTATCTAGTCTTAAAAGCTTTTAACACCCACTGTAAGGAGAAATCCTTTTGATGGCAAACTTCAAAGCCCTGTTTTGGTTAAAGCTCTTTTCTTTTTTGTTTCAACTTCAATAAAAAGATGAAATACCCAATTCCTTTACCTAAAAACTAGAAATCCAGTCATTAAAGACGTGTCTCCACAAGTTTAGCTGAATCCAACAGAACTGAAACATTTTCATTCATTAAACAAGGACCAACCTTTCTCCTCTCGTGGAAAGCTCTGTGCTGGGCACCAAAGGGAAAAAGGGGGAGAAACGGTGGGGAGGAAGGGGCAGTGACCCAAGATCTGCTTGAAAAAAATGACTCAACAAGACTGTTGAGCGTTCAGAAGGACTAGCAGCTAATGCGAATATTTTTAGTCGAGTCACGAATGGCTGCAGCCACAGCCAGCACCACAGACAGAGCAGCAACCTGGAAATTCTAATGCTCCATTAAACAACCCCCTGCAAACTAAACTATCTCAGGCCTCTTCAAATCCAGCCAGACTAGAGAGTTTAGAGAGGTTCAGACACTAACCCAAGGTACTTACTGTCTGGGCCTTCAAGAAAAACTTTGCTGACCCTGACACAGAGTAAGAATTACAGCCAACATTCAAACTCAGTTCTGTCAAATTCCAAAAAATGTGTGCCACATTACCCAGTGTAATTATGCCTACTCATTGTGTATCTAGATTTTTGGAGTTTTTGACAGTATTTCTCATATCCTTATGGACAAGTTAGAATAATGTGGAGTATAGTACAGTTATTGCTAATAAAGTGTCATTCCAACTGTGCTTGCCTGGTCAATCACATCTAGGTTATAGAGGTGTTATTTTGGTGGATCTTCTCGGGGTAGGGGGAGGTTGCTTCAATGACTGGTAGAAAACATGGAGGAGATTCCTTTTTGTCAAAAGCTAGCTGAACTCCACCCTCCCGTGAAAGCAATATCACTTAGGAAGGTCTCTTGTTATAGGCTGAGACAGGGGAAGCTTGAATAGGATTCTCTGTGGTAAAGAATTTGCCAACTTCCAGTTAAAGGCAATTAGCCTTTAATCCCTCCTAAAACCCAATAAAATGATAATGAAGGGATTTTTAAAACTAAAAACCATAAGCCCACAAGGACAAACAGAATGAGAGAGAGAAGGAAAGAATAATGACATTTGGAAGCTAGAAAACAGATCGATATGTTAACTACCTTTGCAGACCCAAGAAAGATGAATTCTGAACTGCCAGTGGGAGAGCCAGAAAGCAAACCAATTTACTGCAAAATTTCCCAAAGCTCAGAAATTAGAGGCACTAGGCAAAAGATTCAGGAGCTAAAACCAGAAGAATTGGTTGAAAATCTTTTTAAAGAAGAATTAGGCCCCATATCCTCTCCCTGTTCCATATTTTTATCCACATGCCTCTGCTCCAGACCTCTGCATCTGCAATAATTCAGTCTTTTTCTTTGTGGGTCCCTAACCAGACAGCCAGGCAATTGGCTTGGGTATAGGAACTCAGCATGAAATCATGACTTTCTGGGGGACAACTTTCTTCAGCCTCTCACTGGCTCATTCTTGCTCCTCTTTGGGGTATGGATGTCAATCAGAAACCTGTCTGTTTTTCCCTGAGGGATACCGTGTTCTATTAACCATTGTTACAACTCCCCCGGCTGCCCCTTTGACCTTAGTGGTCACTATAGTAATTGCAGCCTCCAAGCTTTTGGATGTTAAGCCCTGCCACCTGGCCTCTATTACTTTGGGGCCCCATTTCCCCCACGGATATTGACAAGTCCAGCCCTGTGCCTGTCTCTCCTACTGTCCTCCCTGACCTGCAGAGGAGACCACCGGACTTCTTAGTGGTGCTGGTCTCCTCAAACAAGCACATTTCTAATGGCCTTGGTGAATGGTGCATCCTGGGGCCCTACTGTTCAACATGAGGTCTTCCGGCCTCACACTGTATACCCGTTCCAACATGCCCACTTCCCTCAGCCTCTTTATTCTTTCCTGTGCCATCTGCCAGGGAAATTCGAACATTTCTACTTCGATAAGTCGTTGCTTCTTCCAGGCTTCTAAAGCAACCCTAGCAACAAGTTTTTCCTATTCTTTGGGGTCCTCGCCATGTTAAATCTTGTGTCTTCTGTTGTTCTTTTGCACAGTAGAGTGACTACACAAATAGCTAGAAGAGAGGATTTTGAGTGTTCTCACCACAAAGAAATGACAAGTGTTTGAGGTGATAGATATGCTAATTACCTGATTTGATCATTACACAATGTATGCATGTTTTGAAACATCACACTGCACCCCAAAAATATGTACAATTATTATGTGTCAATTTTAAAAAGCTTTATAAAATCTTGTGTCTCGAGACTGTCCCAAAATAATGAATTCTTGCTTATACAGTCTTCCATTCTGATGCCTTGAACAAGAACTCTCAAAATCCTACCCCAGTGTATTCCCTTGACTCCTGTCAGTACATGCTAGCCAGTTGCAGCAACTCTTCAGGTGGAAACTCCTTCCTCCCTTATCAGGCCAGCCTGTCCCCAGCCAGGCTATGCTGGCATTTAACCCTAGTTATTGGCTTAGCACCCAGGACAGGTGGAGGCGGGGTGGCTCCTAAGGGGTACATCTGTTGTATTGACAGGGAGGGGCCTATGACATGATTTCTCCAACATGGAAGAAGTGTCAGCTCTCTCTAGGGAAGGGTGGCACCTTCGAAAGTAATAAGGTTAAGTGGGGGTGGGGCTGCAGTGTCAATATCCTTAACGGCATGTGTCCAGTTGTCTGCATTCCATATTTCAGAGTCCTAGGTTTTTCCAGCCAGGACTTTGACCTTCGCATACTGGGTATTGCTATTGGTTGAGAATTCACACACCCCTGGAGATCATCTGGTTTGCTCTCTACTGCGGGAGATAAGGGCCTCTTTGTGTGCTACCAAAAGGCCTCATAGCTCTGGGCCATTAACTGCTTGTTAATGATACTCAGTCTCCAATTATCCCTCTGCAGGGTATTAATACAATTTACAAGCAACTATCGGACTCAACTGCCATGGAAGACATTGTTCTCCTCATAGCTATCAAACTCCTGAATCATTCTTTCTGCAAGAGTGTTCTCTCTCCTCAGACATTTTCTTAGTTCGTGACTGGTACAATCTTTATCAATTGGGCCATGGCCATGTGGGACTATATCTGTGCTCACCTACCATTCAGGATGGCATCTGTAACACCTGCCAGGGGGTGAGTCAATAATCCCAAATGCCCATCGTTCCATCTGTTTTCTCAAACCCCAATTTCTGTACTAGTTGTATTAGTCAAGAGTCCTCTGAAAGTGCCAAGACAGGACAAGAAGACAAGCGAGAGATTTATTAGGGGAAACAATTGTGAAAGAAAATGGGGAGGGTACTGGTGGAAACTGGGAGAGCTGGCAGTCGTGATGCAGATGTGACCCCTGTAAAGCAAAGAGGGAAGAGATACAGGAGGGGGGGAGGAAGTCCATAGACTCCAGTGCAGTGATAAGAAAGTTTTGGCAAGGCCACTGGGGAGTCTTCAAGCCAAAGACATGCACGAGAGGAATCCTGCATCTTGTAGGAATGGACCCACCTTCGTATTCCTGCCACTCTTAGTCGTCCACTGGGAGCAGCCAATGGGAAGTGTGAGCGGTGCGGGCTTGGCAAGAACGTGGTGACGCCTTCAGAACAAAGCGTCCAGAGCCATCATCGACTGTGATCCCTCCAGAGATCCAAAAAGCACATTCCTCATGGCTCCCACACCTGATGTGCCCAAGGGAAAGGGGCAAACATTGTTTGCAGGAAACCAACAGTCTGACACACTCAACAAAACGGCCCAGCCAGACCACCTGACAATGAATGAGGTCTACAGTCCCGAGTCCTGCTACCCACATGAACAAAGCTTTCAGACGGCTTTTAAGTTCCATATGTTTAAATATATTCAGACAACCAAGGATCACTGAACATTTGAGGAAAATCTCTAATATGAGAGTCAGAGATGAAACAAACATAAACAACCACAAAAACAGCAAAATCACAACCTAAAAGAATTAGAGACTATGTAAGGAGAAGGAAAAAAGTAATATGTATATATATGTATATATACACACACACACACACACACACACACACACACACACACACATACACACACAGACTCACACATATATATCATTGTTAGCCTCAGCAAAATAAGATAGGTTATTGCATCCAAGAGTGGAATAGAATTTTTTTACGTGAAAAATTTTAGAGAACTACAACAACCCTTGGAAATTCTGAAAACAGAAATTTAAAACTCAGTGAATAGGCTAACAATTGAAGAAATTTTTCAGAAATTTAAGTAAAAAGACAAAGAGAAAATAGGAGAGAAAAGACAATAAAAGTAAAGGAGCCGTATAAAGGGTCAACACCAAATGACAGGAGTTACAGAAATAGATAGCACAGAAATCGGGGCTGGGGGTAGGAGAGACATCCATGAAATAATGCCTGAAAATACCCCTAGAACTGAAGTGCATGAGTTTCCAGATTGAAAGGGCCTGAAAAGTGCCTCACCCGCACACAAAGACTAAAGCTAATCCCCCTTTAGACATATCATGAAATTTCATAAAACCAGGGACAAAATAAAGAATCTTCACAGCATTTTTTTCCCCTTAAAGAGGGGGGAAATTCATGTATTTTTTACAAAGGCTCAAGAATCAGAGCAGCATTAAATTTTCCCCAGCAGCACTGGAAGCTAGGAGAACTGTAGCAAAGTCTTCCATATTCTGAGACAGAATGATTTCCAACCTACACCTGGTCAAACCAAGTGAATTAATTATCAGCAAAGAAAAAAGACATTTTAAGATATGCAAGTTCTCAAAAAATAAATCTCTACACATCCATTCTCAGAAAGCTACTGGGATGTGCTCTGCCAAAATGAAAGAGTGAACTAAGGAAAGAAGAGATCTGTTATGGCTGAATTGTGTGTTCCCCCCTCACCAGCACCGCCAAATTCCTACGTTGAAGTCCTAACTCCAGTACCTCAGAATGTGACTGTATTTGGACATAGGGTCTTTAAAGAGGTAATTAAGGTAAAATGAAGTCATACGAGTGGGCCCTAATCCAATATGACTAGTGTGCTTGTAGGAGGCGATGAGGGTGCAGACACATATAAAGACACAGAGAAGACGGCCATTTACGAGCCAGAGAGGCCTCAGAAGAAAACAGCCCTGCCAATACCTTGATCTCAGACTTCTAGCCTCCAGAACTGTGAGAAGATAAATTTCTCTTGTTTAAGCCACCCAGTCTATGAAACTTTGTCATGGCATACCTAGCAAACTAACAACCCAGGATCCAATATAAAAAGATGAAGGGAATGCCCAGGACCGTGGTCAAGAAACACTCAAAGATGACAGCCAGTGCATTACTAGAGAGCGAGTCATGTGAACTGGAGCAAGTCAGAAGTTTCTGGGAGTGACATCATCAAGAAGACGAAATTAATAGAACATCTAATGTGTTTAAATACATTGAACATACAACTGAGGGAGAATTTGGGAACAAATTGCCGGTAAGCACGTAGAAAACTAAGCAAGTAATCAAACAAAGGGCAATTATCAACTCTTCAGAAAATGAAACTTTGTACAGAAAAGGAAAGGCAATCATGGCACGTGATGCGACATATCTGTGAATATCATTTGCGTAGCCTTAATCACGTAAATGCTGAATACCGATCTGACCTAAATATCATATTAACTGCATTGGAGGAGACAGGATGTCTGTGTATGTATGTTTGTCACAGAAACGAGGATGGTGGTTGGGGTAGGGAAAAGAGTCTTTCCACATATTCCATACTGGTAAGTCAGCTGGTAGTAACAAAAGTGGAAAAATCAAATGTCAAGAATTGTGAAGGATTTGAGAACCTTACTTTAAGCTGTCCAGTTAGCCTAGTTCATAGATGCTGACTGTATTAGTCCATTTTGTGTTGCTATAACAGAACACCTGAGACTGGGTAATTTATAAAGAACAGAGCTTTATTTGGCTTATGGTTCTAGGACAGCTGCATCTGACAGGAGCCTCAGGCTGCTTCTACTCATGGTGGAAAGTGGCTGGCAACCAGAGGGTGCAAGATCACATGGCGAGAGGAAGCGAGAGAGAGAGGGAGGGAGGTGCCAGGGTCCTATAAACAACCAGCTCTGGTGGGAACTAATAAAGAGAGAACTCACTCACTACCCCCACCCTCCAGGGAGAGTATTAATCCACTCATGAGGGATCCACCCCCATGACTCAAATGGCTGCCAACACTGCCACATTAGGGATCAGATTTCCACGTGAGTTTTGGGAAGACAACACATTCAAACTCTATCATTCCACCTCTGCTCCCCAAAACTCATGTCACTCTCACATACAAAACAGACATTCCATCCCAACAGTCCCAAACATTTTAAATTGTTCCAGCACCAACTTACAGGTCCAAAGTCCAAAGTCTCATCTAAGACTAAAGGCAAGACTTCTTCCAGCAGCAAACCTGTAAAAATAAAAAACAAATTTATCTACTGCCGAGACACAATGGTGGAACATACATTGGATACACATTCCCATTTCAAAAGGGAGCAATAGGCCAGAAGAAAGGAGAAACAGGCCCCAAACAAGTCCAGAACCCAGCAGGGCAGACATTAAATCTTAAAGCTCTAAAATAATCTTTTTTTTTTTTTCTTAAAAGATGACTGGTAAGGGGATCTTAACCCTTGACTTGGTGTTGTCAGCACCACGCTCTCCCAAGTGAGCTAACCGGCCATACCTATATAGGGATCCAAACCCTTGGCCTTGGTGTTATCAGCACCGCACTCTCCCAAGTGAGCCACAGGCCGGCCCTCAAAATAATCTTCTTTGACTCCAAGTCCTGCACCCTGGGCACAATGCAGCATCTGGGTCCCCAAAGCCTTGGACGACCTCACTTCCACAGCTCTGCCAGGCACAGCACACTGGGCTGCACTGGTGCCTGTGGCTTTTCCAGGCTGGCATTGCACATTGCCAGTGGCCCTACAGTTCTGGGGTCCTGGCAACAGCCCTGCTACCTTGGCTCTACTAGACATTTCTCCAGTGGAGGCTCTCTGTGGGGGCTCCAACCCCACTTTTCTGTTCGGCATTGCTCTAGTAGATGGCCTCTGCAGTGGCTCCACCCCTGCAGCACATCTCTGTCTGGGCCCGCAGTCTTTTTCATACATCCTCTGGAATCTGGGTGGAGGCTGCCACGCCTCCACTGCTCTCACATCCTTCTGGCCTGCAGACTTAACACCATGTGGATGCCAGCCACCAAGGTTTCCCACTTGTGCTCTCCAGAGCTACTACACAAACCATACTTGGGGCCACGTGCGGCAGGGCTGCTCCAGCCAGAGCAACTGGGATACAGGGAGCAGGTTCCCAAGGGCAGTGGTGCCCCAGGTCTGTCCTTCAGGACAACTTGGGCCTCCTGGGCCTCCAGACCTGTGATGGTAGAGGCAGCATTCCAGACTTCTGAAATGACTTCAGGGCCTTTCTCCCATTGTCTTGGCCATTAGCATCTGGCTGCCTCCTCACCAAGCTAATGTCTTTAGCAACCAGTCTATCTGCTGCACCCTTGCATTTTTCTCCTGAAAGGGCTCTCTCATTCTCTACCACATGACCAGGCTGCAAATTTTCCAAATCTTTATGCTGTGCTTCCCTTTTAGATTCTAGCTTTACATCATGACTTTTCAGCCATGACTCAGCATAGACTGTTACAAGTAGACATGCAGCTTCCTTTTTTTTTAAAAAAAGATGACCAGTAAGGGTATCTCAACCCTTGGCTTGGTGTTGTCAGCACCACGCTCAGTCAGTGAGCAAACCGGCCATCCCTATATAGGATCCGAACCCGTGGCCTTGTTGTTTTCAGCACCGCACTCTCCCAAGTGAGCCACGGGCCAGCCCTGCCATGCAGCTTCCTTAATGCTTTGCTGCTTAGAAATTTCTTCTGCCAAACATTCTGGTTCACAACTCTTAAGTCCCATCTTCCACAGAGTCCAAGGACAAAACGCTGCCAAGTTCCTTGCCATGGTATAGCAAGGGTAATCTTTTGTCCATTTCCTGATAAGTTCCTCATTTCTGTCTGACACCTCATCATCAGCATGGCCTTAACTGTCCACATTTCTATCAGCATTCTGGTCACAACCATTTAACCAATCTGTAAAATGTTCCAAGCTTTCCCTCTTCTTTCTTTCTGTCTTCTTCCGAGTCCTTCAAACTCCTCCAACCTTTGCCTATTACCCAGTTCCAAAGCTGCTTCCACATTTTCAGGTATCTGTATAGCAACACCCCACTCCTCAGTACAAATTTTCTGTATTAGTCCCTTTCGTGTTGCTGTAACAGAATACCTAAGACTGGGTGTGGGGAAAATAGGATAATTTAGTGAGTCTCCCTGACATTTCTTGTAAACAAGATGTGTGTGGGTGGAGTTGGTGCACATGTGCACCAATGTATCTTTTTAGTCAATTGCTATTGTGTGTTCTTCAGTGTGAGAAGCAGCACCAGCAGAGCTTGTGTCTGAAAATAGAGCATGTTTACTCTGCTGGCAGCTGCTCAGTTTTCAGTTTTTCTTTGGACTTTGCCCACAGCACTTGAGTTTTTGAGTTTCTCTGTGGACTGTTTAGCTCATAGTGTTGTGTGTGCTGAATAAAGACTATTCCTTCTTCAACCAAGGCTCCAAGGACTGTTTTGTCTGGTTACCTCGCTCATAGACCTGCGTGTGAAGGGTTTGTGAACAGGCTCGAGGGGTCTGTGAGCTCCAGAGACCCAGCCCTAGCTCTACACTTGGTAATATATAAAGAAAAGAGGCTTCTTTGGATTACAATTCAGGGACAGCTGCATCTGGCATGGGCCTCAGGCTGTTTCTACTCATGGTAGAAAGTAGCAGGCAGCCAGAGGGTGCAAGATCACATGGCGAGAGGAAGCAAGAGAGAGAGAAAGTGAGGTGCCAGGGTCCTAAAAACAACCAGCTCTCATGGTAACTAATAAAGCAAGAACTCACTCACTAACCCCACCTCCCTGGGAGAGCATTAATCCATTCATGAGGGATCCGCCCCCATGACTCAAACAGCTCTCAATACTGCCACATTGGCGATCAGATTTCCACATGAACTTTGGGGAGACAACACATCCAAACTCTATCACTGACAGAAGTTATAAGACTCCAAGTCAGAGGCAACGTGCTTTATTACTCATGGCACAGCAAGTAGTGTGAGCTTCATGTTCACATTAGTGCTCCTTGACTTCAGTCCTGTGAAGGCGATGGGAAGCAGCCCAGGTGTTTGCTACACATGCAATAGGTTTGCATCACAGCTGAGGAATCTTCAGCTTAGAAAACCCTAATCTTTTATAACAGGCTGTAAACAACCTGCGCAATCTCTGCCCCAGGAGGAAATATTATCTTTATTATACTGGACAACAAACAAACCTGGTCTCTACTCTGGAGAGACTATCTGTTGTAACATTTTGCAACGCAGACATTCATGAAAGGATGGCTCAGGAAAAAAGCCATGAGTGCCTCTGCTTGTGAGATATTCAGAAATGCAAGAAATTCATGGAGGATTGTCTTCCAACATCAAGAAATAACTATATGCACAGTATTTAGTAAAATAGAGGTAAATATGAAAAGAATTAGTTAAAAGAGATGAAGGTAGTTGTCTCTGGGGAGTGGATATTGATACCGACACTGGGAAGGGGAGTTAGGCAATGGGTTAGTCCATTTCCGTTGCTTATAACAGAATACCTGAAACTGGGTAATTTATGAAGAAACAAAATTTATTTCATTCAGTTTGAAGGCTGGGAAGTCCAAGGTCCATGGAACACATGAGGTGAGCTTCTTTTCCTTGATGGGAGCTCTACAGAGTCCTGTGACAACCAGAGTACCATATGGTAAGGAATAGGCTGAGCAAGAGAGCTAACCTACTCACTTGCCCTCCTCATAAAGCCATGAGAGCCATGCCCATTACTCCAAGAATGAACCAATCCATTCACAAGGGCACAGTCTTCCCAATCTAGTCACCTGTTAAAGGCCCCACATTCAAATACCATTATCAGATTTCCCACCCTCTTAACACTGTTACAATAGTGGTCAAGTTTCCAATACGTCAACTTTCAGAGAACAGATGTAACCCATAGCAGGCAGTGACTGTTGTTTTCATCACAAGTCTTGAAGAACTATGCGATTCTTTAAACTATATGCATGGATAGCTGATAAAAATGAAAGTGAAAAATTTTTAAATGTCATGGAAAACAACCACATACTTTTAGATATTGAGATTTGTGTAAGACTGAGACTATGATCCACAAGGTCTAATTCCAAATTACTAATAATTTAAACACCTTCAGTGTTAGCACTGATAATGTTTGAAAAGCAAATGTTATGGTTTAAATTTATGACACATGTTTTACCATTTTTCCCTAGAAATGATTGAACAAAGCATTGTCTTCACAACTTACAGTAGAAAATTGAAATAACTTGGTTATATTGTATGAATACTTTTAAGGTAAATTTTAAAAATCTGACTTAGCTTTGTAGTTTATTACTGGAAAATCTTTAGAATTTGGATGGGACAGGAGACGGGGCAGTCTTCATTTACTTTCAATGAATCAGTTAACACAATAACCAAAATTCTATATTTTCTTCTTTATTTGGTCTATAATGGAATTAGAAGGAAAAAATCTACAAGGCAGAGCAAGCTCTCAGCCACCAAAAAGACTTATCATGCTTTCTTTTGAGGAGGGGATCGGCAAGCTATATCAAAAACTCAGAAGGAAAAGGGGAATTTAGAAGTAGTGCTATTTCAACCTCAGAAAGGAATGAGAAAGAAGAAAGAATTTGGCAGAAGGGCCGAGGCACAAAATAAATAGTTCTCCAACAGCACCACCATCACCCAACGCCTACTGCCAAATTTTGAGTCCCATTATTTAGTATAGCTTCATTGTTAATTTGAGGGATTGCAAGAAACATTCAAACACAATCATAATTCAAATATAAGTATAAACTGCTTTTTATAATATTAGCTATAAATTATTGAGTATAATCTGGGATTTGTAAGGATATAGGGTTAAATCCAGACAGATTGGTTCCAGAGTCCAGGATCTTAGCCACTATGTGATATAAGTATTTATTTAACTGAAAATAAATATATATTTAACTTAAACATACAGCACTTGACACAGAATAGTCATTCCGTAAGTAACAGATGTTATTATTTTAAGCAGAGGAAAAAGACATATAACAGTTACAGGGAACAACACCTAAGAATATAAACTTAGTGGAGAGAATCCACCAGAAAATGAGCTCAACACAAAGAGGAACCAAAAGATGGTAAGGGAGAGTCCTGACGATAGCGTCTGAAGCCCTAGAACCAGCTGGAGTTGGTATCTTAGACTTCCCGATTATGTGTATCAGTAAATCCTCCTTTTTAAAGTGAGTTTGAATTGGATTTCTATCACTTCCTACATCTTCTAACAGCTTTATTACACAAAAATTTACTAATCATCTATCAAGTGCCAAGAACGCAGACTAGCCTTTTGGAGCATGAAGACCATTGCAGAGAGAGGATCGGCCATCCCAACTGCTCTAGCTAAACCCAGTCCCCACCTAACCCACCTGCTGACTACAACTGCATGAGTGATTTTAGACAAGACAGACAGAAAAACAGTTGTTTAGAGCTACCGAGTTATGATGTGAATTCTTACGAAGAGCAAAGGTAAACTCATATAGTTCTGACACCTGTTTTTGAAATGAGTTCTAAATGTTGTACCTTTAAGATATATAAAAATAGGAAATTTCAATTATGTAACAGTACTTTGACCCAGTGAACTTTTTAGGGATCAATCGTCAGTTGTCAATCCAAAGGATATGGGCAATAGGCCTTACTGGGTTTTTACACTCTGTTCTTCCCAGGATGGGATGTCTTTAAAACATTTTAGTCAACCCTTATATCTTTTTTTAACTGCATTATTGGTATATAATTTGTAGGCCACAATTAAAGTGTACAATTCATGAAGGTCATCAGTCTGTACTTATGTTTTCTTGTGATGTTCTTGGCTTTGGTGCCAGGGTGATATTGGCCTTATAACACAAATTGGGAAATGTTCCTTACTCTTCTACTTTCTAAAAGAGTTTTAATAGGTTTTATAATTTTTTCCCTTAAATATTTGATAGAATTCACTAGTGAAGACATCTGGACTTGGGCTATTCTTTGTGGGAAGATTTATATTTAATAATTCAAATTTTTAAAACACAATATGTCTGTTTAGATTTTCTATTTTTCTTAAGTTAGTTTTGGTAATTTGTTCTCTCTAGGAATTTCTCCATTTTCATCTATGTATTTTAAATTGTTGCAATTATGATGTTCATAATATTCCTTTATAATCCTTTTCATTTCTCTAATGTCTGTAGTGTTGTCCTTTTTAAACTTTCTCATTTTGGTAATTTGTATATTCTCTCTTTTCCTTAATCAGTATAACTAAAGGTTTATCAATTTGATCTTTTCAGAGAACCAGATTTTGTGCCCTTTTTCTATTTTCTGCCATTCCTAACTCATTAATTTCTATTCTGATCTTCACTATCTCATTACTTCTACTTAGTTTAGGTTTGATTGGCTCTTCTTTTGGTAACTTCTTGAGGTGGAAACTTAGATTAGTGTCTTCCTTCTAATATAAACTTTAAATGCTATTAATTTTCCTCTAAGCACAGCTTTAGCTGCTTCCCTTAAGTTTGGTATGCTGTATCTTTGCTTTCATTCAGTTCAAGATATTTTCTAATCTTTTTTTGTGATTTCTTCCTTGGTTCATGGGTCATTTAGAAATGTATTTTTTAATTTCCAGACATTTAGGGATTTCTCAGCTTTCTCTCTGTTGTTGATTTCTAATTTAATTACACTATGGCAGGAAAACATATTTAGAATGGTTTCATCTTTTCAAAATTCATAGATACTTGTTTTGGGACCTACCACATGATCTATCCTGGACAATGTTTCATTTATACTCAAAAAGAATGTGTATTCTGCTGTTGCTGAATAGAGTTTTCTACATATGTCCAATATTTCAAAATATTGAAATATTATTATTGGAATATTAGTTTGTTGATAGTGTTCTTCAAGTCTTCTATACCCTTGCTTACTTTCTGTCTCATTCTATCAATTGCTGAGAGAGAAGTTTGGAAACTCCAACTATAATTGAATTGTCACTTTCTCCTTTCAGTTCTTGTGATTTTCACTTGTATTATGTATTTTGGGTCTCTGTTGTTAGATGTATGCATATTTATAATTTTTATATCTTCCTGATGTATTTACCCTTTTATCATTATGAAATATCCCTCTTTGTCTCTAGTAATATTTCTCATCTTAACGTCTATTTTGTATGATGTTAACAGCTGGTCCAGCTTTATGATACTACTTGCATGGTATATTTGTTTCCATTTTTTGCTTTTGATCTATCTATAATATGCCTCTTTTAGACTGTCTATAGTGGGATCTTGATTTTTATTTTGAATCCAGCCTGGCAGTCTCTTCCTTTTATTGACAGTGTTTAGTCCATTTACATTTAATGTAATTATTGATATGGTTTGATGTACATTTGTCATTTCAGCATTTGTTTTCTACATACCTCATGTCTTTTTTGTTCCTCTGTTCCTTTTTATAATAATTATTTTTAATTATGGCAAAATACACATATAAAATTTACCATCATAACCATTTTAAAGTACAGTTCAGTGTCATTAAGTACAATTACATTGTTGTATAACAATCATCATCATTTAACTGCAGAACTCTTTTCATCTTGCAAAACAGAAATTCTGCACCCATGAAACAATAACTCCCAACTCTCCTCTGCTCACAGCCCCAGGAAACCATCATTTTACTTTCCATCTCTATGAATTTAACTTCTCTAGGTACCTTATGTAAGTGGAATTATAAAATATTTGCCCTTTTGTGACTGGCTTATTTTGCCAAGTAAAATGTCCTCAAAATCCATCATATTGTAGCATGTGTCAGAATTTCTTTCCTTTTGAAGGCTGAATAATATTCCATTGTATGTATGTGCCATATTTTACTTATCCATTCACATATCAGTGGACACTTGGGTTGCTTCCCTTTTGACTATTGCAAATATGCTGTTATGAGCATGGGTGTACAAATATCTCTTCAAGTTCCTGATTTATATTCTTTTAGGTATAAACCCATGATGGAGTTTGGATGTGTTGTCCCCACCAAAACTCATGTGGAAATCTGATCCCCAATGTGGCAGTTTTGGAAACTGATTGAATAGTGGGGGCAGATCCCTCATGAATGGATTAATGCTCTCCCTGGGGGTGGGGGGAGTAATGAGTGAGTTCTCACTCTACTAGTTCCCACAAGAGCTGGTTGTTTAAAGGACTCTGGCACCTCCTCTCTCCCCCTTGCATCCTCTCACCATGTGATCTGCTTGTACCCGCCAGCTGCCTGTTGCTTTCGGCCATGAGCAGAAACAGCCTGAGGCCTGAGCCAGATGCAGCTGTCCCAGAATTGTAAGCCAAATAAACCTCTGTTCTTTATAAATTACCCAGTCTCAGGTAATTCTGTTATAGCAACACAAATGGACTAATACAACCCAGAAGTAGAATTGCTGGATCATTTGATAATTCTACTTTTAGTTTTTTCAGGAGCCACCATAATGTCTTCTATAGCAGTTGCACCATTTCACATTTCCTTGAGAAGTGCACAAGGGTTCCAACTTTTCCACAACCTCATGGACACTTGTTATTTTCTTTTGTTTTGTTTTGTTTTGTTGTTTTTATTTTTGACAGTAGTAGCCATCCTAATGAGTGTGAGGTGGTATTTCATTGTTGTTTTGACTTACATTTCCCTAATTACTAATGAGATTGAGCATCTTTTCAAGGGCTTAATGACCATTTATGTATCTTATTTGGAGAAAGGTCTATTGATGTCCTTTGCCTAGTTTTTTTTTTTTTTTTTTTTTTTTACCGGTAAGGGGATTGTAACCCTCAGCTTGGTGAGCGCACTGGCCATACCTATATAGGATCCGAACCTGCGGCCTCGGCACTCCCAGCGCTGCACTCTCCCGAGTGAGCCACAGGGTCGGCCCCTTTGCCTAGTTTTTAATTGAATTGCTTGTCATTCTGTTTTTGAGTTCCTCTGTTCCCCTTTTTGCTGTCTTTTTCTGTGTTAAATATTATTTAGTGTACCATTTCAATTCCTTTGTTGATTGTTTAGCTATATTTTTTAAAATTTTGCTTTACTTAATACATTTTTGCATTTTGTTTCACTTAACATACTTTTAATTACTTTTCTACTGGTTGCTCTAAGGAGTAAAATGTATGCTGTGTTTCCAATGTTTGTGTTCCCTCCAAAATTCCTAGGTTAAAACCCAATCCCCAATGTGATAGTATTAAGAGGTGGGGACTTTAAGAAGTAATTAAGTCATGAGGATAGAGCCCTCATGAATAGGATTAGGACCCTTATAAAAGGGCTCACAGTTGAAGAGAAAGGACTCTTCTTGAAGGCCTTCGAGATGCCAGCACCTTTATCTTGGACTTCCTAGCCTCCAGGACTGTGAGAATTAAATTTCTGTTCATTATAAATTAACAAGTCTAAAAGTAAATAAATAAGTAAATAAATTACCAAGCCTATGGGATTTCATTAAAGCAGCACAAAATGGACTAAGACAATGTGTATCTTTAACTTAATATATCTACTTCAGGCTAATACCAACTTAATTTCAGTAAGCTAGAGCAATTTTGCTCTGATATAGCAGCATTTCCTCACCCTTCCTTTGTGCTATCACTGTTTCGTATAATACTAACAGAACAGTGTAATAATTATTGCTTTAATCTTATCTTTTTTATAGAAATTAAGAGAAGGAAAATGTATGTGCATGTGTGTAGTCTTTTTTATATTATGCACATATTTAAAAATTTCTTCCCATATATTGGCGTTACCCTCTATTGTCATTTCCTTTCAGCCTGAAGAACTTTCCTTAATATTTTTTGGAGGATAGGTTTCCTAGCAACAAATTCTTTCAGGTTTGTTTCTCTGGGAATGTCTTTATTTCACCTTCATTTTGAAGGATAGTTTCATTGGATACAGAAGTCTTGGTTGACAGTTCTCATTTGTTTTTCCCCCATCTCAACACACTGAATACATCGTTCCACTGCCTCATGGTCTCTAGTGTTGCTGATGAGAAGTCAGCAGTATATCACATTATTTTTCCCCCATACTCATATATATATATATTTTTTCTTTTGCCACTTTCAAGATTTTCTTTTTGTCCTGGGCTTTCAGAAGTTCAACTGTGATGCAACTAGGTGTGGTTCTCTTTGTGCTTATGTTACTTTGGGTTCATTTGAACTTCTTGTATTTGTAGGTTTTTTTTTTTTTTAAATCAAATTTGGGGAGTTTTTCAGCATTATTATCTCAAAAAATTTTGGCCTGCTTTTCTCGTCCTTTCCTCTCCTTCTGGAACCTCATTTCATGTATATTGGGATACTTGACATAATTTCACAGGTCTCTGAGGCTTTTCTCTCTCTTTTATGCCAATCAGAGCTTTCTTTTTTAGGTAAATATTACTGATTTGGGTTCATTATATAACAATTTGTATCATTCTCTGGCAAAATAATATTTAATATTTATTAAAACAAGAATTATAAATACACCTAATATTTATATATGATCTCCAATATAAAAAGTGCTTCCACATTCTTTCATTAATATTTAAGTATTCCCTTTTTTTCTTTCTATTTTATGGCTACGAACCCATGTCCTTGAGTCTGGCTCATTGCTAAAAATGTCCTCTCTTTTTGGTTGTAAGCTGAAAAGCAGTATGAATATGTCCTTATTTCTCTTCTTTTTTTCTTCAAGTTTTTTCTCTTTGTGTTTTAGACAAGCTATTTTCTCTTGATCTATCTTCAAGTACACTAATTCTTTTTTCTGCTATCTCAAAAATCTTCCACTGAGATCTTCTAATAAAATTTCCACTTGGGTTACTATACTTTTCAACTCTAGACATTTCATTTCTGTTGAGGCTTAAAAACTAACGCCACCTTAAGTGACATTACAAGTGGCGCCATTATGGGCCCACAAGGGCATATTAATGTGGCAGCCTAAGACGGTGCTGGGAGGAAGTAGGGTGGGGGTGTCTGAGGGAACCTTGCCTTAGCCCTTATTGGCCAAATACGCGCTTCCGCATTCGAGGTTGCAATAGCTAGGCATTGAGACAGGATGCATGCTCTCTTGACCTTTAAGCTGATAAGATTATGTAAAAAACCTCCCTTCCCCATTTGCCTTTAAAAGCAAGTGCTTGTGTGATAATAAACGGAACTGCTCGACAGAACCCCTGCTGCGTCTGAGTGTCCTTTAACCGGGCTGGTTGGGGCCAGTGGTGTGCTCACCTCTCTTTACGGCTCTCTTCCCCCGTCTCCTTCCGAAGGGGACAGGAGGGAAAGAGGAATCCCGGGCCATTCACTTGCCCACTGAAAGCAACAAGGCTAGGGCTGTTCGGGTCAGCCAGCAGCGGACCCGACAGAGTGGTGCCCCGTGTGAGGAGTTTTCTAAAACTCGTGGGTGAAAGGCGAGTGAGTGAGGCCCATAGCTGCTCGGTCCTGAAAGAAGGTCGACAAAGGGTGATCAACCAGTGGAGTGGCCCCCACAAATGCAGTAGTCGCCATGAAGTAATCCGCCTGCATGTCAGGGTGAGTACCATAACAGGGGGAAGTCCCTGCACTTCTCTGCCCTGTTGCTCCCTTTGTCCCTTCCTCGTGGGGCAACATGGGAGGTGTGTGTGGAAAGAGTGACGAGACAGCCTGCAAGGCTCTAAAGTACAAGTTAAAAAGCAGAGGCCTAGAAATATCTGACTCCACGACCACCAATGCCTGGCGTCATGTGGTGCAGGTAGCCCTTTGGGCACTTTCATCCAACTTGTTCTCGTATGAGACTTGGGACCGGGTTCAGACCCTGGCCAGAAAGAATGAGATTAGTCACGGGCTAGACCCCCCTTAGGGTTCTACCCAACCATCTGCCCTAAAGCTTTGCTTCCGTCCCGAGCATCAGGAAGGGGCAGAAAGGGATTGGGCGCAGTTCGATGAGGAGAGAAAAAAGGAAACAAAGCTGGCCAATGCAAGGCCCTGAGCAAAGTTTAGCCAAAGGACAGAAAGCGGCACCTGAAGAAGTGGAGGAGGCTAGTCCACCTTTAAAAACATCTCCGGCAGAGCCACAGGCTTTTCCTGTCATGGCTCGCTGGGAACCCCCAGCCGTCCACAGCCCGTGGGGGGAAGCGGCCCCTCAGGCCTATCCGGTCAACGTTGCCCCCGGTGGAAATAGGCCGGCCGCTTGGTACCCTTGGGAAGCTCGTGACCTTAAAGAGCTGAAAAAGGCTGTCGCAGAGGATGGGCCCCATTCCCCATGGGCAGAAACCATCCTCCAGGGCTTAGCGCACCAACCCTGCACAACCCAAGATTGGAAAATGCTCTGTAAGGCTGTCCTCCCTCCAAATTTGTTTATCAAGTTCTGCGCCTTCTTTAAAGAAGAGTGCCATGTGCAGGCAGAGATAAACCAAGCAGCCAACCCACCCATCCCTATCAGCTTCGGCATGCTGTCTGGAACAGCAGATCAGTTTAGTACTGGAATCCAACAGGCTGCTATCCCAGCCCCCTACCAGGACCAGGTTAGGGCAACAGCGTTAGCCGCATGGAAAAAGTTGGCTGAAGGACCCAGTGAGCCCGCAATGGCCGGGGTCACCCAGCGACCCTCCGAGGACCTGCCCTCTTTCATAGTTCGGGTGCAACAGAGCATACAGAGAAAGTTTCCCCCAGGTCCTCTCTGGGACCAGTTTGTAAAAATGCTAGTGTGGGACGGCATGACTGTCGACCACAAGCTTGCCTGTGCTGGGATCAAAGATCGTTCTATGGAAAAGTGGGTCATTGCCAGTAGAGACGTTGGAAGCTACCAACAACAAACCAGGGCCTTAACTTCCGCTCTACAAGCTCAAGCAGAAACCCTTGCAGGTGCTATGACCCAGGCTCTTAGTGTCAGGATCCCTAAGGAGAGCCCCAGCCAGCCCTCCCATAGGGGTCAATGTTATGGCTGTGGGGAACAAGGTCATTTCAAAAGGGACTGTCCCAACTGAAAAAATAAAAACCTTCCTTCTACGCCGTGCCCTAGGTGCGGGAAGGGGCTTCATTGGAAGCGTGAGTGCCAGTCTAAGTGTGACAAGGACGGAAAGCCTTTAAACTAGAGGAGGGGCCATCCTCAGCCCTGTCACCCCAAGGGGATACAAAGCCAGCGCCTCCATGCCCTACCAGGTGGCCAGTACCCCAGGCTCATTGGACTATACCTATAGTTCCTGGTTTAAGACCAGTCCTTTGGGGGTGGATCGAACAGTCCTTAGACGGGAAGAAGTCCCTTCAAGCTGGAAGTTAGTTCCAGGCCCCCAAATTTGGGGGGTAGGGGGAAAAACCCCAACGTGAGAAACCCATGAAATCCTTCACTGGGAAGATGCTGATGGCACAAAAGGGGAAGTAAAACCTCTCATTGCTGCCGGATTGGCGGCCAACCTGTTAGGCCAAGATGTTCTAGGCCAAGCAGATGCTTTCACTACCACTGACCATAAGGCCCTTTATGAAGATATCCTAGATGAGGACGAGTATCAGCAACAGTTTAATCTCCCCTGTTTCCCAAACTATAGGGGGGACCCCACTTTTCGGGACCTAAGAAACCAGCGGTCTCTCCCCAGGGTCAAGTTCCCGAAAACTCCTCATAAACAGATGGCCGGTCACCCCCAATCCTAGAGGCCACTGCTCCCCTGGTGCCCCCCATCTGTTGGGTAAATGGGCCCCCAGTTTGGGTAGAGCAGTGGCCACTTCCTGATAATAAATTGCAGGCCCTACGGCAAATTGTCGATGAGCAGCTCCAAGCAGGGCATATTCGCCCATCCACTAGCCCCTGGAATACTCCAGTATTTGTAATTAAGAAGGCCTCTGGAAAGTGGAGAATGCTACAAGACCTTAGAGAGGTCAATAAAAGAATGATCCTTCAGGGCACGCCACAGAGAGGACTGCCATGAACCCCACTATACCAAGCAACTTATACCTAGTAATTATAGATGTCAAGGGCTGCTTTTTCTCCATTTCACTGCACCCGAATGATTGTGAAAATTTTGCCTTTTCTATCCCCTCCATAAACTTTCAGTGTCCCAATCAGCGGTTTGAGTGGGTGGTGCTTCCCCAAGGCATGGCTAATAGTCCCTCATTTTGCCAAATGTTTGTCTCTCAGTTGCTTAATCCTGTAAAACAGCTGCCACTTGTAGTTCTTTATCTTTACATGGATGACATAATTCTTGGGGCACCAACGCCCACGGACTTATCTCAGGCGCTCAGCCTAACTCTCTCCTGCTTGACTAAACAGGGGTTACAGGTGTCAGCCGATAAGGTCCAGACCATACCCCCGTTTAAAATTCTGGGCACACTTTTAACTTTAGAAAAGGCTAGCCCATTAAAGCCTCAGCTAACCATCTCAAACTCATATACTCTCCCTCAATTACAAAAGCTTCTAGGCGAAATAAATTGGCTACGCTCATGGATCCCCCTTTCCACCGGCCAGCTCATTCCCCTGTTTCCCCTGTTGCACGCCTCTGACCCCAGCACCCCCTTCATGCTCCCGCCTGAGTGTCGTCAGCTTTTAAAGTCAGTCCAAGATCTCCTAAACAGCGCCCAGTTGAAACGCTATGACCCTGAGTCCCCTATAGAATTATGGCTCATAGCCACTAACACCACATACATGGCTGCCCTAACCCAAAGGGGGGAGCCACTCCAATGGGTACACTTATTCCTAGGAGGGGCCCCCCGGGTGTACACCACTCTGAACCAAGCTGCTGACCTAATAATGAAAGGAAGGGAATGCTCACTAAGATGTTTCGCAAAGGAACCACAGAAAATTGTCGTCCCCTTCCGCTTGGCAGATTTTACATGGTTAGCTCAATATCAAAACCGGCTGGCACTGGCTCTAGAAGGGTATCTCAGGGTTGTTGATTGCCACTATGGCAACAATAAATGGGTCTCCGCCTTCAAAGAGCTGTCATGGACTAACCCACAGCTTTTTGTCGCCAAACCCCTGGTAGACGCCTACAATGTCTTCATGGACGGTGGCAAATCAGGGGCTGCTGTTACAACCCCCCATGCACCACATCACAGGCGGCCCCCGCTACTCATTTTCACCCCTGTGGTGGGTTGGCACAATACAAAGAGCTGCTCGCTATACTCCTTGCCCTGCAAAAGGTGCCAGACCCCATTAACCTTTTTACAGACAGCTTATATGCAGCCAATCTTCTCCCTGGGCTTCCGGGAGCCCACATTCGCTTAGATTGTAATCCCATCTCCTCCCTTATGGTACAAGTAAGGAGTACCTTACAAGGCCTCAATAACCCTATTTTTGTTCAACACCTTCGGGGTCATCAAGGGATGCCAGGATTTCTAGCCACTGGAAATGCCCAGGCAGACACTCTTGCCCCTCAGGGCCCTAAAATATATACAATAGATAGTGCCAGCCAACTGCACACTTTAACTCATGTAAACTGGCGAGGTCTACATGCCAGGTTTCCAAATATACCTATTTCACAGCTAAAAAGGATTGTGCACACATGCAAGTCATGCCTTCCTTATCTGCAAGTACCCCCCTTACAACCGCCAGGGATCAATCCTAGGGGACTCAAGCCTAATGTGCTGTGGCAAACTGATGTAACTCACTTCCTGCCTTTTGGGAAACTCAAATATGTTTTTGTGTCCATTGACACCTATTCACACGCGTGTTGGGCCACAGCACATTCAGGTGAAGCTGCCAAGCATGCAAAAAATCACCTGCTGCAGTGTTTTGCCACCTTAGGGCTGCCAGCACAAATTAAAACAGATAATGGGCCTTGTTTTTCTAGCAAAGCCTTACAAGAATTCTTAATACAATGGAACATTAAACATACTACAAGAATTCCCTATAACCCTCAAGGACAAGCCATTGTTGAACGGCATCACCAATGCCTAAAAAATCAATTATTAAAACAAAAAGGGGGAGTCAACAGCCCTCATCAGCAGTTGGGACAGGCACTCCTGACTTTAAACATCCTAAATTTTTCCAAAAATGAACCCCTGTCTGCCTTCCAGAAACACTGGTCAGCTCAACCACCGCGCCCGGTAGTCCAAGTGCGGTGGAAAGACCCCTTAACAGGCCAGTGGAGGGGCCCTGACCTGTTGCTAACTATGGGTCGAGGGTTTGGTTGTGTCTTCCCCCTCAGTGAGTCAACCCCTATATGGGTCCCAGCCAAAAATCTTAAGTTCTTGCCAGACACCCAGGGTACTGAGGACCCTGAGGAGTTTATTGTTTGTATGTTTCAGACTGCATTATGAACCCTTTGTGGATGCTCCAAGTGGCCGCCCTCCTCGGGTCAACAAGGACAAGGGCCTCTGCCACCGGGGAAGGTCCCCACAAGCCAGCCAACCAAACCTGGGAGGTCATACAAGCCGCTTGGAGGTTTCTGTATCACATTTAAAAAAAAAACACTAACATCACTTTTTGAAGCTGTTTTTACAGAATCGATGCGGACTAGACCTGCTGTTCTTACAGCAAGGAGAATTATGCGCTGCCCTCAAAGAAGAGTGTTGCTTCTACGCCGACCACTCTGGAGTGGTCAAAGATTCCCTAGCTAAGCTTAGAGAAGGGCTAGAGAAGCACAAAAAAAGAGCGAGAGGCCAATAGTAATTGGTTCCAAAGCTGGCTTTCAAGTTCCCCGTGGCTCACCACCCTGCTGTCCTCCCTGGCAGGCCCCCTAGCATCTTGGGGCCTTACGCCATTCACCAGGTTGTGTCCCTTATAAGGCGCAACACCACTTCTCTCGTAATGTTCACCCAGGTGGTAGAGGAGGTGGCCCATAATGAAAGCCCTGACAGCCCTTGGGTCAATATGGCCCTTCAAGAAATCAACACCAATCTCTAAGGCTCTGCCCCACCCCCGCTTGGCTGGATAGTCAATGACGGGTAAGATTTCCAGAGGGAAACAACCTAAGACAGGCACAGCCACCAGAGGTAATGGAGGCAAGGCTGGGAAGGTTAGCCGTCTCCAGCTGCCTTAGTAAAACAGAAAGGAGGAGATATCGGGCCTTAAAAACTAACGCCACCTTAAGTGACATTACAAGCGGTGCCATTATGGGCCCACAAGGGCGTATTAACGTCGCAGCCTAAGAGGGCTCCGGGATAAGTAGGGTGGGAGTGTCTGCGGGAACCTTGCCTTAGCCCTTATTGGCCAATTACGCGCTTCCGCGCTCGAGGTTGCAATAGCTAGGCATTGAGACAGGATGCATGCTCTCTTGACCTTTAGGCTGATAAGATTATGTAAAAAACCTCCCTTCCCCATTTGCCTTTAAAAGCAAGTGCTTGTGTGATAATAAACGGAACTGCTGGACAGAACCCCTGCTGCGTCTGAGTGTCCTTTAACCGGGCTGGTTGGGGCCGGCGGCTGTGCTCACCTCTCTTCACGGCTCTCTTCCCCCGTCTCCTTCCAAGGGAACCGGAGGGAAAGAAGAATCCCGGGGCCGTTTGCTCGCCCAATGAAAGCAACGAGGCTAGGGCTGTTCAGGTCGGCCAGCGGCGGACCCGACACATTTCTTTTGCATAGAGTCTATTTTCCTATTGAGATCCTTTATTTGTTAAATACTTCACTTTATATTTTCCTTTAATTCTTTGAAAAATGACCTTTAATTTTAAATATAATTATAATAGATATTTTGAGGAATTTGCTTTGAAACCCAACATTTGGGCCCACTGAGTGTTAGTTTCTATTAGTTGATATTTTGTTTGATATATTGCAGATGTTTTATTTTTCTTACTGTTGTTAGTATTTTGTATTTTTAGTTATCTGCCTGATTTTTTTGTGGGGGAGGTAGCTGGGTGGTATGTGGAGCTGAACCCTGGACCTTTGTGTTATATACCTAGTTTTAGACAAATTTGAAATCTTCCTGTCTCATGGTGTGTAGCGCTACTGTTTTTTTTAATTCTCATTTTTATTTTTAGCCTTACTCTCCGGGGATTTCCATAGAGAAATGTGTGCACAGCTGAGTGGTCAGCCAATGATTTGAGAAAAGGTTATACTCAAACACCCTGAGTGTTTGAGTCTTCTTCCCATTGCCATTTGATCTGTGTGCGGATTAAGGAATGCATTTAAAGTTGCCATTAGCTCTCATGCCTCCCTTGGCTTCCACCTTTCAATGGGTCTCTTGGGTCAACCCCACGCTAATGAATAGTTTCCCAGTCAGTCAGAGATGTAGAGAGACTTATCTTAGCCCTTCAATGACATTTTTATTTCTAAAATCTCCCTGTTATATTTATGCCTAGCTTGCCATTTGTCTCGCCTTGGACTGCCACCTCGGGTAAGCAAAACCATGTGTTTTCTCATTTCCCTATTCGTTTATCACTTTTAGTTGGCAAAGACTTGGGCTTTTGACCTCCCACCACAAATCAAGTCCATCCCTCTGGCAGCAAAGCTAGTTTTCTTAGCTAGCCATACCCACACTGGCAAAACCACAGTTCTGGGGCAATCAGGAGGGAAAGCAGCAGCCTCAGGAATGAAGGCCACAGACATCTACTAGAAGTTCCAACAGTTTTTCAAAAATAAATGTTTCTCAATTTTTTTTCTGTACTGGTTGATTTCCATGCTCTGAAATGGTTGTTTTTTGCCAATTTTGCCCAATTTTATACTTGTTTTGTGTATAAAGCATTGATGACCATGTCACATAGATAAAAGTCCCTTCCACAGTTTGTGTAGGAACCTATATTAGTCAGGACCTTTCAGTGCTATATAAAAGAAATCCAACTGAATTAGTTAGGACTTTATTTATTTTTTAATTTTTTTTTTAGATTTTGCCAAATTATGCTTTATTAATATTATTTTTTTACATTCTATGATGTTGCAGAGCAGTTGCGGGGGGAGAGGAAAGAGGGGAAGGAAATGGGATGGAAGAAGGAGGAAGGAGGAGGGGTGGGATTGAGGCCTGTGGAACCCCCCACATCCCACAGGGGAGACTGGGGGGTCTCCAGCAGTGGCTTGATCCTTCCCAGGCTGGGTGCACATACCAGGGGGTGTTGCCAAAGCCCTCTGTATTAGTCCATTTGTGTTGCTATAACAGAATACCTGAAAGTAGGTGATTTATAAAGAAAACAAAATTTATTGCTTACAGTTTCTGAGGCTGGGAAGTTCAAAGTCTATCTGGTGATGGTGACAGTGACCCAGGGGTCTCACACTACAAGATGGTGGAAGCAAAGAGAGCAGAGAGAGCAGAGAAACAGACTCTCTCTTCTTTTAAAGCCCTCAAACCAAACCCTGACCACCATTTTTAATCCATTCACTACTGCACAGTCTACAATCCAATCACCTCTTTAAGGCTCCACCTTTCATTTACCATAATAGGATTTCCCACCCTCTTAACGGTCACAGTGAGGGTTAAGTTTCTAATACATAAAACTTGGGGGACACAATTCAAGCTTCAATGAGTTTTGGGGGGACATAATTCAATCCACTACACCATTGCCCCCAATCACCCCAGCTCGGGAACCTGGGAGGCTTCCTGCAGTGGCTTGTGGTCATTGCTGGGCTGGTTGTGGGTGTCAGGAGGGTGTGGCCAAGGCCCTTGGCCTCCCACCGCCCTGGTGAGGGAGAACACAGTGGGCTTCCTGCAATGCTTAGTGGTCATTGCTGGGCTGGTTGCTGACGTCAGGGAGCATGGCCAAGGCCCTCAGCCCCCCTGCCACCCCATCTTGGGAGAGCATGGTGTGCTTCCTGTAGCAGCTTGGTGGTTGTCACTGGGGTGGTTGTGTGTGTCAGGGGTTATGGCCGAGACTTTGGCCCCCACCCTCAGCCCGCACCCTCGGGACTGGTTGTGGTTGTCTGGGGGCATCGCTGAGGCCCTTGGCCCTCCCCACTTCCTTGCTTGGTATTCCAGGGGACTTCTGTTCCTTCTAGGTGTTATAGGTGTTCTTTGGTGAAATGGGACCTTTACCAGTTAATACCAAACTTTGTCTCTAGTTGTGGGTACTGTTTTTTCTTTCAGTTCTGTTTTGGATTATTTGCTGTTTCCACCACTTAATCTCTGCACTGGAACTAATTTGCTGTCCTTTGCTTACTTCTAAAATGGGGGAACTTCCTGTGGGGACCAGTACTTGAGCCCTGTGGTTGAGCTAAATTGCTGCTTTGCTGCTGATTCCCCAGGGAAGGCTTTTTCTGCAGCTCAGGTTTCAATGGTTGACTTTACAGGTACTTCCAGCTCTTGTGAGATCCGGTACACCTGGACTGTGTAGAAACTCCGGTCTGGGCCTGAGTTTTTTCAGCAAACTGCACCCCCTGCAGTTCTATATTCCTGACCAGTCTCCACTGAGTGGTCCTACACTGATTGGGGGGGGCAGATCAGCTGTCCTTGCTGTGCCCCAGTGTTCCCCCAGTGGGCCCATCTCCCCCACCGCCCATGCTCCAAACACTTCCCATGGGATAGGCCGTGTGCCAGTCCCTTGTGATGACTCACTGGCCTCTGAGTGGCTCCTTTTTTTCAGTGGTTGTGGCCCCTCACTCCTATGTGGGTCCACGGGAATCCTATTAGTGGTCTTGCTGGCCTGGGAACCACCTAGTCCCTCTTCTCCCCTGCCACTTCCAAGCAACTTCATCTGAAGAGCACAGCTGTGTTTTGCTGGCTCCTGCTCCAAGTGCTCAGCAGCTCCAGCCTGGAAGCGGCCAAGGTTCAAAATGGGCAGAGCGGTTTTTTTTTTCTCTCATCCTGGCTTCTCCCACATTCATGCACTCTGTAGGTCTCTCCTCCTCTTCCCCTGAGCTCTAGCTTGCCCCAACTTGGCTGTCGTTGCTTTTTCATGTTGTAAATTGGTTGATCTGAGGGACAGTGACACTGGTGACCATCTATTATGCCATCTTGACTGGAAGTCTTGCACTGGAATATCTTCGATTCCCTCTAGCCCCGGGGCTTGGATTTTTCCTCTTTCTTGGTGCAGCGTCTTGGTGGTTCTGACACTTTAAGGCTGCTCATCTGTTCCTCCTACCCCATGAGGCTCCCACTCCTGGGCCCAAGCTCCCCCTCGCTTGCTGCTCATGCACCCCTCATGTTTTATCACTTCTGGGGTACCCTCACGTTTCCTCCTTTCCTTCCCAGCCCTGCTTTCCTCCCTGCCTGCATGCAAACACAATCTAGTAAGGACTGTTAGAACTTTAATACTATCTGGCTTAATCAACACAGGAAATTTATGGCTCACCATTCTGAACAGTCTGTGAGAATGGCCTTGCTCACAATTCTGAACAGCCTATAGGATAGTCTAGAGTATCAATCAGGTGAGGATTGATACTGTAGCTCCAATGATGTCATCAAACTTCTTCTCCATCTTTCCAGCACTCATTTGACAGTCTTGACTTAATCCTCAGGGTCTATCGGTGCCTTTCCCCTAAACTCCTATCCCTCTAGGCATTTCCATTGTATGAGCAAAATCATTGCCACATTTCCAGACCTCATATGTTTACACTATAGCAGAAGAGCAAAGAAGCTGTAGTTTCGTACATAGAAGAGCCAACCCATCCTTGTGGGTTTATTGGTTCTGATTCACGACCATCTCTGAAATTCTCAGTCACCAGAGGGAATAGCTATGCTGCATGACTTAAATGGGAGGAATGAATGCTCAGGGAGGCCGCCAACAAATATGTTCTACATCCACACAAATTAGCATGTATGCACACATACATACATACATAAACGGATTAGCTCATCCACCTAGGCTCACATGCTCACTCACAACACTTAAAGAAGAGCGGCACAAATTATGGTCCCTGAATGAAACCAGTCTTTGCTCTGCCAGCTCTTGCTTTTTCTCCCTTTCTATCTCTTCCTTTTCTGTTCCCCCTCACCTTTGTGGTCTCATTCATTCCTACAGCGGACAGGCCACTTCAAATTGCAGGTAGTCTGTCCATCAGCAATTGCCTCAGTAAAAATCTCCCCTGCCCCCCTTCTCTGGGTTCATATAGCAATTTCAGACAAGGGCTCCATAAAGCCCAGCTTGGGTCAGTGCCTACCCCTTGGCCAAATCAGCGTTGTCACAGGCAAAGAGTATTGCAATTGGCACATTCACAGGCCCACCCCAGTGGTCAGAGGAGATTGTTCTATTGCTAAAGGGGCAATGAAAAGGCTCTTCAGGAGTCGGAAAACAATGGCCACCATAAACCTTCTCAGTATTCAGTTGTGGGAGGCTCTTGAATGTCAAGCTGAGGGGGCTCACTTTACTGGTTGGGAAATGCAGAGTACAAGGGACAGACTTGTCAGATTTCAGGAAAGCTGATCTGGGAGTATAGTGCAAGATGGATTGCAGCAGCCAGTCTAAACAGGTAACTAAGTTCTAGAGTGTTGCAGAAGGAATGAAAGTGATCGTGAAGAACCATCTATTCCAAATCCTACCTTTCCCCTTAATAAACTGCCAAACTTTACAAAACCAGAAGGCTTCAAAAGACCCCTAGTTTCCAGCCTTCACTATGCATCAGCGGAACAATTCTTCGGGCCTTTGTGAGGGACTTCTGGAGGAAATTCAGTTCCATTTGCAAGCTAAACATGCGGCTGGGCACTTCTGACTCGGGTGTTGCTGTGTAAACGGTGAGCCAAACGGGGTGGGGAGGACAGAGTCCCGCTGCCCCGCAAGAACCAACACCCATTTTAGGAAGTCTGTGGAGGTTCCCGACACACAGTCTCTACCCACAGGCCCACGGCGCTTTCTCTCTCCAACTTCCCCCACCCCGCGAGCAAAAGCATCCCCACCCAGTGGAAGGCCGGGAGGACGCCCCACCCAGAGGCAGCCTGAGCGACCTTCCAGGCTGGTTTAACTGGTTAGAACGACTGAAGCCCGCTGGCCCAAGACAGGTCTCAACTTCGGTGGCTGAGGAACAGGCTGACCAGAACGTGAAGAGGTAAGCTCTTCCCTTCCTCAAGGCCACTGCAGGAGCCGACCCCAAAGCACCCTCAACAGCATTCGCTAGCAGTAGGTGCACGTCCCACCCAGTCTCCCAGGACCAGGGCCTGCGCAGGCGCCTGCAGAGCACTAGCGCCGGCGCGTTCTCTCGCGCGCTCCCTTGACTCCTCCGCGAGCCCGGGGCCAAGGTGGCGCGGTGCTTCCTGGGTGTTGTAGTTTGCTTTCAAACGGGAAGCCCCGCGGGCTGGGCGCCGGCGTTCCAAGAACTACGCCTCCCAGAGTGCCCCGCGCGAGGGCACAGGGCGTTTGCCCTTGACGGCCCGAGCCGCCAGAGCGAAGAGGAGGGCCCGGGAAGCCGGCTGCGGCGGGAGGAGGAAGTGCGCGTGCGCGCTGGACCGGCTCGTCTTGTTCCGTCCCAATCATTGTAAACAGGCGGAGGCTGGGCGGGGTGGGAATGGGGCGCCCGAGGCCGGCCTGGGGCGCAGCGCAGAGGGCGGCTGCGGCGGCCGCGTGAGCGCGAGGAGGCGGCGGCTGCGGCGAGGCAGGCGGTCGCGCGGCTGCAGGCACAGGTTAGTCGCCGGGAGGGGTCGCGTGCGGGGTCTCGGCGCTGCCGCTCGCGTGCCCGGGAGTCCTCTCCGGCGCCGGCCTCGCGTCCGCGTCTGTCAGGCAGCGTGCGCGGCGCTGGGCTCGGGTTTGAAGTTGGGGGTGGGGGCGTGGCTGTCCCTCGGGTCGCTTCTTTCCGGGGAGGCTTCGCCCCAATTCTCGCCCCCTTTGGTGCCCGTCCCTCCCACTTGCCTGACAAGCCTCCCTAGTGGCATCTGCATTTGTGATGTGGTGCTCTCGGGTCTGGGGGAGGAGAGTTAGAAGCCCAGCCCCTCCCCCCGGAGTCTCCAGGCCTCAGGGGAGCATTTCGGGGCACACCTGGACGCAGGAGAAGGACTCAGTCTTTTATACGATCCTCACTATTTGTGCATCGTACCGGCATATTGACCTGTCTCTAATGCCTGCCCAGGGGACTAGGAAAAGACTCCCGATGTTGCCCACGGCTGGCATTGAGCAGGGGGCGCCTTCAGGTGCTGCGGTCCTTAGTTTAGGTTTCAGTGGGAATGGACGGACAGACCTGTAGTTGAGTACCTTGCACGACTCATTTTCAAGTATGTTTGCGCCAAAATGCTCTTAATTGAGGTCAGCTTGCTTGCCTTTTTTAAAAAAAATTTATCTTTGTGAGAGTAAAACAGGTTTTACAAAGTATTACACACCTCAGCCTTCCCTGAAGTAATTATGTTGTTTCAGGTTTTGAGATTCATTATTGCAGAGCCTCCCTCTTGCGCAAGCAGCATGTTTGCTCTAAGGCCTAGTTGAGTTCTTGAAGATCACTTAAATTTTAATTTGAGGTGTTTTCCACGTGCATGTAAAAGAAGTGCAGACGTTTGGGTGTTGAGTTAGTGCACCCATTCAGCCTCATTAGAAACGCATTCCCTGAATTTTTTGCTTAGTGGAGTGGACGTGTTCTGAAGTACTTCGCGTAGCATTCCATCATAACTTGCAGTTATTCACAAAATGTTTAAATGTTGATGAGAAATAGGCCCACTTTTGGTTGGTGCTCATGGAGGCAGCACTTTCTAAATGAGTAAATAGAATGAGAAGAGTAACCTTAGTTTCTGTCAGTGGAGTTATCCTGGTGATTTGATAATTCCTTTCTGAGTATCTTCCCGAAAATGAGTAATTATCTTATGCTGTATTGGCAGTAGTAGGGGTAGGAAGGAAGTCAGTAGAGTGGTTTCCGCTTTTCATTCAAAGTATCGCAGAGATCGAAGTCGGGGTAGGCTAGTTTAACAGTAACTGTTGAGAAGGAACTCCTTAAACAAAATATCTTGAAACAATGTAATGTAACCTAATTTGCTATCTCTTTTTTAATTTAAAAAATATTGTTATTATAGATCTTACAGGGACCATTTCTCCCCTACTTTAGGAAGGTGGAATGGTATCAGGAAGTGCATATTAATGTTAATTTGTACAGTTATATTTGCACAGTTGTTTGCTTGGCAAGGAGAGATTGGGTCCAGAATGTAACCTGAAGCTGTATGTTTTTCTTTTTTGAAAAGAGAACTCCTGATGCTTATTGTTAGTATACGTAAGGAAAATTTTGGATTATTTAGAATACAGGAACTACTGTGTATCAGATAGTGTGCTAGGTGAAGAGGATTTAAAGATGGCTAAGGCAGTGTCCCTGACCCTTTGGGGTGGTCAGACTTTATCTCTTACTTGAACTATCAACAAGTACAATATGTTTTTAAGATTGCTTTGATTGCAGAAAGTACAATGGATGTATCTACAAAGGAGGTAGTAGTTAGTTTCTTAAGGGAAGAAGAGTTTGAGGAAGGGGGCAGTGGTGAGGAAAAACTATGTAGAGAAGGTAATGAAAACAAGTATAGAGGCATAGAAAGAAAGGGCATTTAGGTAGAAGGAACAGTGTGAGTAAAAGCATGGGAGTCTAAAATTACGTAGTAGGATTTGCAGGTATAGCTAGCTAGAGGATAGGGTGGCGACAAAACATGACACTGATGGGGTAGGCAGAGATCAAATTACTGGTAGTCTTGTGTACCATCGAAGTAATTTCAACTTTATTTTGTAGGCAAATAGGAATCATTGACACAGGACAAAGAAGAGAGACCTAAGCCAGCTTAACCCATTTTTAGCCTTCTGCTATGTGTTAGGCACTATACTAGGTACTATATATATTGTATTCATAAGCTTGAAGAAGGCTTAGTCATGACTGAGGCAGAAATAAGGGGGAAAGTCATGACTAAGGCAGAGGAAAATTGGACGGACATGTAGGTGAGAGAGAGCATGGACACTTTTTAGAATGGGAAGGTGTTTTCTATACCTGTAAATATCAGAAGATGAGGCTGCACAAATAGATCCTCAAAAGTATTGCAGGCCATTGTGAGGATTTTAGAGTTTTTACCTAGAGATAATAGTAGAGTTTATGCATTTTAGTCAGAAAAGAGACATGAGATTTTTATTTTAGAAAGATCATTCTGGAATTGTAGAGTATATTTCAGAAACGGTGGAGGAAAGGTGAGATTGGATGCAGAAAGACTGGTTAGGAGGTTTTAATAATAATCGAAGTGAGAGTTGAGGGTCTAAACTCAGGCAGTGTCAGTGGGGATACAGTGGAGTAGGTGAATAGAAATATTTAGAAAGCAGAATTCATAGCATTTAGCAACAACTGGATTTGAGAGTGAGTGAGAAATAATAGGATAAGATGACTTGGATTTTAAATAGGGCGATTGAGTAGACAATGGTAAAGTGTACTGAGACAGGGAATTCAGGAAGAGGAGCAAATTTGGGGAGGAGCAGTATTTTAGCTTTTGGACATATTAAGAGGGAGTTAGAGAGTATGCTACAGTATGCTACAGAGTATGAGAGAGAGGTCTTGATGTGTAAGTCATCAGACTATATTATGAGTGGTAGCTGAAGCCTTTGATTTAGGTAACATCACATAGGGATAGTTTACTGACAGAAAGTAGTTCTGAAAATAGGCCGTGGAGAACAACAACATTTAAAGCCAGACAGGGAAAGAAGAGCTGGAAAATGGAATTCCTAAGTGTTTAGAGATGTAGAGAAATCATGAGAAAATGTCACAAAGCCAAAACAGGATCATTTAAAAGGAAATTACACTTCACAACCAACTCTCCAATTAAAAAAAAAAAAAAAGGAAAGACATACTTCAAATGCTTTGAGAAGTTGAGTAAAACAAAGGTTATCAGGAGTCTATTGGATTTGATAACTAAATGAGAGCAGTTTTGGTATAATGGTTGGAGAAGGAGCGAGGTTTCATTGGGTTGAGTTAATGGGAGGTCAGAGTGGAAAGAGCAAATGTAGATTATTTCGAGTAAAAAAATCTTAGCTATGAAGGAAAGAACAGAAAGAGGTGGCAGCAGAGGGTGATAAAGGGTTGAGGGAGGGGTTTTCAGTATGGCAAAGACTTGAACCTGCTTTTAAAAAAAAAAAAGCTTAATTAAAATATAATTCATATACCCATAAAATTCACCCTTTTAAAGTATACAGTTCATTGTTTTTTAGTCTATCCACAGAGTTGTGCAATCATCACCGCAGTCAATTTTAGAATATTTTTCATTATCCTAAAAAAATAAACTTCTTACCCATTAGTATTCACCATTCTCCTTGTCCCCACCCCTTGGAGACCATTAATCTACTTTCTGTCTCTGTTGATTTGTCTATTCTGGACATTTCTTTTTTTTTTTTTAAAGATGACCGGTAAGGGGATCTTAACCCTTGGCTTGGTGTTGTCAGCACCACGCTCAGCCAGTGAGCGAACCGGCCATCCCTATGTAGGATCCGAACTCGCGGCCTTGGTGTTGTCAGCACCACACTCTCCTGAGTGAGCCACGGGCCGGCCCCTATTCTGGACATTTCATATAAACTAAATCTTATATATGATCTTTTGTGACTGACTTTTTTCACTTAGCATAATGTTTTAAGGTTCATTCATATTATAGCAAATATCATTTCTTTTCATTGCTGAACAGTGCTCCATTGTCTGGATGTACCACATTTTGTTTATCCATTCATCAGATGATGAATATTTAAGTTGTTTTTATTTTTTTGGCTATTGTGAATAATGCTGGTGTGAATATTCATGTATTTTCATTTCTTTTGGCTGTATACCTAGCAGCAGCGTTAATGGATGTGATATAATAAGAAATATATGTTTGGTCTTTGTCTCCAGTTCCTGGCACAGAACTTCTAGGACTCCTGGAATTTCCTGAGTAGTGGAGGTGATAGAAGCATCTTTTATTATTCATAATAAGCCTCTTTCAATAACACCTGAGTTTATGTTAATAAAGTGACTCTTAGTGGGCCCCTAGATAACTTCAAGATGGGGACTGGTTGCTGGAAAAATGAACCATGTGATTAGAGGGTTGGAACTTTCAGCCCCACCCCTAAATAGGGTGAAGGTGGGATGGGGGAGTTTGGAGATTGAGTTAATCACCAGTGGCCAGTGATTAATCAATCATGCCTATGAAATGGGATCACTGTAAAATCCTCTAAATAATGGGATTCGGGGAGCTTATGGGTTTTTGAATGCATCCTTGTGTGGGGACAGTTTTGCACCCCAACTTCATGGGACAGAATCTCCTGCACTTGGGATCCTTCCAGACCTCATTCTATGTACCTCTTTATTTTGCTCTTCATTTGTATATTTTATAATATCCTTTATAATAAACTGGCAAATGTAAATAGAGTGTTTCCTCCAGTTTGTGAGCTGTTCTTGCAAATTATCGAACCTGAGGAGGATGTAGTGGGAATTCTTTTTTTTTTTTTTTTTTTTAAAAGATGACTGGTAAGGGGATCTTAACCCTTGAGTTGGTGTTGTCAGCACCACGCTCACCCAGTGAGCCAACCAGCCATCCCTATATAGGGATCCGAACCCGTGGCCTTGGTGTTGCCAGCACCACACTCTCCCGAGTGAGCCACAGGCCGGCCCTGGGAATTCTGAGTTATAGCTATTTGGTCAGAAGTACAGGTGGCAATGTGGGACTTGTGACTGGTGACTGAAGTGAGGGCAGTCTTGTGGGACTGGGCCCTTTTATCCTGAGGAGAGTCTGACGCTAACTCTGAGCAGTTAGTGTCAGAATTGAATTGAATTATAGGACATTCAATTGGAGAATGGGCTATTGGTATGAAAGAAACACACACATTTGGTGTCAGAAATGTTGTCAGAAAACAGCTGATATGGTAACTCTTACATTTAACACTTTGAGGAACTGCCAAACTGTTTTCTAAAGCGTCCACACCACTTTTCAGTTCAGTTCACCAGTTTCTCCACATCTTTGTCAACACTTGCTGTTTTCCTTTTTAAAAAAATTCTAGCTACCCTAGTGGGTGTGAAGGGGTATCACATTGTGGGTTTGGTTTACATTTCCCCGATGGCTGAAATGTTGGACATTTTTTCATGAGCTTGTTGGCCATTTGTATATCTTCTTTGGAGAAATATCTATTTAGGTTCTTTGCCCATTTTTTAATTGGGTTGTTTGTCTTTTTGTTATTGAGTTGTTAGAATTCTTTGTGTATTTTGGATAGTAGCCCCTTAGCAGATGTATGATTTACACATCTGCCATTTTCTAAGTTGTCTTTTCACTCTCTTGATAATATCCTCTAATACACAAAAGTTTTTAATTTTGAAGTATAGTTAATCAGTTTTTCTTTTGTTATTTATGCTTTTGGTGTTATATCTAAGAATCTATTTTCAGATCCAAGGATGTGAAGATTTACTCTATTCTTCTAAGGGTTTAATGGTTTTAGTTTTTATCTTAGGGATCAATCCATATTGAGATAATTTTTGTATATGGTATGAAATAGGGGTCCATCTTTCTGCATGTGGCAATTCATTTGTCCCATCTTCATCTGTTGAAGAAACCATTCTTTCCCAATTGGATGTTCTTGCACGCTTGTTGAAAATCAATTGACCACAAATGGCTGGGTTTATTTTTGGACACCCAGTTTGATTCCATTGGTCTATATATCTATCTTTATGTCAGTACCACATGCTGTTTTGGTTACTGTAGCTTTGTAGTACATTTGTAGTACATTTTGAAGTCAGGAAGTATGAGTTCTTCAATTTTTTTTTTTTTTTTGACTATTCAGGGCCCCTTGCAATTCCATGTGAAACTGAGGATCCATTTCTGCAAAAAAAGACCATTGAAATTTTGACAGGGATTGTATTAAATCTGTAAATCACTTTCAGTAGTATTACTATTTTAACAATATTAAGTCTTACAGTCCAATAACAGGCGTTGTCTTTCCATTTATTTAGGTTGTCTTTAATTTCTTTCACAATGGTTTGTAGTTATCAGTGTATAAATCTTTCACTTCCTTGGTTAAATTTATTTCTATTTATTGTTTTGGATGGTGTTACAAATGAAATTGTTTTTTAAATTTCATTTTTGCGATGTTCAGTGCTAGTGTGTGTGTGTGTGTGTGTGTGTGTGTGTGTGTGTATATACACACACAACTTATTTTCTGTCTTTATCTTGTATCCTATAGCTTTGCTGAACTCCTTTGTTGACTCCAATAGTTTTCTAGTGTATTTTTTTGGGTTTTTTATATAAGATTATGCCATATGCAAATAGAAATAGTTTTACTTCTTCCTTTTTAATAAGGATACCTTTTATTTATTTATTTATTTATTTACTTTCCTAATTGCCCAGACTGGAACATTCAGTACAGTGTTGAATGGAAATAGTAAGAGCAGACCTCCTTGTCTTGTTCCTGATCTTAGGAGAAAAGCTTCCAGTTTTGTATCATTGAATATGAAGTTAAATGTGGGTTTTTCATTGATACCCTTTATTAGTTTGAGGAATTCCCTTCTATTCTTAGTTTGTTGAGTACTTTGTTGAGTGTCTGTTCAGTGTGTTGCTTAATTTGTACATATTTTTGAAGTTTTCAACATTTTTGTTTGTTGTTGATTTCCACTTTAATTTCATTGTCGTCAGAGAACATATTTTGTATGATTTGATTTTTTAAAGCTTGCTGAGTCTTGTTTTGTGGCTTAACATATGGTCTGTCCTGGAGAATATTCCATGTGCACTTGAGATGGATATGTATTTTACTGTAATTGGGAAGTGTTCTGTAGATGTCTGTTAGGTATAGTTTATAGTGTTGCTCAAGTCTTCTGTTCCTTTGTTGATCTCTCTAGTTGGTCTATTCATTATTGAAAGGGGAGTATTGAAGTCTGCAATTATTATTGAACTGTCTATTTTTCCTCTCAGTTCGGTCAGTTTTTGTTTTGTATCTGGGGGTTCTGTTATTAGGTTCATATATGTTTATAATTGTTATATCTTATTGGTAGATTTACCCATTTATCATTATATAATTTTTAAGAAACAGTCTACCTTGTTTGATATTAGCATAGCCATTCTACATCTCTTTTGGTTACTGTGTGCATGGAATATCTTTTTCATCCTTTTACTTTTAACCTATTTGTGTCTTTGAATCTAAAGTGAATCTATAGGCAGCAGCATATAGTTGGATCTTGTTTTTTTTAATCTGTCTGCTAATATCTGCCTTTTCATTGGGGAGTTTAATCCATTTACATTTAAAATAATTACTGATAAGGAAGACTTTACTTGTGCCATATTGCTATTTGTTATCTATACATCATATCTCTTTTCCCCCTCGGTTCCTCCATTTCTGCTTTCTTTTGTGTTAAATTGATATCTTCCAGTGTATTATTTTAATTCTCTTATGTTTCATTTGTTATATACGTTCAAGTTATTTTCTTAATAATTGCCCTGGGATTACAATTAATATCTTAATTTATATCCATCTATTTCAGATTAATATCAACTAAATTTCAATAGTGTAAAAAACTTTACTTCTATACAGCCCTACCTCTTTATGCTGATATTGTCAAAAATTATATTCTTATACATTGTATGCTCATCAACACTGATTTACAATTATTCCTTTATGCAGTTGTCATTTAGATCAGATAGGCTAAAGAAAAGAAATATAAACAAAAAATACATTTATACTGTGTATTTGCCTATGTAGTAACCCTTACCAGTGTTCTTTATTTCTTCATGTGGATTTGAGTTACTGTCTTATGTCCTTTCATTTCAGCATGAAGGACTCCCTTTAGCATCTCTTGCAGGGTAGGTCTAGTAATGATGACTTCTCTCAGCTTTTCTTAATCTGGGAATGTCTTAATTTCTTTCATTGTTGCAGGATAATTTTTCCAGATAAAGACTTTTTGGTTGACAGGTTTTTTTCTTCTAATACTTCGACTATGTCATCCCACTGCCTTCTGGTCTCTGTGGTTTCTAGTGAGAAGTCAGCTGTTCATGTGATCAATGAGTTACTTCTTTCTTGCTTCTTTCAGGATTCTTTGTTAAGTTTTTCAACTGTTTTATTAAGAATATCTTGGTGTGGGTCACTGAGTTTATCCTTCTTGGAATTTGTCAAGCTTCTTTGTTAAATTGGGAAGTTTTGGGCCATTATTTCTTCAAATATTCTTTCTGCTCCTCTCTTTCTTTGTGGGACTCTTATTATGTGTATTTTGGTATGCCTGATGATGTTCCACATGTCTATTAGGCTTCCTCATTCTTTTTTATGATCCTCAGACTGACTTATCTCAATTGACCTATTTTTAAGTTCACTGGTTCTTTGTTCTGCCTCCTCAAATCAGCTGTTGAACCCTTCTAGTGAATTTTTCATTTGTTATTGTACTTTTCAACTCCAGAATTTCTATTTGGTTCTTTTTAAAAAAATGATTTCTACTTTTTTGTTGATATTCTGGTTTTGGTGAGAGAGCGTTCTCATGCTTTCCTTTACTTCTTTAGACATGTTTTCCTTTAGCTTTTGAATATAATTAAACTTTTAAAAATTTAAACCGTTTATGTAGGCTGGCCCGTTAGCTCAGTTGGTTAGAGTGTGGTGCTGATAACACCAAGGCATGTGGTTTGATCCCTGTACTGGCTGCTAAAAATTAAAAAGACTTTCCTTCTTGTTCCTTTGCATACCCATATTTTTTGTTGAAATTGGACATTTTGAATGTTATAATGTAGCAGCTCTGGAAACCAGATTCTCTCCTGTCTCCAGGGGTGTTTTTGCTGCTTGTTGTAGCTGTTTTTAGTTTGTTCAGTGATTTTTCTGAACTAACCTTTGTAAAGTTTGTATGCTTTGTCATGTGTGCCCATTGAAATCTCTTAGCTTAGTCGTCAGCTAATGTTTGGACAGAAATTTCCTTAACACTTGGAACCAAAAACATCTCCCAGTGTTTGCAGAGGGGCAGTGTGCATCTGTTGGAGTACACCTTCAGCATTCAGCCAGTTTACAGCTATGCCTTGGCCTTCATTTCCTGTTTTTGCAGAACCTCATGGTCTTCTGGAGGTGAGAGCATAGGGCCTTCTTCAGTTCTTCTTGAGCATTTGCACATCTGTGGGCATACACATTGCCTCCTAGGTTCCCAGGAATATGTTGAAGCTGTTCAAAGCCCTTATTCCCCAACACATGTAATTCCTTAGCCTTTTCTCAAGATTTTTGTCAGTGTATTGTTTGCCCCAACTGTTCATGCCCTGTAGTGACTCTAGCTCTGGAGGAATTCCAAGTTAGCTGCATTAGGTGAGATAACACAAGTCTTTTAAGCAGCTCTTCCAGGGAGTCACTAGATCGGTCAAAACAAATAATTTCCATGTGTTTACAAATGAGGTTTATTCTGCTATACCAGTACTGGTATTGGGCTATTATTTTCAAGGCTGCCATTGATCTGGGGAGCCCAGGATGGAACCAGAGTAAGTTAAAATGTCAGAAAGCTCAATGTTCTTACCAAGATTCAGCTTTTCTTCCCTCCTTGAATAAGCATTGTCTAGGTTGCTGTAAGCTTTTGGTTAGTTTTCATGTTCTGAGAACATTGCTTCTGACAGTTTTGCCAGCTTTTAGTTGCTTTTATGGAGGGGCGGACTTTTGGATTCCTATTTTATCATTTTTGTCACATCACTCTTCCATCTATTTATTTATTTATTACTCCCTCATTGTAAGCTACCTTGTATTATTATAATAGATCAAGTAAATTTCTTGTAGACAACAGTATTTTCTCTTTTTCTTTGCTTTATTTGTGAAGGATTTCAAGTGGCTAATAAAGATGGAAGATAATGAAGGTTTTTTTAGTTGTTACAAACAGTGCTGCAATTAGTATTCTTTTAATTACATCTTTGCTTACTTTTGTGTATTTGGGGATACGTTCGTAACAATGGAATTGCTAGGTCAGAACATTAATTTTTGATAGATATTGCTAAATTGCTCTCCTAAGTGTATCAGTTTACACTTCTACCAGTAGTGTGTAAGAGTGTCTCTTTCTTCACACTGTTCTTAATATTGGTTATCAAACTTGTTCATCTTTAGAAAATTGATGGGTGAAAGAGGGCATCTTTTTCATTTGCTTTTGTTTTTTTTTGGCTGGCCAGTACTGGGATCTGAACCTGTGACCTTAGTGTTATAAGCTGTGCTCTAACCAACTGAATTAACTGGCCAGCCCAACTATTCTTTTATTTTTAAATATCTTTTGTGTGTGCTGTGTGTTTATATTTTTTACCCATCTTTCTGCTTTTTTAAAAATTAGTTTTGTAAATTATTTGTCATGTCTGGTTCCAGTGCTTTTTACCACATTCCTTGTTAGCTTTTTTGGGTTTATGGTATTTAAAAAGTGTAATTAAGATTTTCTGATAGTCTGGAAAATTAAGGAGAAAGAGCAGTAAAACTTTTCCCTTTTCAGACATTTATATGGCGAAAAATATTCAGATACTTTTATACTCTTGCTTTGTGTATAGATAATATCACAAAAGTTATGACACTGAGTCAAATCCCACAGCTATGTTCCAGTCAGTGAGCTAAGGTTTGATCCTAGATGACCTGCCAAACTCCAGAGCCAGTGTACTTCCTGTTTACCAAATTAATTCTCCATTAGTATATACTTCCCAGTTTCTTTACAGAAGGGTGGAGGGCTAGGTGAGATGGAAATAAGATTGCATTTTTAGTTAAAAACAATTAAAATTTAGTTTATTTATTTATTTTTTGGTGGCTGGCTGGTAAGGGGATCTGAACTCTTGACTTCAGTGTTACCAACAACATGCTCTAACCAAGTGAGCTAACTGGCCAGCCTCTGGTGGGGTTTTTTTTGTGTTTTTTTTTTTTTAAATACCCACGTAAGGGTGAAAAGTATGTCTTCCCTCTATTCTTTTTTTCACGGCTATCCAAGATCCCCCCAAAGACATACAACTTAATATTGTCTTATTTGTCCTTCTGGAGGTATTTTACACACATATAAGCAAAAATATATGTGTAAACATGCACATATTAAGGAAAGGAATCAGTATTTGTTAAACACTTACTATGTAATGGGCACTGGACCTGTTTCTTTATATTTGAGTGAAATTCTTCAAAGTGATCGTTGAAAGGTTATACAATTATTTAAATTTGGAGCCTCTGCTTAAAAGGTCATTGAAAGCAAAAGTACTGGTAGAACTTATTTGGAATTGGTTTCAGAGCTGATACTATGATATAGTGAAGCATGGCATTTTGTCATAAAGTGAAGGTGGAATTAATTCAAAAGCACTAAAAATTGAGAGCCAGGTAGTATGATAGGTTGAGAATAAAATTGCATACTGTTGCCATTGTTTAAACATGAGGTGTGTTTGTCAGTTATAAAACAATTTTTTGTGTGACTGGAACTTTACCTTAAGCTTTTTAATGTACAGTGACCTTTAATAATCTGCTGGTCATAGATGTCTTTAGATGAATATATCTGGATAAGGAACTATTATTTAGAAATAAGGGGATGGAGAGAGATGAGGGAAGAAAGCTTTTAATGAAAAGAAAATAGAAAAATTAACAAATTATCTTAGGAAACCAACATAATACAATATGCAAAATCAACCTCTAGAGGAAGTTAAATCTAAAGGGCATATATTATGTCCAGCATTTTAAGTGAAAGTTTAAACTCTGAGGATTAGAGTATCAAGCACTAGAAAATGAACAGCCGATGCTTATCGCACCTAGAAGATACAAATAATTCCGCATACTGCCTACAAGGTGAAAGGCTAGGAAAGAAACAATTCAGTTCTAGGAACAGCTGCCCAAATCAAAGAGCATATATGAAGGTACTTCAGAAAATTCCTGGAAAGATTCGTGTTATCTTTTAATTCTGTTTTTTCATTAACTTTTTAAGTATTCGCATATATTTATATTAAGTAGAAGAAAAAACCTACATGGATTCTTGCCTTTAAACAAAACCAAAAGTGCTATCACAAACAGTCACTGTAATTATGGAAAACAAAAAAAAGTTCTGTTATAAAAAATGTAATAGGAGGGTGGCTGCTCCCTCCACTTAGAGGAAGGCAAGAGAGCTACACCCAGGGTCTTAGGTAGGAGCCATGGGCAGCTGCCCTTTCTGCTGGGAGCAGGCAAGACAGCTGCACCCAGGGTCCTAGGCAAGAGCTGAGGACAGCTGCCCCCTTCGCTCAGAAGCAGGCAAGAGAGCATGCTGAAAACACCACTTTCACATGGGTGGCTGACCACAGCCACTGCCACAGCCATGGCTGCTGCAAAATCAGCTTGACACCACAGCAGTAACCACGGCCACCATGCAGGCAGTCCGACTGACAATCAACTGCATTGACACAGGAGAGTCACCAGTGGAGACAAAAAAAGAAGAGGATGTCTCTCTCCTCAAAGCCCACTACACAGTTCTAGAAGAAGCAATGTCTCTACCAGATGACCAGACATCAATGTAGAGATATTAGAAATACGAAAACCCAATAAAATAGGCCACCACCAAAAGGATATAGTAATTCTTAAATACCAGATTCTATAGAGCAGGAAATGCTTGAAATGACTGAAAAGGAATTCCAAACAACAATCTTAAGGAAACTCACTGAGATATGAGAAGACTCAGTTAGACAACATAATGAAATGAGGAAAAAAAATCCAACATATAAAGATAGAAAGGAGGAAATTTACAAAGTTAATACCTTAAAAAAGGATGTAGCAAAACTCATGGAACTGAAAGATTCACTCAGGGAAATAAAAAACAGAACTGAGAACTTAAGCAGCAGTCTAGAACAAGCAGAAGGAAAAATTTCTGATCTTGAAGATAGTCTTTTCAAAATAACCCAGGCAGACAAAAAAAAAAAAAAGGGAAAAAGAGTTTAAAAAATGAAGAAAATCTAAGCTAGCAGACAACCTTAAGCGCACAAACATTCAAATTATGGGTGTTCCAGAAAGGGAGGAGAAAAGAAGTGGCATGGAAAATCTATTCAGTGAAGTAATAACAGAAAACTTCCCAGGTATAGGGAGAGATTAGGACCTTCAGATCCAGGAGGTTCAAATATTCCCAAATTCAACCCAAAAAGATCCTCTCCAAGATACATTATAGTCAAAGTGGCAAAGCTCAAAGACAAGGAGAGAATCTTAAAATTTCTTTTAAGAAATTTTAAATTTCTTTTAAGAAAAGCGTCAACTCACCTATAAAAGAGCCCCTACCAGACTAATAGCAGACTTCTCAACAGAAACTCTATAGGCCCAAAGAAAATGTGTGATTTATTCAAAATACTAGAAGAAAAAACTGCCAGCCCAGAATGCTATATCCAGCAAGGCTATCCTTAAGAAATGAGGGGAAAATAGTGTATTTTCCAGACTAAGAATAACTGCAGGAAGTCACCACAATACGACCAGTTCTACAAGAAACCCTCAAGGAAGTTCTGCATCTGGAATTTGAAAAACGATAATCACTACCGTGAGTACACAAGAAAGAACAAAACCCACTGGCAGAACAAAGATGCAAACAAGCAAGAGAAAGAAACTAAATCTTACCACAGCAAAAAACCATAGTGACAATGTAGTAATACCCCTGCTTTATTTCTGATTTTGGTAGTTTTGGTCTTCTCTCTTTTTTTCTTATCAGTTTAGATAAAGGTTTGCAAATTTCGTTGATGGTTTTAAAGAATCAACTTTTGTTTTTGTTTTTTTCTATTGTTTTTTTATTCCCTATTTTATATAATTCTGTTGTAATCTTTGTTATTTCCTACTTATATTTGTTTTTGGTTTAGTTTGCTCCTCTTTTTTATATTTTCTTAAGGTAGAAGCTTACTGATTTGAGACTTTTCTTATTTCTAATACAGGTGTTTACAAGTATAAATTTTCCTCTAAGCACTACATGAGCCCTGCATCCTATAAATTTTGATATGTTGCACTTTATCTAAAAGTATTCTCTAATTCTCTGAGTTTTTTTAAATCCACATTGCCCACTTAGGAGAGTGTTGCTTAATCTCCACACATTTGTGAATTTTCTAAATTTATCTCTATTATTGTGGTCAGAGAACATATTTTCTATTATTTTCTAGGATCTTTGCCTTTTTATGTGTACTAAAATAAAAATTAAATTAAATTGAAAAAATATATAAATAAATATAATTGAAACTATTTTTAAAGGAATGGTATATCCTTTTACGGGACAGGCCTCTTTCCTGCCGCATTTCATATCTCATAATCTATTCTCAAGTAAACCTTAAATTAGAATGTAACTAGGTTTAGTGTACGGGAAGTACATTTTTTGAGACTACATATGTCTGAAAGTGGCCTTATTTTGCTTATACCTCTGAATTATTGGAACTAATTTTCTTTTAGAGTTTTGAAGATACTTTTATTATGTCTTAAACTTCCGGTGTTCCTGTTGGTAAGTTTTCCTGATTCTTTGTATGTAAGCTGTTTCCCCAGCTCCCTCACCCACAGGAAGCTTTTAGTGTCATCTTTTTATCCCCTGTGCTCTGAAATATCATGAGGTGTTTTTTTATGGGCTCCATTTATTGTGAGGGTGCTTAGTGATCTCTTACAATCTGGATGCTCTTGTTCTTAAATTATGGGACAGTTTCTTCCCACATCATTTGAAGGACAAGAATGTATTATGTGTGTGGACATTGTGGACAAAATATAATATTCCCAAATAGTAGGTTAGTGCTGGTTAGTATTCAGCGTATATGGTATTGATAAGCCAGTATTTGGATTCCCTTGTAGAGCTTTAGGTTAGAGACTTTTAATTTACAGATTATTTTTAAAAACCGTAAAAATTAGGAAAAGCTACTTCTTGTGAATTTAAACCTGGTTTTTATTAATAAAGAACATTTATAAAATACTGAATCTGTTTAACTTGTAAACTAATTAATAAGCAAGTTAAGTTTTTTGGAGTAGACCTTTTTACGTTTAGATATTATCAGTTTTAATAAACCTGTAGGTTTATTCTTGAAAGTTCATTTCAGGAGACTTTAGCAATCTTAATTTCTTTCTTTATATTGCTTTGTCCTTTTACATGGGTGAGCGATTCTTATTATGTGGGCTGATTAATACTGGTACATGAACAGGAAAGACTATTTTAAGAATAGTGCATATCATAGTTCTTTGGAGAAGTAAATGTTTTTAAACCATTGTTCAGTTAAGTTTGAGTCTAGTTTTATGAAACTTTTTTGTTTCATCTCAGTTGTAACTGTCAAAGCTGTTCTTTTTACTTGAAATAGTATTCCTTTTCAAATGTACAATTGTTTTTGGTTCTGAAGTAAAATTCTAAATAAGTGTTCTTTTGCTTTACACTTTTAACTTACTTTTTGTTAGATATTGTAGAAGTAACATTTTTTACTTTGAGTTCTTTCTAGAACATTTTTTTGCACAGGAACAAGTTTCATTTTGGAATGATTGGAAGTAGACCTTCCTATTGTAGTTGTTTTGGATGTAGGGGTGTGGGGTGAGATATTAACATTTGAAAAGGAAGGTCTGTATTTTTTAATAGCTCATGCTCACATCTCTGTAAAGCACCCATGAACTTTTTTTTTCTCAGAGTTTTTAATTGAGATATAATTTCTATTCAGTGCAATGCACAGTTTGATAAGTTTTAACAAATTTACACACACCTATAAGCCTACATGCCTGTCAAGATGTAGAAAGTAGCCACCAACCCATAATTTCTCTTGCTACTTTGTGTTCAATCCCTGCCTCTTCTCCACACCCCCTGCTACTGCAGTTCTAAATTCATTTGACACCTTTGACCTTGCCTGTTCTAGAACTTCATATAAATACAATTATATAGTATGTACTCTATTGTGTCTTGGTGTGCTGGCTTTTGAAATTCATCCTTTTTGATGTGTGTATGTATTGTTCCTTCTTAAAAATGCCGAGTAATGTTCCATTGTGTGAATCCAATCTTCTGTAGTGGAAATGTGGGTATTTCTAGTTTCTAGCTGTTATGAATAAAGTTACTCTGATCATAAGTCTTTTTGTGAATATGTTTCCATTTTTCTGGGGTAAATATTCAGGAGTGGAATTGCTAGGTAATCTGGAAGGGCGTGTTTAACTGAAGATACCGTCAAAGAGTTTTACAAAGTGGTGAAACACCACATTCCCACCATCAACGTATCAGAATTCTGGGTGCCAATATTGTCATCAGAGTTAGGAATTGTCAGGGTTTTTTAAAAATTTTCTTTTCTATTTTAGCCATTCTAGATGGTGTCTGTAGCTAGTTCATTGTGATTTTAATTTGCATTTCTTTGATATTTAGTGATATGGAGCTTTTTTCATGAGCTCATTGACCATTGGTATACAATTGATCCTTAAACAACATGGGTTGGAACTGTGGGTCCACTTACATGTAGATTTTTTCCCCATAAATACTGTAAATGTATTTTATTTTCCTTATATTTATTTATTTATTTATTTTTCTATATTTTCTTTTTCTGTTATGATTTTTTAAATAACACTTTCTCTTTTCTAGTTTACTTTATTTTACAAATACAGTGTATAATACATATAGCATACAAAATTTGTGTTGATAGACTGTTTACGTTATCGGTAAGGCTTCCAGTCAGCAGTAGGGTATTAGTAGTTAAAGTTTTGGGAACTCAAAAAGTTACACGTGAAAATTTGACTGCTTGGGGGGTTAGTGCTCCTTACCCCCATGTTGTTGAAGGATCACCTGCATTTTCATTTGTAAATCATTTAATTCTGCTGATTTTTGTTTTGGATTGTCTTCTTCATATTGAATTGCAGTACTTTAAATATTCTGGATAAAATCCTTTGTCAGATGTGTGTGTGTATGTGTCACATACACACAATGCAAATATGTTTTTTAAGTCTTCGGCTTGACTGTTCATGTTCTTCATAGTGTTTTTTGATGAGCAGAAGTCCCAATTTGCCAATTTTTAATTCTATAGTTAGTGCTTTCTGGCAAGTCATCTTGCCATTCCCATAATGTCTCGTTTGTTCCTACTTGTGTCTTTAACCACGCTGCTCCTCCTGGCGTAAATATACTCCCTTTTTTGTGTGTGTACATGAAGAGTCGTTTAGTGGAAAGAGTGTCTATTTTTAGTCAATTTTACCTCTTATTTGCTGTGTGATTTAGGGTAAATTACTTAAGCTCTTTGAACCTTAGTTTCTCTGTTTGTAAACATGGAAAAATACTACTCTTCTCACAGGGTGTACTAAGTTTAGTTAATGCTTGTGAAAGTTCCAGAAGCCACAGGAACTCAAATAAAATTTGGATTCCCTTTTTTATTTCCTGAATTAGAATTTAAAGTTAAGAGCAAGATTCATTCCTTCTAACCTTTGTCTCAACAATACACATGTTGAGAATGGAGAAGATACCAATTAGTTTATTAAATACATGTTTGAGTACTTATTGTGTGCCATGGGTTATGTTAACTGCTGGAGCTCACAGACACCTGCACAGATAATAAAATACAGAATGTTGTGATAGAGGAATGTTAAGGATGTTCTGGGAGACAGGAATATCTGTGTTTTACACTGGATGGGGGTGGGTTACCAGGGAGGATACCTGGACAAAGTACTGCTGATGCTTGATCTTATTTTTCAAAAACGACTTAAGTTATTGAGGTGTAACTTACATACCATAAGATTCACTTGCTTTAAGTGTATAATTTAATGATTTTTTAGTAAATTTACAGGTTTGTGCTACCATCACCACAGTCCAAATGTAGAATGTTTCCATTGCCCCCAAAGGTTCCTTGTGCCCATTTGTGGGCTTAATGTTAAAGGACGAGTTCATAATTAACCATGTAAAATTACTGAGAGGAAGGCTGGATTCCAGGGAATGAAGACCACATGAGCAAAGGCAGGAGAGGGTAAAATAAAACGGTATCAGTGTGGGGGGTGCTGTGTCCATAAGCAGTTTTGTTTCTGCCATGTAAAGCTGTGCTCCCTCCCCACTAGCTGGGTTTTGGCTTCCGTGGACTTTGGAGCTCAGTTTTCTCATCTGTTTGTAATATGTAATAACTGTTATCTGGTTGAACTCTAACTCCCTGTAAACTCTGAAATCCTGTGATTATCAGAATTTAGGATACCTTCAATAAACGGAAAAATAGAATGCACTTTTTAAAATGATAGCCAAAAGTCGGGGCTCATCAAGAAAAACACAAGAATTATAGTGATGTTTATTGATCCTTTTTTGTTGTTTACATTTTTATTGAAATGTATTGATTCTACATGTTTGTGAGGCACAGTTATATTTCAGTACATGTATACAATGCAACGATCAAATCAGGATACTTAGCAAATTCATCACCATAAAAATTCATCATTTCTTTGTGATGAGAACATTTAAAGCTCCTCTCTTCTAGCCATTTGATAACATGCAGTGAATTATTCTTAATTGTACATGCCTAGCTCGACTACACACCTATACAACTACGAAATCACTAATTTCGTCTTTGTAAACTTTATAAAGCAAGTATCTTGGTGCTATTTTAAGATGTGAAACCCAAAACAAAATAATCAACTATATCTATTTGTACCTAAGCTTTTTTCTTTTAAATTTCAAAGTCAATTGACAAAGAACAAATTTAACACAAAGATTAACATTTTTTAATTGAAAAAAAGAACTAAAAAATTAATTAGAAAAATCTAAGCAGAAACTTGGTGAAAGACATGAGCAGATAAGTTTCACACGTATAGAAACAGTCATGTCTAATAAATATACTCTAAGATGTTCTTGCAGGGCTCAGGGTCAAGAGGAGGCAGGGCTAAAGCCCTCAGCCCCTCACTCATCTCAGGACCCTGGGGGTGTCTGGCTACAGCTCCTCCATGGTCACTAGCCTGGTTGCAGATGGTGGTGGGTAAGGCTGAGGCCTGTGGCTCCCTCCATTGTCTCAGGACCCCAGGGGTGTCTGGTTTTATTGATCCTTTAATGGAACTTTTTCTTATTTTTAATGTTTCTCCTGATTGTACAAGCAGTGATGCATATTGGGTAGAAAATTTATAAATGCAAAAAAGTAACAAGAAGAAAATTTAGATCACTTATAATCTTACAATTCAGTCATTGTTAGTATTCTCTTGTTCTTATACTTTTTATACATATATATTTAAAATTGATATTATGCTACAAGTAAAATTGCTTTTCCCCTCACATTATTAAATATTGCTCTAAATGTGATTCTTGATGCTGCATAATTTTTATGACATTAAATAATGGACTGTTTATTTTTTTAAATGATAAAAGTAATAATACATGGACATGGTAAGATTCAAACCATATAGAAGAGATAAAATGTAAAACAAATCTTTCTCTCTTTAACCTTTTTGACACTTCAAGGGTTAAGCAATGTTAACTGTTTCTTATATGCTTTCAGAAATTGTGTGTGTGTGTGTCTTTATACTCCATTATTTGGATAAAATGTAATTTAACCGATATCCTACTGGTAGCCATTTAGATTTTGTTTTTCCTTTAACAGTGCTGCAGTGAATATTTTTGTGTGTATATCTTTGCATTCTTGTAAAAGTATATCTGAAGGATAAGTTCCTAAAAGAGGAATTCCTGGATCAAAGAAAATACATTTAAAATTTTGATAGATATTACCAGATTGCTTTTCAAAAAGATTGTGCTAATTTATACTTCTACCCTTAGTAGATAGTCTCCCCGGTTTCCTCACATCCTTACCAACTGGATGTTATATACCTTTTTGTTCTTTGCAGTCCAGTATTAAAAAAATGGTAACCCATTGTCTTGAAAATTATCATTGAATTTGAGCATTGTTTTCACATGTATATTAGTCAGTTTTCTATGAACCACCTGTTCACATCCTTTGTCTAGTTCTCTTGATTTGTTTATTTTCATTGATTTGTGAGTACTCTTTGCTTTTTAAAGAAATTAGTTCTATCACAATTTGCAAATTATTTTTTCCACTTTTGCTTGTCTTTTGACTTTGATTATGGTCAGATTTATCAGCCATGTCACTTATGGCTCATGGATTTTTTAAGTTGCAAAATAACCTTAAAAGTGAGTAGAAAGACTGGCTGGTTAGCTCAGTTGTTTAGAGTGCTGTGCTATACCAATAAGGTCAGGGGTTCAGATACCTATGCTGGTCAGCTGCCACACACACAAAAAAAGTGAATACAAAGAGAAAAAGTGATCCTAATAGTATTTCAGATGAATATAATGATGACGTTAAAGAGGAATGAGAACTAATCCAACTAACTTTTAGACACAATACTTTGTGTACCCTCCATCTAAAAAAGAAGAAAAAAAGCAAACAAATTTTGAACTCTTATTATATTTGTCTTTTGTAGTGCCTGTTCTAGTGAAACAATTTTGTGTGCATTTTAGGAGTGATTAAATAGTGTTCCTTTGTAGCAATGTAACCTCAGTACAAAATATGTTATTATCAACACAGGAACTGTCTAATTACATGCAACATAGAACTATAGTTAGTGATTTATAATTATGTGTCATTAAATATATCATTTTAACTATTGTAAGTTTTAATTATGGTATGAATGGTTCATGTGTAGTTATACAAATACTCTTTGTAAATTTATTATTCATAGTTGTTTGGCCACATCGTAAAGAAAAATAGTAAGGTTTTATGTTGGATAGCAGTCAAAATGAAGCCCTTTCCAATAGTGAGTTCTTTTTAAAAGGAACTCTGTATTTCACTTTGAGAATCTAACTGATTTTCATTTGGTTTATTTTTCTGATACTTGAAGATCCGGTGCTTTCATCTTGGAGAACTAAGAGGTGTGATGCATGGAATGTAACTCAAGATGATAAAAGTATTTTTAAAGGGGATTGTGGAGAAAAATAATTTTGATTTACAAATGCAAGATTAATTGCTGTGCTGTACTTGTGTGGTGTTTTGTTCTTTGGCATTAGGTGACTGTGGTGTTTTTTCTGTCTGTGCAGGTGTAATGGATAGGTAACAGAGGAGCCCACTTCCTTCTCTTGTCAGGGCATCAGCATGACCGAATGCTTCCTGCCCCCCACCAGCAGCCCCGGTGAACACCGCAGGGCGGAGCATGGCAGTGGGCTCACCCGGACCCCCAGCTCAGAAGAGATCAGCCCGACTAAGTTTCCTGGACTGTACCGCACTGGCGAGCCCTCCCCTCCCCATGACATCCTCCACGAGCCTCCTGATGTAGTGTCTGATGATGAGAAAGACCATGGGAAGAAAAAAGGAAAATTCAAAAAAAAGGAAAAAAGGAGTAAGTGCTGTTTTTCTCTATGCTCTAGATATTTTTCAGATAAACTTCCACCCTAATCACATGTAACACTCTTCTGGAAATATGTCCAGTCAGAGATTTTCCTTTGACATTTTCTGTTCTTTATTTTTCAGGGTCTCAATTTTTATATACTGGAGTTGTATTTTAGGGTCTTAATCTTACAAATAAAGATACTGAGTTTCCAGAAATGGTAAAGTTTTCCAGTGAATATTTCTTAAAGTGGTCATTTAAAATAATGTATAAAAAGTAGTTATTGGAATTTTGCCCTCATAGAATCATACTTTCTTGGGTAAGTTGTGTAGGCCATTTGGTGTACACTTTATTGGAACTGTGAATAAAGTAGTCTTTCATGGCCTCTTCAGCAAATGCCATGATACATTCCATTTATAGGTACTATTCAGTAGGGGTGATGAATTGTTTAAGCATAGCTCTTCAGTATGTTAAAAGCAAACAGGGTGAGTCATTTTAAGTTAAATATTCTTTTATTTTGGATTTGGTGGTATTTTTAAATTAATTTGGTTTTGAAACATAACATACAAGTAGAGCGCACAAATTGTGAACAACTTGCTGAGTGGTTATGCCTGTGTAACGGCTATAAGGATCTGGAAATAGATCCTTATCAGTACCCTAGAAATTCCCTTTTGTTGCCCCTTCAGAGGGATCCCCCAGTCCTCTCAAAAGTAAACTTCTTTATCATGGATTGATACTGCCTGATTTTGAATTTAAGTAAATGAAGCATACTTCCTTTTGTGTCTAGTTAGTTTCTTTTGCCTAGTATTATGTTAGGTTCATTTATGTTACTTCATGTGGCAGTAATTTGTTCCTTTTTTTGCCGGATATTATTTCATTACATTTATATACTAGAATTTATTTATCCATTCTACTGATGTCTGACATTCAGGTTGTTTTCAGTTTCTGACTATCATGAATATTACTTCTGTGAACATTGTTATGCATGTCTTTGGATATGCATGTTTGTGCATTTCTCTTGTGTGTATGCCAGGGAGTGGAACTGCTTACTCATAAGACATGTATATTTCATCTTCAGTAGATCCTGCAAAACAATTTCCAGCAGTGTATGAGAATTCCAGTTGCTTCACATCCTGGTATTTTGCCCTTAAATTTTTTTGCCATTCTGGTTGGTGTGAGGTTTATGATAGTTTAGGTAGAGGGTAACTGAGATATCTTTAATCTTTGTTATAAAATAGCTTGAAAGGTACCTAACTAAGGAAAAGAATAGGAGAGTTATAGATATTTAAAAAACAACAAAACCAAACTTTGACAACTCTGATATGGTATTAAAGCAATTGGGCACTTCTTCAGTGTGGGAAAGCCAGAGCTTCGGATGCAGGGAAGTGGGCCGATGATTTGTTCATTATCCAGAGATGAGGAAATTTCCCAGTCAGGCCTCTACTCAAATGAGGCTGCAGTTCCTGCTGCAGTCTCCAGAAAGAACTTAACTGCTAATGACAGGAGAGTGAAGTGTGATAGAGGAATAACTGGAGTGTATAAACAGCAGTGCAGTTCTTGTGCTTTGAGATTGCCTCAAGTTATGGGCACCTGATAGGAGAAAGTGAGGCTGAGTGATTAGTATTTTATAGGACATGATTCACATGATGAGAGGAAACTCTATTTTATAAAAGGATTCATTCCATTAGCCCTCTATATAGAGCCTTTCATGTTTATTTATAATATTTGGTTTGCCACAATTCTACTTAGTACACAAATATAATATAAAATCATTTCCCCACCTAATATTGCAAGGGTGATAATGGCTATCTGCTTTTCTCCCTCTTGTGGTCAGGAGACATTACTGCAACATCTCTTGTTGGCTGAGAAGAAAACCATTTCTTTGCTGGGAGTGCCTAGGAGGGATTGATTGGTCATGAAATGAAAAGCTAAATAGTGTCATGCAGTGCTTTTTTTCCTGTTTTTAGAAAACATATGGACATTTGACATTAAACAAATGCATAATTATACTCTCTACATTTCTTTGGGCAGCTGAAGGCTATGCTGCCTTTCAGGAAGATAGCTCTGGAGATGAAGCTGAAAGTCCTTCCAAAATGAAGAGGTCCAAGGGAATCCACGTTTTTAAGAAGCCCAGCTTTTCTAAAAAGAAGGATTATAAAATAAAAGAGAAACCCAAGGAAGAAAAGCATAAAGAAGAAAAGCACAAAGAAGAAAAACATAAAGAAAAGAAGTCAAAAGACTTGACAGCAGCAGATGTTGTCAAACAGTGGAAGGAAAAGAAGAAAAAGAAAAAGCCAGTTCAGGAGCCAGAGGTGCCTCAGATTGATGTTCCGAATCTAAAACCCATTTTTGGAATTCCTTTGGCTGATGCAGTAGAGAGGACCATGATGTATGATGGCGTTCGACTGCCAGCAGTTTTTCGTGAATGTATAGATTATGTGGAGAAACATGGCATGAAGTGTGAGGGCATCTACAGAGTTTCAGGTACGGGGGCAAGCACTTCACTTGGGTTTTAAAAATTAACTGCACTTTCTTTTTTCAAAGGAAGGAAAAGTATTAACTTGTGAAGGAAATTGTGGCTTGGGTCCTAATACGCCTTCTTGATTTCCTTGATCCTTCTAGTTGCACAAAAAACCCCATCCTCACCCCCCACCTGCCTTTTGGTGGTTTGGCAGTTTGGTTTTTACTGGTATTTCCTTCCATTAGGAGAAATTATACCTGAGTTGTTCACAGCTTGCAGCAGCCAGGACTAGACAGAATGAAGCATATGGGTAGCATCGCTTAACAGGGCTGTGCTCAGACCCTGGTTTCTTCTCACCTTCCTCCCTCTATAAGCAGAGGCTCAGTGTGCGGTCCATCCACAGGAGAAGGAAGGATATCTGAATGAAGGAAGCATCTTGGCCAGGAGACACATTTACTGACACAGTCAAATAATGCATTTCCTGAGCTCATCTAGGAGGCATAAAGTATTATTTTCTAAATGTTTAGACCCCAAATCTGAATGCTTCTGTCAGCCATATGCAGCTATTACATGTATTAGTGAAACTGATTTTCCATTTGTCTATTGTCTCATATGTATGAAAATTAAAATTTTTTACTTGGCAAGCATGTGTTTCATTTTGGGTGTCAAAAATCAAGCAAAATGCATATTATTTAAAAGTAAAAAGATTTATTTCTTACAAAGCATTATAACTTCTGTATTGGCAAAGGATGAAAGTCCTGATCTGTAGCAGCATCTATGTTCCTAATCATTTACATTCCCGTAATTCAATTTCTTGGTACATCATCAACTTCTGTTTAGAGATTTATTTTATAAAATTAATTGTTGGTCACACTTGTTTTCTTTTTGGGTGGCTGGCCGGTTCGGGCATCTGAACCCATGTAAGGCTGCGCTCTCACCAACTAAGCTAACTGGCAAGCTCTACGCATATTTATATGATGAGTTGTTAAGTCATACACATTTAGAATAGATTGGGAGATTAGACTTAGTGTTTCCATTAAATTGGTTCATACACATTTCTAGAAGGTAAATTTGATACTTGTTTTGTTGAAAAATGGTGGGTATTTTTGATAATTGGGAAAACCTTTACACAATCCAATAGATAACATGCTATCATTTAAGAGTACTTTGGCTAAAATGTTACTGTTTTATAGAAAATAAATTAGGCATTGAATTTGAATTTATGACTCTTTAGTATTACATAAAATTAACACATTTAAACAAATTTGAAAATTGGATTTTTAAGAATAATTTATTACAAATTGATTTTTAAAGATTTATAATAACACAAACTGCTTTTCTGACATGATTTTGACAGGCATGAAGAAATTTTGTTTTAGGTGAAAGTTTCTCCGAAAGGTTTCTTCAGCTTTGTTCAAAGGATTCTTTTGTCTCTGACCTATTTTTGATGTTTACATTCTTTTGGAGATTGAGAGTTGTAGAACTCCTCGGTTTGTGTGTAAAACCATTCAGGTTGAGCTGTTCCCCATCATTGACTCCTAGGTGCTGAGCATGTGCTTTGATGAATTCTGTATTTATTCTTTAACCTGTGGTGGTGTCTGCAGTCAGCACATGTGTACTAAAGTATGTCTGTGACTTTTCTTTTTGAATGCTAATAATAATATTATTGTTTGTTGGAAATTTTTGGTTCTCATATATATCAGGTCCAATTTCAAAACTGTATGAAAGACAATTTAAATGATTTTATATTTTTTAATTTACTCATTTACATTTTATAACTTTTGCATTAAAGTGTACTGCATGCTCTTTCTCTCTCTCCCTGGAATGCTTTATTTGGAGTGTCCAATTTTTAAAAGGACAACATTTTGATAACAATTTCAGAGTAACATCAAGTCAGACCCATATTCTAACTGTCCACTTGTGCAAATTGCTGGATAGGTACTGTTGGGAGAAAAATTTAATATATACACATATATATTTTTAAAAATTATATATAGATGTATACACACACACAGTTGAGAGAGAGGAGATTTTGGCCAAGAATTTCAGTTATATCGCTCATCATGTTTTACTCATATTGTCATAAAAGTAAGAAAATGGGAATTATTTTCTAACTTTTCTGTCTCAAAATAAAGATTATGCAAAAATAAGATCTGTATTATTTTTGTATTTGGTGCTGTTATCAATGCTAAGTTACAGATTTATTGTAATACCATTAAAAGGTTTTCACACCAAAGCCCAGATGTAAGCACAGTATTGATTATAGGCTGCTGTTCACCTTAGATGGCACTTACCATAGAAACTGTCAGTCTTAATTTGTGGTTTGTTTCAAATAATTGTTTCAATTATTTGAATTGTATCAAATAATTTTTGAAAGTATTAAATAATTTTAATACTTTGTTAAGTATTACAAACAACAAAAAGCTACTGCATATTCTTATGAGCAATCACTATCATTGAAGTTTGTCACTTAATGTAGATTGGACTAAAGACTTAAAATCTTATACAGTGCTTGAAAAACGTTTGCTTTGTATGTTAGTTTCTTTTTGCCTAATAGGAAAAGCAAAACAATTTGATTTTATAAGCCCAAGCTTCACTTTATTTTTTTTTATTCCCGCACCATTCAAATAAAGAAAACACTTAAAGAATTCAGACTTTAAAGTAAAAATTAGATGGGGATTATTTAAAGGAGAATAATTTTTAAAGAGTTTGATTAGGTGACTAACTTACCTTTTGCATTTACAATACAATTTTTACTTATAAAAAAGGCTGGACGGTTAGCTCAGTTGTTTACAGCATGATGTTAACACCAAGGTCAAGGGTTCAGATCCACATACTGGCCAGCTGCCAAAAAAAGAAGTAATTTACCAACAACTTTTGAGCACATATGTATATATACCAAGTTGCATTTTAAGTTGTCAGTCTTGTGATTAGTTAGAAAAAAAAAGTTGGCCACATGTGTAGAGCAAGACTTATCCTTGGATTGTAATTGGATTGAATTAATTTTTGCCTGAAGTTTTACCTAACCATCTTTAAATAAAAAAGAAATTTTTTTTCCTGAATCTGTTGGCATGTTTCTTTAATATAACTGTGGTTGCTCTGATTTCTGTTCTAAATTTTGAGTTTTTCAATTATCCTTTAGCTTTTGGTTAAATTCACCCTCAAAGTGTAGTCTTTATGTGATTGTGTTTACAGAGGAATTGCATGACCTTTGTGCAGATAATTCATTACAAGAGGTTTGTTGGGTAATGGTGAAGAAAGCTTGTGTGTTTGATTTTTTTTCTTGCTATTCTCTCTCTTCTGAACTTGAATGTTTTAAGGAATTAAGTCAAAAGTGGATGAGCTGAAAGCTGCCTATGACCGAGAGGAGTCTCCAAACTTGGAAGAATATGAGCCTAACACTGTAGCTAGTTTGCTGAAGCAGTACTTGCGAGACCTTCCAGAGAATTTGCTTACCAAAGAGCTTATGCCCCGATTTGAAGAAGCTTGTGGGAGGAATACAGAGAGTGAGAAAGTGCAAGAACTCCAGCGCTTACTCAAAGACCTGCCAGAATGTAACCATCTTCTGATTTCGTGGCTCATTGTGCACATGGACCATGTCATCGCGAAGGAACTGGAAACAAAAATGAATATACAGAACATTTCTATCGTGCTCAGCCCAACCGTCCAGGTATATTGTCTTCCCTACACACATTGCCTCTGCTCCTGGCCCTGGGGAGTCGGGGGACATTTTCTATTGTTGAGTTGCATATGAAGCAATTAACCGGAGAAGGTAGATCATGGGTTAGCTTGAATATGTCTTTTTCTTTCATAATATGAACAGTTTCAACATGTAAGATAATGAGCATATTTGCCCCTTAGCTTGTAGCTATGTTTTTGAATATTTTACATTCTTTGGGCTTATGAACCCAAAGTTCCTGATGCCAGTGATCTGTCATTAGCAGAGGAGAAGTCTATAGTTACTGCAATTACAGAATTCATCTATAGAATTTTAAAGATTTCGGTTATTTCATCGAATAGCATTATTGCTTAATGATATCTCACACAAACACATCATACTTGGGCACAAAGGGGCCTAACATTGATTAGTTTGGTCAAGTATTTAATCTGAGGATTATTTGTAAAGATGGATCCTGGAGAGACATGTACAGGCTCTTAATTTGAGAAGGTACTTCAGAGAATTGAGTAGTGTATTAATTGGTATCTTTTTACAACATAAATACTCAGACTTCCTTTATCGCTGCTCAGTTGGTTCTCTCATAGAATATGTTTTTCTTTAGTTACAGTTACTGATATTTTACTCAGGCCAAAAAAAGGGGGGCAGGAGATGGTTATGTTTTTTTATTTTAGGCCCTCTTTTGGTCACTATACTAGGTCACCATAAATCATTGTCACTCTTACAAGAATGTGTTTTCATTTACTCAAGATTCTTTCATTGCTCATTGATTATATTTTAGGAAGCAAAATGTTTCTCAGATTTCAATTTGATTATTCATATTTGTTGGGATTTTGGAATCTGGTAAATATTATTACATTGTTGTTACTTAATATTACTATATTAGGCATGATAGTATCACAGAAGATTGAAGTGTGTTGTAAGAGTAAGTTTTAGATAGGAAATAATTTCTTTTATTAGCTTTTCGGCCAACCTAATGTCCTGGTCTCCTAGCCTATGAACGTCATATTAGACACTGGCTGTGCAGGTGTGCCCAGGGGCATTCGCTCCTGGAGAGAGGGCGCTCGCCTGCAGCCCATCTCCCCCTGCGTGTGCTCTTACTCCCTCACAGTCCTCATTGGGTCCACTTGTGTGTGTTAAAAGTCTCAGAATAACTTGAAGATAAACGACATAAGATTTTTAAATCAGTATTGTAGTGACAGAAAAGAGCACACTGATGGTTGTCAGCTTCTGTGTCCTTTTCTTGGCTTTTCCCCCTTCAATTCCTTGTGCTGCTTGACTACATGATATAACTCATATTTTGCCATTTTCTTCTTAAATTGGCCCTTAATTAGCAAAGTCTGTCTCGTTACTACTGAGGAGAATTTTCATTCTCGTGTCCAGGATTAAAGGATACATAACGCGAAAGACAAAAATAAATTTCAAAAATGATAATTTTAATAGTTTTGTTGCTTATCTTTTTGCTTTTTTCTTAGATCAGTAATCGCGTCCTGTATGTGTTTTTCACACACGTGCAAGAGCTCTTTGGAAATGTGGTACTAAAACAAGTGACGAAACCTCTGCGATGGTCTAACATGGCCACGATGCCCACTCTGCCGGAGACCCAGGCGGGCATCAAGGAGGAGATCAGGAGACAGGTATGTGCCTCAGCCCTTGTGCCCGGCCCTGACAGCCTGCCTTTGCAATGGTTCTGGTGGAGATGAGCACTTCCTGCATATCTGGAACTATGTTAGGCACGTTCTTCAGCGCACACCGAAATCAAGAATTTCTATCCGGCAGTATTTTGTGCCAAATAAGTCAGAATATCACAGTGGAAAGAGCCTAGGTTTTGAAATTGGAAGACCTGTCTTGAAATTCGTGCTCTGCTCCTAATTAACTAACTGGTTTTAGGCACATTGCTTAACCTCCTTAAGCTTTGGTGTTCTCATTTTAAAATGGATCCTCTGACAGGGTTGATATGAAGATCATTACAAATGAGACAATGCATGAAAAGTGTCAGGCACGTTGTAAACAGTCCAAAAATGTTTGCGTATCTGGAAAAGGTTGCTGTTATTGGCCATATTTTACAGATAAGAATACACTATGGAAGTTAAATAACTTACTCTGCTTCACATGCTTACTAACCTATAGGACCAAGCACTGAGCTTTTCCATTGTGCTACTTTGATGTAAGAAAGCGATACTGAGTATTGTGTGTGAAATCAAACAAGAAATTCAGAACTAAATAAGGAACTTACTTACATTTGATTACTTATTTGCTTGCACATCGTCAAATCCCTGCTTGCCTTTCATCCCTTTTATCTGCTCTGAGTTCCCATTTCTTACTCATCAGTGATGTTGGGCGCAGGGGCTGTGGGGCTGTGAATGAAACTGCTGCTGCACCAATGTGAGTTAATGGAGGCGAACCTAATACCAGGCAAAACAAACACCAGTGATTTTCATTTATATTCTTGGAAAAATAATTAGTACCATTATTTCATTTCTTTAATGAAATCAAGGATAATTGAAAAATAGTTGATTCTATATCTTTAGAGATTGCATGTGTAATGCTATGATATCAACACAAACCTACTTTACTGTGTTGAAATGGGACAAATGCAGTAGGATGCATGGGGCGGGGGGCGGGGGGTCTGGTCCTGGGTTCTTGTCTCCCCCAGTGCTGCCCCCAGCTAGTAATTGTTTTTGTCTGTGCTTTGTAGGACTTCACTGAGCTGGTGATCGTTAGGTGGCCTAGTTTGTGTAAATACAATGTGTTGGTCTTTCTCCGTATTCTTTTGGGGTTTTATCATTTACAAACTTCTCGTATTGAGAGAAAAATAGCCAAAGCATCTTCAGCTTTGATAGAAGGTTCTGCACCAGGCGCAAGGATCTGAAACATAAATTTAGAGGGGCCCTCTTGTTGAAGTGGGGAGTTGGGAGCCGTCCTTTTGTGTTCTTTTTCCCCTGTCTCCTATTTTGGACCAAATCTTGCCAACAAAAGAACATTTAATTCTTAAGGTGTCTCCCCAGCTCTTAAACACTTTGTGTAAAAATTCTGAAGAAGCCAGGAACTCTCCATTGCTTGTTTCCAATGTCCTGAGTCAAAATCATTTTTTGATGTGATTCATGCCTAACACTTAAGGCACTGCTGTATTTGGATGGATCAAACCTACCTAATTTCATCCTAAAGCAGAGAGAAGCAATTGGGGGGGCCTCCCATGTAGGAAATGGGTTCAGGAGATCACAAAAGGGAACATAAATGTATATCCAAGTCACTCAGGAACTTTTATGCAGGTGCCAGAAACTTATGTCAAAGTGGCCACAAGATTGTTTAATAAGAGACGGATGAATGTAACTCCATGTTTACTGCTAGAAACTAAAGCTTTGTGTGAGATCTTGAATTTACGGGGAGGGAGGGTAGGAGAGCATGTACCTGTCTGTTGTTTCCCAGATCCCTTCCCCTCATTTCTGAACTGCAGGAGACTAAGGCCCCTTGGATTTTGGTGACCCCATCACTGGGGTGTTTATTTGATGGCTGGTTTTGCTATACTGGGACTTCCTTTTCTATTTTTCAATCATTTTGTAACACGCATGCTGACTCTTTTCCTATCCCTGGGAAAATACAGTGAATAAAATAAAGACTTATTGGTACACATGAAACAAAATTGCATGTATTTTTTAAGTTAAGAAGACACTGAATACTACTTAGTGTGTGGTATTGTTTTCTAGGAGTTTCTTTTGAATTGTTTACATCGAGACCTGCAGGGTGGGATAAAGGATTTATCTAAAGAAGAAAGACTGTGGGAAGTACAAAGAATTTTGACAGCCCTCAAAAGAAAACTGAGAGAAGCTAAAAGACAAGTGAGTTAATTTGTTATTTTGGTACACCATATTTATAATAAAATTCAAAAAGAATGTGCTAGGCCTTTTGATATACTATTTTAAGTTATTTATTTTAAAAATATAATACATACTTGTCTCTTGAAGTGAAGTTCCTTGATGGAAAATTGATTCACTCAAATGTTCCTAGTTTTGGATTAATACTTCAGCCTGATATCAGTCAAATGTTTCATTTAATTTAGAAAACCATTTTTTTTTTTTTTTAAATTAAAAAGAAGCTTTTCCTAAAAGATTTCTTGTCATTTCCTGCTCGGTTATACCTATAAACAGAGCTTTCTGAGGATGAGAAGCAGGCCGGATGATGAGACATCTTCAGAGACTGCTGGGGAATTTGGGGCGTTTAAAACGAGTTAGCCTTTGAAACGTAGTGATGACGATCACCTGGATGGCCCTGAAGATCGGGAGAGTTTAGTTTACCCAGTAACGGGAAGAGCAGCATGCAACTCTGATGAGTTTGGGGTACACGAGTCAGACTTTTGATTTCCTTCTAGTTTCTTGTGTGTTGCTTGGTTCTGGGACTGTGAGTTTACCAGCCATACAATGTCTAAAATCCCAAATCTCTGGATCATTTTACAATCACGTGCAGGTTCAACGGCAGGATTCAAACAGCACATCCAAGGAACATTAGTTAGCACTTACCAGAATTGGAGAGCATGATTGTGGGTGCCTGCTGTGGTTGTGTTAAAAGACAAAGACAACCTGAGTGCTTGTATTGCTTTGAGGTTAGAGATTTGCATCTATGTGGAGGCTGGATTTGTCACAAGGGGCACATTTGTAGGATTTTTATACGTACACACTGGACTGGCAGTCTAGCAGAAGCCCTCTGCATATTTTTCTTCCTTCTTTTTTCCTGCTCACTGGATTATCTTTTGCTTCCTGTTTTTGTTTGTTTGTTTGTTTGTTGTTGTTGTCTGTTTTGTTGTCGTTATTTATATCTCCCTTCATTTGTCAGCCTGGAATCAGGTTTTAGTGACTGACCACGCAGGGCACATTGTTATTGTTAATTATATGGAATTGCCTAGCAGCAGGACAGGGCTAATGGAGGTTTGGCTTTCGTTTCTCTTGCTTCTTCATCTTTCTTGGATAAAGGAATCATGATATAGCAACCAGAGCCAATATGAGAAAGGATGGATTACGTTCTTTTTACCAGTTCTCTTGATGATGTGTTTTTGTGCCTGCTCATTCACAAAGTGCTGAAAAGGTCCTGTCAGGTTGATTTCAACCTTGAGGAATAAATGGCTTTTAAAGACAGAAGTAATATAATTTATCATTTTAACAGACTAAAAATAAGAAAAACCATAACATTATGTCAGTAGATTCAGAAAAAGCATTTGGCAGAATCAACACTTATTCATGATAAAAACTCACAGCAAACAACTTTCTCACCCTGATAAAGGGCATCTACAAAACCTCTACAATTAACATCATACTTAACAGTGACAGATTGAGTGCTTTCCCCTAAGATTGGTGTACAAGGTGAGGATTTCTGCTGTTACCACTTCTATTCAACATTGTACTGGAGGTTCTAGCCAGTGCAGTAAAGCAAGAAAAAAAAAGGCAAAAAAATTGCAGAGAAAAAGTCTTTGTTTTTTGGAGAACATGATCATCTATATATAAAATCCTAAGGAATCTACAGAAGAACTAATGAGTGTAATAAGTTTGTAGGATATAAGATCAGATATACAAAAGTCTATTGTATTTCTGTATGTTAGCAATGAGCAATTGGATGTGGTACCTAAAAATAAAAAGATCTAAAAAAAAATGGACAGATGTATCATGCATATGGAACAGAAAACTCAATATTGTTAAGATGTTATGTAATCTCAGTCAAAATCAAAGCAGGTGGTTTTTGTAGAAATTGACAAGCTCTTCTAAAATTTATGTGGAAATACAAATGACCTAGAATAGTCTGAGCAATTTTGAAGAAGAAGATAGCTGGACGATTCATACTACAGGTTGGGCATCCATAATCTGGAAATCTGAAATGTACCAAAATCCAAAACTTTGAATGCTGACATGACACTCAAAGGAAATGCTCATTGGAGCATTTTGGATTTTCAGATTAGAGATGCTCAACCAGTATATATTCTGCAAATATTCCAAAATCCAAAAAAAACCAAAAACCAAAACTCGTCTCCAGCATTTTTAGTAAGGGATTCTCAACCTGTACCTATTTTAAGACTTACTGTAAAGCTAATCATGATAGTAGATATTGGAAAAGGGTAGACATATAGAATAGAAAGTTCAGAAATATATGTGCAATTTAATTTTCAACAAAGGTAGTAAGACAGTTCAATGGGGGAAGGGATATTCTTTTCAACAAATGGTGCTGGAACAATTGGATATCTATATGTCAGAATAAGAAAAAAGTCTTCACTTTTTTCACACGACACATACTAAAAACATGAGTCTGAGACTTAAAAAAACTTTGAGAAGAAAATACAGGAGAACATTTTACTGTCTTTGACTTAGACAGTGATTTCCTAAATAAGACACAAATCCACAGACTATAAAAGAAAAATTTGATAAATTGCATTTCATCAAAATTTTAAAACATGCCCTTCAAAAGACACTGTTAAGAAAATGAATGTGCAAACCAGAAGCTGAGACAATATTTGCAAAAAACTTATCTCTGATAAAGGGCTTGAACTTGAATATATAAAAAACTCTTACAACTTCAAAAGACAATTCAATTTTAAAAAGGCAAAAATCTGAGCAGACACTTTATCAGGGTGTACAGACAGATTGCAAGTAAGCACATGCAAAGATGTGCATCATTAGCCATTAAAGAAATACAAATTAAAAGCACCAGAGATACATCACACACCAACTAGAATGGCTAAAATTGAAGATACTGTATTAGTCTGTTTTATGTTGCTATAACAGAAATACCTGAAACTGGGTAATTTATAAGGAAAAGAGGTTTGTTTGGCTTACGATTCTGGGACAGCTGCATCTTGCACAGGCCTCAGGCTGCTTCTACTCATGGCGGAAAGCAGCAGGCAGCAGGCAGGTACAAACAGATCACATGGTGAGAGGAAGCAAGAGAGAGAGAGGGGAGGTGCCAGTGTCCTTTAAACAATCAGCTCTTGCGGGAACTAATAGAGCAAGAACTCACTCATTAATTCCCCCTCCCCCAGGGAGAGCATAAATCCATTCATGAGGGATCCACCCCCATGACTCAATCAGTTTCCAACACTGCCACATTGGGGATCAGATTTCCACATGAGCTTTGGAGGGGACAACACATCGAAACTCTATCAGATACCAAGTATGGGTAAGGATGTGGAGTAACTTGAATTCTCACATGTTGCTTTTGGTAATGCAAAACAGTGCAGCCATTTTGGAAATTAGTTTGGCAGTTTCTTACAAAGTTAAACATATGGTTACTTACCATATGACTCAGCAATTCCATTCCTAGGTATTTATCTAAGAGAAGAAAGCATGTGCCCTCACAGAGCATATGCAAAATGTTCGTACCAGCTCTAGTTGTAATAACTAAAGTTTGGAAGGAACCCACATGTCAGCTGGTCAGTGGATAAAACAACTGGGGTACATTCACATCATGGCATGTCACTCAGCAGCTCCTCATACAAATGACAAAGTAGATGAATTTTAAAAGCATTATGTTAAGTGAAAGAAGCCAGATAAAAAAGACTACTTACTGATTGATTCAGTTTATGTGAAACTCAGGAAAAAGAACTGTGGGGATAGAAAGCAGGTCTAGGAGCGAACAGGTGGTGGTGAAGCCCACAGGACTTTGTGTGATGGTGGAATGTTCTATGGCATACATTTGTCAAAACTCATTAAATTGTACCCTTAAAATTGATACCCCCAAACTCCCCCCCGCAAAGAAAAATATCACAGAAGGTAATTTGTGTGGAAGTGTTCCAGAAAAAGTAAGCATATTAACCACAATGGAACATTTTTCACATTGCAGCCACAGACCAAGCTCCCCATCCTATATTACAAGCTCAGTTACCAAATGCTCACCCATCTAGATGGTTCATCTGACTGCTATGTTCCCCCGACCCCAGTTCTAGGAAATGAAAAGGAAACTTCTAGATTGGTGATGGTGTGAGTTTGTTGAATATGTGTTAGAAATAGACTGATTGGTTGTTTTTCATTTGTTTTACTTAACAGGAGTGTGAAACCAAGATTGCTCAAGAGATAGCTAGTCTTTCAAAAGAGGATGTTTCCAAAGAAGAAATGAGTGAAAATGAAGAAGTTATAAATATTCTCCTCGCCCAGGTAAACTAAACTCTTTTTCTCTATTTTGCAAGACTCTTCATGGCTCTTAAAAATTATAATTTGAGAAGCTCAAATATAGAGGTGTGAATTTTTTAACCAGAATTGTCAAATGATTTAGAAGGGACTATGCCTGCTGTGGTTGACCCTGCCTGTGTGTTGTATTTGCTAAAACATTTAGCTATAGAGAAGGAAACTGAGTCATTACTCCTTACTGGTCATCGCTCTAGGTACTTACTTAAACCCATTTAGTTCACACATCAGTCTGAGTTATGTCTTTTCCCTAATTTACAGATTAGTGGTATTTACTCCATATTAATGAGATCAGACCTTAATAAATATTTTAAAACATATTGTTCCTGATGTCAGAAAGTTTGGGATCCTTGAAATGTAATGATACAGATGTTAACTGGTAGTTGTTGCTAATAAAACCTTTTAGATATTTTGATTTTATTTCTCTGCAGGTGAAAGTCGTTGGAAGCAAATTATTTTATTATTCCTTCATTGATTCAACAGTTACCTCTTCAGTATCTACTGTATTCCATGCATAGAGCTGTTGAAAGATGAGCTCATTTCTTTTCTCAAGTCAACCTTACTCTGTTCTGGAAATTTCCAGAGTTTAACCAGAAAGGAATGAAGTTCTAAGCTCTGACGAAGTTGTCTGTATAAGACATCCAGAAACTCACGTATGTGGGTTATTTACCTAAAGCCCTACAGGTTTCAGTCCCTTTTTGTCACGTCTGAAAAATGCATTGCTTTGCCTAGCAGGGACAGATAACTGTTTTCCCTTGAGGAGGAATGAAGTCCCACATCATGTCTTTATTCCAGGGTTTTCAACTTGATATTTCTTGGATTGTGAGCTTTAACGGGTATGCAGAGGTAACGGGAAGACACCTGTGTGTTCCAACCACTGAGGGAACACTGCATATTTCATCTCCGAGAGATTCTCAGTGCATGTTGTGGCTCTGAGTAGTTCGCTGTAGTGATCACGGCGTCTCTCCATTGTGAGCACAGATGCCTCTCTCAGTACCTATTTATTTGGAGAGAAATGCGGTGGACCCTTGTCTGCATCCAGCTTCTCACTTCCACAGCCAGGTTTCTGTTCCTTCCTGAGTGCTGTCTGTTGTGGTTCCTTTCTCTAGGTTGCGGGGCTCTCTAGCTCTTGGCCAGATAGGGATTTTTTTCCATTCTTTTCATGAGACTGGTGACCTAATTTACTATTTAAATATTACCTCCGGTGACATGGACTGAGGAGGATGGTGCTTGTGGTGAGCAGACAAGACTTCTGTGGCCATCTTTCCTTCACTCTTATCTGCCCTTGAGGCGATGCTGACACCAGCCACCCATCTCCTGAGCACTTCTTTCCCTAGTGATGCTGTTGAAGGCCACCAGGGCCCGAAGTAGAATGTCACTTGCCTGAGAGATGGGAAGGCATGAAGACAGTTCTGGAAAGCCAGAGCAGATTTCGTCGCTTGAACTCTGGCTTTTCCCCTGGTGTGCAAACCTCATAGCGAGCCTTTGCAAAAGAGGGACCGGGGTTCCTGTGCAGCATCCTGTTGTCGAGAAAAATATAGCCATCCCCCAAATTACCTTGTTCACCTTTTTTCTAAGACGCCTTTTCTTGACCCTAAGGAAACAGGGTATGTTTGGGTTGTGCAGTCCACAGCTTGTTTGTTCAATACTGGATAGGGCTAAAGCATTCAGGGCAACATCGGAGACCCCCACAAAGTGACATTTCCTAGACTAACACTCAGGCGTTCACCAAAAATCATTATTTTAGGAAAACGAGATCCTGACGGAACAAGAGGAGCTCCTGGTCATGGAGCAGTTTCTGCGCCGGCGGATCGCCTCCGAGAAAGAGGAGATTGAACGCCTGAGGGCCGAGATTGCCGAAATCCAGAGGTAAAGGGAAGCTGAGGGTTTCGCAGTTTCCCAGAGTGTTTGTTTAAATATCAGCAGAACGGTTTTGGCTCTCAGACGTTCCTGTGAAAGAGTCAGGCATCTGAAGTTAATCATCTGTGAGTTTCTCATTTATCAAGTCTTAGGGGACTGGTGAGAAGGCGTGAACCCAGCAGAAGGGGGTGGGGACAGACGAGCATTCCTGTACCGTTCCCTTCGCCTCTCGCCCTCGCAGTCGCCAGCAGCACGGCCGCAGCGAGACCGAGGATTGCTCCTCCGACAGCGAGAGTGAGAGTGAGGATGAAGAGGAGCTGCAGATCATTCTGGAAGATTTACAGAGACAGAACGAAGAGCTAGAAGTGAGTTGGGGAGGAAACAGCCGGAACCCATGCGAGTGTCCAGAAGGCTGTACATAGCACATATTTCCCCTCAGAATTTTCCTTCTTGTCCTTGGATACCAGCTGAAAGGCTGCGTAGAGAGGAATTTAGGAACTTAGAGAAGAATTGAGTGCTGGCCAAGCAGATGACCTGTGTGTGGTCTTCGTGATGTCTGTGAAGTGACCGGTTGTGTCCTTCCTCTTGCCACTGTACAGGCTAGTGTCACCTAACTGTGCCAATATGAGCAGCTTTGGGTGATCCGGTCTCTGTTCCTAGAGAAGAGGAACAGACAAGGAAGTCCTAGGGGAAGATGGAAAAGTCTCTGAATCTCCCTATGGGTAAAGTGAGGGACAGAGTTTTCTTTTGGCCCTGAACCCGTACAGCAGGGGTGAGCATGATCGTGGTGCCAGGAAACTGGGAGACAACGCACAGTGAAAAGAGGGCAGCAGATTAAGTGATCTTGATCAGAATTCCCTTCTCACCCCCAATAAAAACATTGTCTCCAGATGTTTTCTATAAGTGTCGAGACAGAGGAGACACTCTCTCTTTAGAAACGAATCTAAGAACAGGGGGACAACTTTGTTTCCCTCACTTGGGTCATTCAGCCGCTGGCTACACAGAACACAGAAGTCCTGTCTGCAGAGCCTGTGGCACAGCGCAGAGAGGTGGCCTCCCAGGGCTCAAGGTTGAGATGCTCGCCACAGCAGGGATGTGTTGCATGGAGAAGCTAAGCAGGTGTTGAGACCTGGGTTGCTGGGGCTTCCATTCTTTAGAAAGGCCTCCCATTGGCACTGTATTTTGCTTTCTTAATGTTTTACAGATCATATTAAAAATCCTAAGTAGGAAAACAATCCGGGGTTATAGTACTTGGGGTGTAGATTAAGCTTCTATAACACAGAGAATAATACAGGAGTTTAAACAAGATGTATCTCTCATCTGGCAGACGGTCCCGGCCTGTCATCTGTCACACAGGCTTTTTCCATTTGGGGTCCAAGGTAGCCCCTTTAGTCAGCGGGAAGGGAGAAAGGAACCAAGGCATGCCTGGTTGTCAAGGACGAAGTGCGCAAATGGAACCCAACGCTTGTGCTCACACTGCATTAGTGAAGACTTAGTCACATGGCCATAGCTGGCTGCAAGGGAAGCCGGGAAACACTGGAAGAGGGGAGAGGGGATGCTGATGGCCTGGGAGCCGTCCGCCACAGACGTGGAGGTCGGCAGGAGTTTGGGATTAGCTACTTTTTTGCATTACCTAAATTTTGCTGAATGAGTGCAGATAATTTAGAATTAAGAGTAGTTTCCTGTAGTTTGACCAAGTAGCACATTTCAGGTTTAAAGGAATACCATTCATTAAAGACAAAGAACACTCACTTTTAAGACAAAGCTAGGTTTTTATCCTGTTCCTAACTCCCCCCTGTAATTGCTACTAAAATTACTTTTATTTTCTCCTTATTTAAGGGCTGTTCAGAAGCCAGTTCAGAAATATAAGTTAAGTCTATTTTAAACACTAGAATACTTAATAATGAAAAGAATTGGGTTCTGTTGGTACATTGATGTTTTCCAGATGTGTTTACTCTTCTGTGATTAGGAGCGTAGTTTATATTCTTGAATTTGATCCATTCTGAGTCTAGGTGTTTATGTGGATCATTTTCATATTCATGTTCATGTTCGTGTTTTCTGTTTCACAACTGAGTTGTGACTAAAACAAAACTAGGTTCTTCTGTAGGATACCCTTGCTAACTGCCCTCTGCTCCTGAGTCATCGAGCTCTGCCGTCCTTGTCTAAGTGGTAACATGCCCTTTCTGTCATTCCTCAAGATAAAGAACAATCATTTGAATCAAGCAATTCATGAGGAGCGAGAGGCCATCATTGAGCTGCGTGTGCAGCTCCGCCTGCTCCAGATGCAGAGAGCCAAGTCTGAGCAGCAGGTGCAGGAGGACGAAGAGCCTGAGAGGCGTGGGGCCGCAGTCCAGCTGCCCCGAGACGGTGTCCTTGAGACAAAAGCAGCTAAAGAGCAGCCAAAGGCAGGCAAGGAGCAAGCAAAGCCATCGCCAAGCAGAGACAGGAAGGAGACACCCATCTGAGCAGCCTGGTGGGGTGGCATGGAAGCCTCTGGACTGAAAGGACCTGTGCATCTTACTGTAATACTGAGAGTCGAGGCATGGCTCTCCTGCGCTGTACATTCTGTAAAGACGTCTTCTCTTCTCAGAGACTCTTCCTCTCTCACACGTCTGACTTTGCGTCAGGCTCAGGTGGCAGGAGGATGAAGCAATGGACACATTGTGGGCTTGTAGGGGGCAGATGAGTTTTCCAGATAGTGTCAGCTTATTTGAAGATTAATTTTCCTTGTTAACTTAAAATAACTATTTTAACCCTTGAGTGGCTTCTTTTTAAACCAAAAATTGTCTTTCTTTGCTTTTTTATCACAGCAGTATCAGGATCTCTTTCTCATTCAAGGGGGGGAGCCAACCAGGTCAATGCTGCGCCTGCCTTGTGGACGCCCGTTGTCTTGCCCTCCAGGGTCTCTGCATACCTAGTCACTCTTGCTCGTGCCTTTCACACCTTCTCGGTGCAGATTATACCACGGGGGAGCTGCCTCATATTTTCTGACTGGCCAGAATGGCTCTTACTGGGTGTTCCCTTTACCCACCCTTGTAACTCCTTCCTTGTACAGTTCTCAACTACAGTCTGTAAGCCCGAGTCATTAGGATGTCCTAGATTGGTCACAGACAGGGGCTGCCTGTGGAGCTTGCCCGCCAGCCCCAGGCAGCACAGGCCCTGGCATGACGGAGGCCGCCCGCTCCTGCCGGGTACTCACTGCCAGTGGGTTGGTCAAAGGTAACTGCCTTGACCTGACGCATCCACACAAAGGGTGTTTCTCAGACCAGAAGTCTTTCACGTGACTGAGCTTCCATTAGGAACAGAACGACTGCACACGCTTGCTTGGGCTAGAAGGTACACGTCTCTTTGCCTGAATAAGCCATATGTGTATGCTCTTAAACAAAAGTTGTAAATTATCCACATCATCTTAGTGAATCTGCTGATGGACTCCCAACTGACAGATCGAGCAATAGGAAAAAATTACTTTCCTTTTAATGATGGCTGTGATTCACCCCACCCTGTTTTCTTGCGTCCAGTCCATCAGATCAGGTGGGTGCTCCAAGGCTTCTGGGAGGCCGGGCTCTTAAGGTAACTTGATTTCAGTCACGTTGTGTCAGAATCGGCAACCGCTAGACAGGTCAGATCTCGTGGCTCTGAAGACAAACCCCACACGAGGGCTCTCTCCTCCTCCTCCCAGTTAGTGTCTGTTTTCAGCACCTGTTCGATGCGGTTTTTTATCCTCTACCTATTGCACTGTTGTGACTTGTTGGCCATTATTTGATTTTTGTACGGAACAAAGCTTTGTTATAGAAATCAGCATACTATTTTTTTAAATCTGGAGAGATGATATTATGGTGACTGAAAATATGGTCAGGTGTCAAATATAAATGTATAAACGCCTTCTTGCTGTCCTGTCAGTCATATTACATTAATTTTATATTTGCTGGCAATATTGAAGGTTTCTTTTTTGTTTGTGTAAACTCTAATTTCTATCAAGGTGTCAATGGATTTTTAAAATTAGTATTTCATTACAGATATCTCAGCATTGGTTAACTGATTTTTGCCAGGACCATTATTGATCAAGCAAATAAATTCAACAGCCATTTGGGAAAAAGAAAAGCTTCTAGTGTCTTTGTACACATTCTTTCTTTGAAATAATTGAGCATCTTTTGGCTGGTCAGGAGTGGGTTTAGCTGCTTCTTCAAGGCCAAGAGCGAACAGAATGTTTTAACTCACTTTGTATTTCTCACCTGTGCAAATTTGATGACCACTCCAGGTTCCTAGAGTGTATGGCAGCAGCCGTCTTCCACCTTTTCTCAACTTGCTTCTGAGTGAGCCTGTGTTTGCAAAACCTAGCTGACTGGGATTGGCCCTGCAGTTCATCTCTGTGAACAATTTCTTGGTTCCAATAGGAATATGAGCTTTGCCCTTATAGCACCACACACAAGTCAGCTAGCCCAGCGTGGCCCCAGATGTTGCAATTTAAAGACGTTTGCATTTCATGCATGGTACAAGGACTCAGCACAAGCCAACCATTATCAGCATGTCTGGGGTAGACTGGTCTTGCATAAAAAGAATTTTTCATTGGTTTTTATATTTTAAAAATTCTACAATTAAAATATCTGTCATGTAAAGCTTAGACAAACAGCTGGATTCTCTGTTTTGTGTAGTTGAATTCTATAAAGTTAAATTTATGTAGTTCTGATTTATGGAAGGTCTCAAGCACCCTGATGTGACTACATTAGCGCTGGGGATGGAAACTGGGGTCAACTTCCAAGGTGGGGTCTTGCATATTTTTCTTTTCGCTGTAGCTATTTCTGTGCTAAAGATTGCATTTCTTTCTATTTAATAATCTTTATTGAATCAGCACTTCTCCAAGTACAGAAAACACTAGAATATCTTTAAAACAAGCCTGCCTTTTGAGCTCAGGCTGACTGAGATGCAGACTCTGCTTTCTGGAGCTTTCCACATGGTGTTCTCCTGATTCCATCTCTGGAGTCTCAGCCCTGGGCACAGTGTGGGGACCTGGCCTATTTTTCTCATTTGAGGAACAAAGACGAGAGCCTGAGTCAATTGGAAGGTGAAAACTTCATAGTCTTTTGCACTTGTAGATAAGGTGGGCATGTCCCTGGGATGTGCTATTAGAAAACTGGCTAGAGCTCAGGGGACCCAGAAAGTGTGATAGTGAACCTGGGCAGAGTACGAGGCAGAAGGACCCTCAGATACCACATGTGGGGGCTGCTGTCTGTTATATTCCCGGCCCCACAAACCTCCAAAAATGATGGAGAGCACCAGCACTCTGGAATCCTGTGATTTTGCTGCCCCTAGACTAGCATGACTCAAATAAGGTATTGTAGTTCAGCAGAAAGGGCAAGTGAACTAATTGTTTGCAGTGAGCTCTAGTTTGTTTTCTGGTCTAATTCTTCACTTTCACTCAGCCTTTCAGCCCCAGGTCAGTGTCATCTCCCTGTGACTTCTCTGTCCCAGCAGATTTCAGGTGTGCATCCTCTTTGTTCCCATAGCACTTAGTTCAGATGATTAACTTGACACTTGGCTCTTGAAACTTAGTATTGGACTTAGCTGTACACGGGTCTCCCAGAAAGCTGGCTTCTAGAGAGATGCTGCAGTGGCCTGGCGGGAATGTGGCTTGAGACAGGAATACCTTAGCTTGCATCCCATTTCTTCATAACCTTCAATAAGCTATTTAATCTTGTTGAACTTCAGTTTTCTCACCAGCAAGTGGTGAAAATAATCCTGATTTTGAAAGGCTGTTTAGATTAATGGATCAGAGTGCCTGGTGTGAGGTTTTTAGCATCACACTCAAAGTCATTATCCCTACAGGACATGATCTGTGTCTTATTCATCATTTTGTTAACTTTTATGGTACGGAGATAAGTCAGAATAAAGAACCAAGCATTCTTTAAGATGATGGTTTCATTCCTATCCTCAAGTTCAGCCACAAAATAACCTGTGGCCCAGGCTGCCTGCTGCCATTCCACAGACGGGAGACTGGGGCTCAATGCAGTGCGTGGCCCGCAGTTGGTGTTGCTGCTGCCGCTGTCTCTTCACCCCAAGACCAAGAGGGAATGGAGTGGCCGTGCAGGCACCCGGGGCCCAAGGTTCTGCCAGGGTCAGAACAGATCGAGATGGGAGGGAAAGCAAGCGTGATTCTCATCTGAGCCTGAGTCCCAGCTCTTGCCTGCCTTTTGGGGTTAGTGCCTAAGAAGAGCCTGCTGAACATTCTAGCTACAATCGGAGAAAGCAAGAACCTCCTCAGTGGGACAGTGTCTTCAGCCTTCTGAAAAAGTCTGAAATACACCAAAAGTTCTTGCTTCTCACACGGGCATAGAAACAAAATCTTCTATCATATCCCTATTAAGACTGTTCCAATGACATCTACTGTCATACTTCATAACAGAGGGCAGTCATACAGAAGGAATAAGCTCTCTGGAGTGAAAGCATCAGTGGTTACTGAATTAGGCTCTTGCGTCTCAAAGTCATAGAAATGAACAGTGCACCCAGCAGTAAAGCAGACAATGCTATATATTAAAAGAGGAGATAGACTTGTGCACGAGGGAGGTGGCTACAGGGAAGCTAGTCTCCAAGGGGAGTTGTCGGAGTCCTTCATAGGGCAAGGGGAGAAGGGGTGCAGGCCGTGGTGGTCCATTCTGTTCTTCCTGGTTATGTCACAGGCCCAGGGCTTTTGTCCTTGCACCTGCTCAGTAGGCAGTAGGTCCAAGATGGTGGTGGCGTTTACTACCTCCACCCCAGGAGGGTCATTGTAATGGTCACCTTGAAGCTTTGTGCACATGCAGAAGTCAGGCTAGCTTCCTGGGGGAAGTTGGGGAGGGGTTTTGTGAAGGCAAGAAGTTCCTCAGTTGACATTGGCATCTTGGGTTGATGATTTCTGGTCGGTTCCAGGAGCATCTTGTGTGTAACTCCTAAAGGGTTCTTAAAGTTAATCTGTAACTTAATTTTTACACTTATGGGAAAAGAAAAAAATCGGTAGATAATAAGTTTCAAACAAAGCTAACAGTTATATTTTAACAAGCCTTGGGGAAGGCGTTTTGCTACTCAGTAAAAATATCCATTCCCCTCTTATCTCAGTTTATCTTATCAGGGCAGAAATGCCCAACTGGTCTCTTTAAGTTACTTTTCATTTGCCAGTGTGTGTGTGTGGGGGGGGCGGGGGGGGTCTCATGATTGAGTGGAAAAGTAACAAAATGTCCTCTTCAGGGAAAATGGAGTTAGTCTGGCTCACAGACCAAGCCCTGTCCTGTCTCAGCACACTGGCTGGAGGCCGGCAGACCACCATGGCCGGAGGGTGTCTCACCCAAACGGGGAAGGAAGACTTCCCGGAAGAGGGAGCTGTGGTGGAGAGCCCCCTGGGCCGCAGTATGTTCATGTAGGTTGACCTTACTGTAGGGCTGCCGAATAAAATACAGGACACTCCCTTACGTTTGAATTTCAGATCAACAATGAATACTTTTTAGTTGTAAGTATGTCCCGGGCAACTCGTATTTAATTGGATGTCTTGAATGTTGATTTGCTAAGTCTGTCCACCCTGCCTTAGTGTTCCACTAGTAAATGAGCTGATAATACAACCTCAAAAGGTTATTGTAATCCTCTGTGCTATACAAATAAGAGGTCATTATAGAGAAGAGCACACAAAGCAATCAAGTGTAGGACAAAATGCACGAAATGTTTAAGGTTACAAGCAGGTCAAACTGGGAAGAGGAAGAAAGGATCTTAGAATTGGCAAGGTTTGGCTCTTAGCCTTGAATTTAAAATTGTGGGGACACTCACTAAGCAGATGTGAATAGCCTAGCACTTGGGCACAAAGGGACAAAGCTCTAACAGAACGCAAGGAGCCCAGTGGACCAGCCAAGGGCAGGCAGCCATGCTGATCTGACATCCCCAGAACCAGACTGACCCTGTGTTCCTAAGGCAGCATTCGCACTGTGGTCAGGACACCCTGTAACCATCACCGGTGGTCTTTCGGCTTCAACACAAGGTGTTTGAAAGCACTGATTTGCAACTGAGAAAATAAAATACACATATTAAATATTTAAAATCCTTTTGATCACTGTGAGTTATCAAAGTTACCGGAGGAGTGAATCTGTAGAATGTCAAGCCCCACCTCCACAGGCTTTGCTTTTCAGAAATGTCCCCTCCCTGAGGCTTGTTAGGAATGCTGAGCCCTAGGTCCCACTCCAGGCCTAGGAATCAGAATCTGCATTTGAACAAGATCCCCGCTGGCCTTGGATGCACGTTAACGTTTGAGAGCCACCCTTCCACAGCATCAGCACTTACTAGGTATTTAAAAGCCCAGACAGAAACAAACCCAGAAAAAGCTCAGAATAAACGACCCTGCGGAAAGTCAGCCAGTGGTCTGACAGCGCACACACCGTGCTGTCCCTCTGCAGAGCCGCTCTGGCGCAGCAGGGCTAAAGGGCAGCGGGCTTGGCTTTGCACAGAGGAGCAGCAGCGAAGCGGCGGTTCTGGAGCTCCGCTCCCTCCCCTCTGCGGCCGCTGGTGGAGTGTTCCCTGCAGAACTTCCCTCCTCCAGGCTTCAACTCCTCAGAGCCAGGTGGGAGCCGGAGAGCCCAGCTCGCGCTCTGCTGTCCAGGGCGGGCATGCGCTGCCTGCACACGAGCCTGGCTCAGGGACCTGTGATGGGAAGTGCTCCTGCTTTTCTCATGGAACATCTGAAGACAGTCCCGTGTAGCTGGCTGTATCCAGTCAATAACAATTATTGGCGTCAAATCCTAAACACAGCTGGTCAGGGTGAAATATTCATATGGTAAAACTACTGACTTAAAAACTGCAAGTATCAGGGCTGGCCACTTAGCTCAGTTGGGTAGAACAAACCTTGTAACACCAAGGTCAAGGGTTGGGATCCCTACTGGGCCAGCTGCCAAAAAACAAACAAACAAAAAAACTAGTATTAACTCTTGCCAAACTTAAATCATATAAAAAAACAAAACCCACGGTAATGCTACAAAACATCATCACGTGGACTAAAACCTGATCACCGAATGCAATACTTGTCAAATTTTCTAGGGAAAGAATTTTTAAGGGGACTTTTTGCAAGACAAAATTTCTATAGAAAATGGATAAAGGAATTAAACTGTTCAGTGGAGTTCACTGCAGAAAATACCTTTCACAAAAATATATCATTGCAGGAATTCTTGTTTACAAACACTCAAAATGTTCTCAAGGTCAAAACCTTCACTGGGTCAAATCATATTCGTTCCTATCATATTCAAGAGATCTCAAAATCACCTAAATTGGGGGGTTTCTGGTAGAGGGGCTTAAGAGTTGGGCCTCCTTCCCCACCCTAACCTAAATAAGCATCTGCTTCTCTAGGAAGAAAGACACTAACGCTGTAGGCCCTGCCTGTCCAGGTCAGCACACACCTGGGAGGGCCTGCACCTGCCCTCCGCGGCTCCCTGGGGACGCAGCTCTTGCCCTTGTATGTCTAGCACAATGGCAGTTTATGAAGGCTTAAGGTGGGAATTAAAGAATAACCACAGAAACCACAAAGTCTTGCTTTTTTTCACGTTTATTTCCAGACTCCAGTTCTTCTCTGGTTGTCCTCTCCAGAGGATTAATTTGCATGTCTTAATTAAGTAAGTCTGCATGGCTTTGGGCTGCTGGAGCTGCCCTCTCCCTCCCTTCACTCACTGCTTGTCTCCTTCTGGAACCTTGCCCAGAAGTCTTAGTGTGTGTGCTCGTGCCACAGACGGGTAGTTTCGTCCCTTGCCGCCGCCGCTCGCACGCCCTCCTGCCCTGTGAGGCCTGATCTGTTCCTGACTCTTCCCTAAATACTAAGCACAGCACAGCACACAGTCCCCTGGAAACAGACTCGCCCCTATATAAGGTGGGGCCTGCACCCACAGGTATGGAAGGACGGGTGACAGCTGCCCCACTGCCTGTGGCAGACTGCAGCATCACCTGAGGCAGGTGTCCCCTAAGAGGCTTTCAGGAATGCAACACTTGCCAATTTGGAGTTAGAGGGTTCTAGAAAAACTACAGTGGTCTGGCATCACAGAAATATCTCCAAGACTTCAGGACGAAGGTCACATGCACAAAGGTAGCTATTCCCCAAGCCAGCCCTCCAAGCAGTGCAACAGGAAGCCGGATTCCCTGGGGGCTGGGTGAAGTCAGAGGGGCACAGAAAACACCATCTGAGCTTCCACAAGTCAAAAACTGGCAAACAAACAACAAACAGACAAAGGGAGGGGTGGCAGAGCTCGCTGACGTGCTATGACCATGGACCCAGCAGGCAGGTCAGAGAGAGGGCCCCATGCCAAGTGCACCCCTGGGTGCGGGAGCGGGGGAGGAAGGCTGGCAGGGACGAGCACGCTGGCTGGCTAACATGGCTCCTCTTCAACCCTGGTCACTCAGAGGTCCTGAGACAGCCCCAACAATCTTCTAAGATCAGTTGCTGGCACCAAAGCCCTGTGAACAAACAGCCGCTGCCGCTTCATTCACTTTCATGTCATGTCACCTCCTGGGAAATCTGAAAGCTGCCCTATCAATTTTCCATATTTGCTTGTTTTATATGGCTTTTGGAAGCCATATTTCCTCGCTCAGAAGATCCTGTGTATTAAGAGGCTCCCATCAGACAGGACCCGACGCCTTGCTGTGCTCAGATCAGCACCCGCGGCCGGAAACACACCTGAGAAAAGTGCGGGCCTGCTGCAGCTGGCTTCTCCAGGGCCACCACAGCAGCACCGTGTGGCTATTATGCAAAGGGCTGACACTGAAAGAGGGGACACGCCCATCCTTTCTCTCATCCTGAAATTCACTGGAGATGATTCACCTGGGAATGCCTTGATCATACTGTACTCAAGCCCTTAAATAATGCAGGTGCCTTTCTGTATTCACTGCCCTTGAGATATCTAAAATTCCAATGTAGTCTTTGGAGTTTAAAGCCTAGAAGTGAGTTTAAGAAGTCCCTCAAATGAGAACTGGCCTGTGCATTTTTAACTTTACAGGTGCTCTAGCACACCTTAATTCTGAGTTCTTTACCCTGAAATATACTATGTTATCACTGCCACTGCTTTAAAAACATGCAGCTATTAGTGTATGATTCTAATGTAATTTACAGAACTGAAATTCTGGGGGCAAAAGTACGTTATTATAAAAATAGCAAAGAATATGCACCTCAAAAATTAAGCAAACTTAGAAGTCAGGCAGCCACAGCTTCCTCAGTCTCTGCTCTGATATTCAGAGGCCTCTGAGGACTACCCAACACCCCCTACACTGACCCCTCAGTACTGCCCCCGCTACCCACTTAACACCTCACCTACATATTCATTCATTCGAATGTCTTTCCCAGTGGAATCTGTTCACCCTTATATTCCCAGCGCACCAATACTAGGATATAATGAGAGAATAAGAAACCAAAGGTTTCTCTGTGATACTGTATATAGAAAGCAGCCTATGTATTCCCAAACCCCACCCCAAGGTTCAAGGGAACCTATTCTGACTTACTGTGGAGTCTCCGCTAGCTGAGTAAGTAAAACCAAAACTCCTAGAAGCACCACAGGGTTTTCCAAACTGGGCTTATAAGAGCAGCTAACACTCATACACACAGCACTTTACGACAGCACCATGACATGTTACTTCATTGGACCACAAAACCACCTTGAGAAACAGGGCAGGTTTTACTACTTCCCACTTAGCAGATGGAGAAATTGAGGCTCAGAGCTGCTTTCTTGTATCTCAGGAGCTTCATGACAAACCCCACTGTCATTCTTCACCTTGCAGGTGCGGTCCAAGCTGTGGCAGGCACGTGGGATCAACTCGCCTGTGGGGGTCCCAGGGAGAAGCTCGAGGTGTGCAGGCCATTCCTGCTGTCTGCCGAGAGCAGAACCCGACCCAGGGAACACAGCAGATTTCAAACAACTACTAAACTAGTTAAAAGACAAATATTTTAATCTAGTTTCCCCATTTTATACTAAATCATTAATACAGGTCACAAAATGCATTTATTTGTGGACATCTAGAAAACAATCAAGTGTATATATCTCTCTATATAGATCTTATTAATAAATTTTATTTCGACAAGAGAACTTGTGCCACAACAGTTTTAAACAACATAATTAAAGACAGCAACACTCCCCAGAGTGGCCACAGACATGTGGCCACAGTATGTGAAGGAAAGTTGCACCTCAGAGCCGATCACGATCAAGTTAAAGACACCTGACATACAGTATATGTGCTAGTAAGTTTCCTTCGGGTCATGACCAGCATGAAAAAATCAGGACACTCAGCAAATGTTCTGTAAATATGTACAGCAATATGCTGCATTTAAGAGATAAAATCAGATTCTACTTTAGTGTTAGCATCAAGCCCTTAGGAGAAATCCAAAAATATCTCCTTTCCCATTTACACAGGTCAAAAACTATTCACACTTAGGGCTGGGCTGGGCAGCGGGCCACAGAACCCAACTTGCCTGGGAAAAAACGGGCTAATACTGAAGGTCTCTTTTACATCCAGGTGCACATCTGCCTTCTGGTTATAAGAATTTCATCTACCAGTCATTAAATAAAACCAGGAGAAAGCACTGCAGGTCTCTGCAAATCTTATCCCTTCCATAAGGAAAATGCTCTGCCAATTCAAGTTTCATTCAGTCAGGAAGACGGAAGAATTTAAGGCTTCGGTGACAGTTATAATCCTCTGAGGAATTACTTTCCCTTAAAGTCAATAAAAGATAATAGTGTTTACTGTTCTTTCTCTTGACTCTTAAAATCGCTGGTAGCAGGTGCAGGCGACTTGCCCCTGCAGTTAGGTCTGCATGAGAGGAGGGGCGCTCCTCCCCGAAGCCATCCCAGGTGGCACGCGTATGGGGCACTGGAGGAAGCCGGCGCACGGAGGTGGGACAGGCGCGAGGCCCAGGCTGCTAGTAGGTTGAGGAGGCTGTGCTCATGGCGTCTTCAGAGAGTTTGGTACTGGCTGGGTGGATGCTCGCAAAATACTTGACATCACTGTCACGATCCATCTGAAGAGCCATGATGGTCTGCTCTACGGCTTCCTGGTGACAGCTGGCAGAGGCCAAGAAATATTCTGGAAACGACAAGTGCACGGCACAACTGAAATCAGTCTGACAGTTAGGGTTTTGTCAAGTACGAGTATAAAAAGGTCTTAGTCACCATAGAACACAATTTTTCTACAAGTATAACCACAAGCCATGTTGATTATAAACAGTAATCCAAACCAAACTGTTACTGGAAAAAACCCCAGAATAAACAGAATGACAGGATCTATCTTGACTGTTTTTATGACAGACTAAATCTCATGATATGCAGTGGCAGCCACGGAGTAGTAAACTAATAAATATGTCAAAACATCATACTTCTTAGCTGTTAATTAACTTAGTAGAAGGAAAAACATTTCAACACCAACTACACACACACAACCTCACAACCAAACAACACCAGTCTTCCCTAGCCATTCGTTATAACTGCTGCTCACAAATGCACATGGATGGCAGAGGAGAAGAAAGGAGCAGCATTCATTTACTCTTCTGTGAAGTCTACTACAACTTCCTTCTTTTTCTTTGGCGGCTGGCCTGTACGGGGTCCGAGCCGCTGACCTCGCTGTTAACACCGTGCTCTCCGGCCAGCCCCTGTTACAACTTCTTTCCGTGCTTCACTCACAAGTTCGTGGATTCAATTATATTGGCATTTGCAGGGGAAGGAGGGTGTGACAATAAATAAAGCAACCTGAATTTTAAGGAGCTTACAGTTTGCCGCAAAATAAATAGCTCAGGGCGTCTGCCTTCTGTCTAATGAATGAAAAGATGAGGGGGGAGGGTAGGGCAGCACACCTCTGGCCTGCACACAACACAAACACATCATGTGGCACTGCCAAGGCAACGGCCCCGCACACAGTCACACACGAGTACCCAATTTTAAAAATCACTAACTTTTAAAACATAAAGATGATACATGCCCATGATAAAAAAAATTCTACCAGAACAGCAGAGTCCTAATTAAAAGTCCCTTCCTCAAACCCTTTAATCTTGTGTCCTCTCGAGAACCACCGTGAACAACTTAAAATATATCCTTCTACCAGATTATTTTCTATGAACACAATCCTTCTGCTGAATAATCTATCCACTGAGTCCATGAGCCCCCCCCTTTTCTAATACAGTCACCTAACCTACCTTTTTCCAGTAGAGTTTGTCTCAATGTTTTTGCAAGCAGCACTCTAACATTTGGAACCCTGTCATTTGCTAAGGTTAGCAAATGTGGCATCAGATGCACAGCAAACTTGTCCATGGGTAGGCAGTCGTCTTCAATGACAGTCTGGTGAACAGAAATAACTGCTTTACATCTGTGTCAATTCAGCTACCAAACTATAACATGAGCTCACAACATCTTTCAGTAACAACTTAAGTGCTACAAGTGTTAGTTGCTGCTTTTTAACCAATATTCCAGGTATTTGGGAACTCAAAACAAAAATGACATCATTAACTCTCTGCAGAGAAGGACAAACAGCTATTAGACTGCTCCGTGGAGACCTGCAGCATTCAGTCAGACCTTCACTCTCACAGCTGCACTCTGGGCCGCACGCACACGGTGCACACGTGTGGTGCACGCACGCGTGGGGTGCGTGTAGGTGTACAGCACATGCCAGCTCAGCTGACTGGGGGGGAAGGGCTGGCTCAGGAGGAGGAGGAACAGGCTTTCCTGGCTCCTGGGAAAAGCCGCATGGGAATGTTCTGTTCTCTCAAGAGAAGGAGGGGTGAGGGCAAGCAGGAGGCGCAGGCAGAAGCATAGCTCCGGGGAAAAAAACCTTCGCAAGTGGCTGAGCCCAGGCCCTCGCTTACCTGGCAGACAAAGACGAAGGCTTGCCGACCAGACCACTTGGGACATCTGCCAAAGTTCTCCACAAGCTCATTGATGAGGTCCACTCCAAATGTCGGTGGTGTCGCTGTGTGCAGCTTCTTCACCATCTCACTGACCTAGGAGGGTGAGCACAGAGAAATGAGTATTTTCTGTTTTCTGATTCTATAAAATAGTTTGCTGATCTAGAATTTAGAAGTTTTCTTACATACCAACTTGTAAGAAATCCAACGCACAGAAGAAACTTTGTCCGCACACAGATTCAGAGCAATGGGACGTAAATAGTCATAAACATCTCTGGGACTATATAACTCTAGAAGTAAAATCAGCTGTCTGCAAAAATCAATGACAAAAATACCATTAAAATGCAATCAAAGTTTAAAAACCAATAAGACAAACAAAACTAGTTTAGTCATGTGAATAACGTGTAACACTGGATACTGAACACTTGAGATAAACTCAAGGCTAGTGACTGAGAAGGCCTTTCCTGCATAGGATTACCTCCAGTCTCTGCACATCTGCAAATGTATTTCAACACTATGTAAGTTCAAGGAGTATCTTTTCCCCTTAGAATAAAAGGAAAACAAAAGCTGTGAAATTCTGTGGCCACGAGAACTGAGACAGAGCAAAGCACTTTCCAGCACGTTCAACTGGAATAAGGCACACAAATTTCTTCACAGAAATGGTTTAGAATGTGTACTGGGAATATAATGTGAACAAATCAGTCATCTGGTGAGAGAGCTCCAGCACAATGAGGCAAGGCAGCCTGCTGTGTATTTGTTTGAGACTCAGCGTTCCTGCGGTAGGGCAGGTTCGCTAGGGATAAGGCAGGTAGGAGGTCCTTCAGCAGCTTTCCCAACACATCTGAGGGGTGAGGACTCACGACACCCTCCAAGCTCATCTGAGCAGCTGCGATGATGGCCTGGAGGAAATACCTTCGATTTGAATGAGACTTTTGTCTTTCATATTTTATGTCTAAGATTATTTACATTTGTAGTTGGCAGGAAGTTAACTATAAGCATCAATATAGATAATGCAGCAATGATAAATGCATCTGTATGTATGTGAGGGGTCTTCAAAAAGTTCATGCCAGGATTCTTTAGAATAGAATCTTTTAATTCGATTTTTCCATGAACTTTTAAACGTACTTCCATATACATATATAAACATAAATCCTCAAAGAGAGCGAGCGACTTATTTTTTGACTCAAAATAAAAATCCCAAACAGGACTTCCACTTCTGCTTGGGACATAGAAAGCTGCAAAGAATGTCACTCTGACCCTATAAACAAGGAAAAGCTGGGTAAACCACAAAGTCTTTTCTTGAGCCCAGAGAGCTGAGGGTGCCAGGCACCTAAATTACATAACCTCCCAAGGGGGACAAGCCCCTGTCCAAGGAGCGATGGGACACACGAACTGTCTCCCTGAGCACAGCAGGATGGGAGGGGTTCCTGCTGCCACATGGGAGGGGGGTAGAAATCAGCTGACCTGTGGCCGGCGCCCAGGGCTAGGTGGGGGCCCAGGCACAAGGGAGCTCAGACTCGCTTGCAAACCCTCTTTCACGGGGCACTCGCCCACTTGGGTGCTCACGAGCAAGACTGGGTCAGGAAAGGAAACAGGAGCAATGTCCCTTAGCAGGCAGAAGTGATCAACAGATGTCAGGGGACAGCCATGAAACACTTGGTACTCCTCTGGACCATTTTCTCTCATGAAGCAAAAGCCCCACGCTGCTGGGGGAAGGCACCAAGACTGTCCTTCAAAGGACGTTGCAGCTGGAGGAGCACAACCAGCAGCTCTTTCCTCCAGAAGGAGCGGCAAGAAATCTCCTCGAGCTAAGACCCCATACTGATAGCAAGCAAAAACCTCCCCGGCTGAGGGAGGGAGGGGCAGCAGGCCCTGCTCAAAATCTAACCACACACATAGCACAGAGACTGGATACCATGGGGCTGGGGCAGGAAATCTGAGAAAGCCCAGGCACATGGAGCCTCCCCAGGCTCAACCAAATCAACAGAGCTTCTCCCGCTGCCAGCGGGGCAGGGACAGCTGGAGGTGGAAGATGGAATGCTAACACGAAAAGCCCACCGGCAGCTCAGCTCCCACCTCAGCTGAAGGCCATGGCAGCCCACTGTGAGAAGAGCTAAAGCCCATGGTGAACTGAAGGTCCCACAGCAACCACAAAACCCAAAGGCAGCTTGACCCTGGCTAGCAGCGGCAGCAGAGGCCAGCGATACTGCACCACAAGCGACGCAGAAGGAGTTGGACACGGGATGGATGCTGGGATGGACACAAAGTAATGAAGAAATTCAGAAAAAGTAAAAATGAGGTTAGAATACACCCCTCCAAATAAGTCTAATAAACTGTTAGAACTTACTCAGCCAGTTCAGCTCGAAAACGCCAATTTCTACTATTATCTGTCACCAGAAACTCCTGAAGTTGATAAAGATATTCTCTTCTTTTGTCAATATGAAGAAGCTGAAGTAACAAAGTGAAAATGTGTTTATTTAAGCAGACAAGGTACGGACATTATTTCTTTTACTAGACTGCTTAAGAGAAGACTGTAAGTACTATGGTTAATTCTTTTAAGGAAATGTAGTGCCTGTACTTAATTGTTTTAAAAATTGGTATTAAATCATTTTTTCCTGAATAATTTCATGTACCTTCAAGAGTCACCCTTTCTTTGAAATCTGCTTCTTGAGCCTGCCAGGGACCTGCACAGCAGGTGGGTCCTTACGGTGCCCTGGCGTAGCTGTATACAGCACTCATCCTCTACTCACACGGCAGCCTTGTCACCACGGACTCTCTGAAGACAGTGACTACTCTCCTAAGCACACCTGTGAGTCTGGTGGATGACGCTGCGATGGTGCACAGTAGGTGCTCAATAAATATTTGTTGAGTAAAAAAAAAAAATAAAAAGAAATGTATCCCAATAACTGCTCTACAAATATTCAAAAGTAGCTTTCTAGTCAACGAGGGAAAAACCCTGAAGTCTGATATAAACAAAGACAAACAAAGCTAACTGTACCAACGGGCCACGCCCTCACGCATCTCCATGGGATGCGCTCCAAGGACAGAATGTGTTGAAGGAAATCTTGAACATTACTTAGTTGATTTGATGTTGGAATTATTATTGGTAGAGTAATTCTGAAACTATTTCATGTACATTGTAGAACTGAGCAAATGATTAAATGTATTAATGTTGCTAAAAAACAGTTTTTACCATGAGAAAAGAAAAAGTATAAAGTGAAGACAAGAAAGGAAATGGCATTAGAATAAAAGTTGCTCGTACCAATATAAACTCAATGATTTAAACAACACAACAAGACCTCCTAGCTCCTATTGCCTGAAAACGCCTAAAAGAAATGATGTCCTGGGAGCCATGAGCACATCCAGTGTCCAGATCCTGGTTTCTAAATGCTTTGGTTAAACGTGTCCCTCAGAAGTTCATGTGTTGGAAACTTGAACCCCAATGTGACAATGTTAAGAGGGTGGGAAATCCAAATATGGTATTTGAAGAGTGGGGCCTATTAAGAGGTGATCAGTTTGTGAGGACTGTCTCCTCGTGATGGATTGGTCCATTCATGGAGTCATAGGCATGGTTCTGATGGCTTTATAAGGAGAGCACGTGAGGAGGTCAGCTCTCTTGCTTACACCATCTCTTGCAATGTGACAGAGACCCCTGTGTCACTGAAGAGTCACCACCACCAAGACCTCTGGACCGTAGACTACCCAGCCTCCTAAACAGCAAGAAATAAATTTCGTTTCTTCATAAATTACCTAGTGTCAGGTATTCTGTTATAAGCAACAGAAACAGACTAAAACACTAATACCATTTGACACTAAAAAGGAGCAGAGCACCTTGGAAAAATAGCTGACTCCAGGCTGAGGCAGGGAAAGGAGAAGGTGGGCCTGAAAGTTACGAATGTGCTTAGAAATGAGGGATGAAACCAAAAGGACACAGGAGTGGGTCCCACTAGCCAAATGTGATGCTTGAAACAAATGACAGAAATGGACTACATTTATAGTAAACTAAAAAAAAAAAAAAAAAAAAAAATCCCAGAGTCCACATTGATACTAAAAAAATTTTCAAAAAGGGGGAGAGAGAAGGGACAGCTTTTCTTTGCATGGGGATGCTAACTAACAAAAATAGAAGGAATTATGAAACTAGGAAATCAGTACTTCACAACCAACATAGTAACAATGGATTCAGGTAAGAACCATGTATAAACGCATGGATGCGAGAGCACTGGGTGGAAGACTCGGGGGAAGAGACACCCACAGAATTCGAAAGCATCACTTTGCCCATGACTTCTTCATCATGAAGGTGAAACACTGTACAGTGCAGTGGTTAAGCTGACACCACCATAACTACATGACCAGACTTATCACCACCGCCGATGGGCAGAGCCAACACCATGCTACCCCTAAACGTAATTTAATGCATTTGGAAAAACACATGATGACCTAGACAGGTAACACGCCTGCAAAAAAACACCCAGCTGAACCAGAATCAAACTGTGTGAGTGCACTCAGACAAATTCAAATTGAGGAGCATTCTGCAAAACAACTGGCTGGGACTCTTAAAACAAACACCAATGACATTAAAAACAGAAAGTCAGTGAAACTGTTCTAGATTTAAGAGAACTAAAGAGACTAACATTTAAATTCAATGCACACTTTCTGCCAGGATTCTGAATTGAGAGAAAAGCTATAAAGGGCATTATTGGGACAATCAGAGAAATTTTAATATGATCTATATAAAATATAACAACATGGTATCTATCCATAGTTTTTAAAAAGGAGGATTACAATTACTACTGTAACTCAAACCTTAGAACTACGAAAGTCAATTTCAAGGCTCAAGTCTAAGCAACAATAGTATTTCAGGCTTAAACAATTTGCAGAAAATCAGGGATATTCACTTTGGAGACCAGAGATCCTACACCAAAGCAGCAAGCACTTAAAGGTAAATTTTCAGACTCCTAAATACCACATAAAGCTTCCAAACTTCACGATATTTTTCATATATATACAATATATATTTTATTCAATATTTCTGGAAAAGGAAAAAAAAATGCGGGTAACCATGATCTAGCCTCACTTAAAAATGAAATTTAGCATAATTATTTTTAAATTAAAAATTAAAATGACACCAGCAAAATTGGTCATAAGACAACTACTTTTTAAAGTCACATCTTACCATCAACTTATAGCTATGTTTTCTTATATACAAACATATAGAAACCCACATACAAACATACAGAAACCTACTGGTGATTCCAGGAAATAAAGATTTTAGATTTACAGTGGAATTTTAGTACGTTTTTATGCAAAATAATTTAAGTTACCTTTAGAAAATCATGCAAGTGTTTAAGGACACCTATCCTGACTTCATCAAGGTCTTTTAAAAACCCATTAAAGATTGGAACCAGATCTGCAGCTGTCAACTGATCTCCAAGAATAACAGCAAGCTCGTGGATGGAGAATGCTAAAGTTCTTCGAACTTTCCACTGCAGAAACGAAAACTGCATTAGTAACCTAAATGCAAAGTGCTTACAGTACTTCAACTTTCAGACAATATATGAACGCTAATTTATATTTGAGTATTATTAATCTCAAAAAGCTAAATTAGAATAGAATAATAGTAATAACAAATACTAAGTTTTTCACGTATCAAAAAGTGTGACAAAAATTTTAAATCCCTACACAGGATCTCCCTTTTCATTTGTAAAGGAAAACATGGCTTGGAAACCACTAGTAATATCGTTTTGTAATTCTCTGAAAAGCGGACTCCAGATTTCCTGACACCCACATATATCAAAGGCTATCTAGTACCATCGCACTGTACTGTTCCCCTTCAGATTCCTGTACAGTATGTTTTGGGATTAAAAAAACAACAACAAAAGTTGTTTTTAAAAAATTGGCAATTTAAGAAATACAGAAATAGGCATATCTTTTGTGTACAGCCTGAGAAAAGAACAGTCTTACATTTATTAAAAACTTTAAGTTAAAAATATCTTTTTCTCGATCTTAAAATTTCTACATTGTTGATTAGCTTAAAATTTTACCTACTGAGGAGCAAAACAGAGCAAAGGTTTTATTTCCACTACCCCCCCAAAACTAGAGTCCTTTCTTGAAATAAAATTTTACGCCCAAGTTTGACATACAAAATAGATGAAGGCAGAGGTGTTCTGATGGAGGAGAGGGACAGAGAGGCATGAGACCCTGCCCATGCAGAGGCCTCCTGGTCACCCCAGGTACCCACCCCACAGGAACCCCTAGGAATAAAGATTGAAATCCACTAACGCAGAGGATAAAGCACTCTGTGGAAATCGGGCCTCTGTGGTTCCATGCCTAGATCCAACACTTAAGTGTGTTAATGAGGGATAAATTCACTTCACCTGGGCCCTGGTTTCCTAACCTCACAGGTGAGAAAAGAACTTAAACTACGCTCTCTCAAGATCATCATCAACTTCCAAGTTGCTCAGTCAAAGGCATTGATTCCTTGAAAAAACACAATAATTACTAAGAAGTTTAAGGGAAAACCATTCTTATCTCAGTATAAATTAGTTTAAACAGACTGCTTTCTTAATAACTGAGAGATTAATTTCACGGAAGGAGCAGGTTTTTGGAAGATGGGCAAATTTTGGGTACATAGAAACCAGACTTAACTACAGGAGAGGTTAGAACACCAAGCCCTGGAAGAGCACTACAGAAGAGTCACAGATGTCCAGACAAAATTACCTAAGCCAGGGTTTCACCTTCTATGTCCTTTCAAGGGGAGTGGTGGTGGCAGTGTGTGGGGACTGCAGTGCTCACAGCACTCAGGGACCAGAACCCAGCAGTGCCAGCACCACTACAGTACTGTTACTGTTTGGAAAAATCTTTTGAGCTCTACTGTAAAAACTGAATAAGCATTTTAAAAACACTATTTCTAGGAGAGAAATTAAATCCTATACTCTCAAGAATTAATCTATATTTATCTGTAGATAATATCTCTAGACAGTAACACGTTTGTAAGTTAGGAACTTAGGCATGTTGAATATGATGACAATTTCTAAAGCTTTAGATAAAAACGAAGAAGCCCAACTGGGGAACTCTGAACATGACAAAAGAAAGCTCTCTGGTGTTACTTTTAAGCTCTTCCATACATTATTTCCTTCAACACCTAGTATATGCTGGAACATGAACAGAAATTCTTCAGATCCTGAAAGGCAAACACTGTGCCTTCCACACGCACACTCCGGGAGTTCTGTAACTGCCTCACTCACCTGCATGTCTGACGCCAGAGTCTCATAAGTCTCTCTAAGGCAGTGCCAATTCTGCCTGCCCAGGGTCAGGGCCACGCCGGGGAGGCTATATGCACAGTGCTTAGCAATTTCAGTGTCAACTGTCTGTGCACGAGAGGGATCAGTCATAGATAAATACTGATCTAGTAACGCCTGAGGTACAACATCCTAGTGGAGAAAGACAGACGACAGTGACTGAGCAGGTTAGATGCACTTTGAGCGGGTCAGACATACATTAGGCAAAATGATTTTTAAATATATGACTTTTAACATAGCAGCTCAAATAATAGGGAAAAACCAATGTCAAATTTTCAGGTATCTAATAACTGAAAAGAGATAAGGAAACGTGCTAAGGGAAACATACATAAATAAATAAAAGCAACTCCAGAACAACAATGAATAAGATCTTAAAACAGAAAACAGCTTAAAGGATAATTAAAATTATTTACTAAACTTATTTTATTATTTTTTTTTTAAAAGATGACTGGTAAGGGGATCTTAACCCTTGGCTTGGTGTTGTCAGCACCACACTCCCCCAACTAAGCCACGGGCCGGCCCTAAATTTAAAAAGTATATAAAACAAGGCTAGAACCTTTCAATGTAGGCAGAGATTATAAAGTATGATGTAATCTAGTAAATGTAGTAAAACAGGTACTCTATGCACGATTAGTAATATGTTGGGGAAAAAACCAAAAAACCCCAAATCCTGCCTTCTTTAGATGGAAATGTAGGTGTACACATCCAACCATTTGTATAAACGTGAGGAAAAGAAGAATGTACAAGGGGTTTTCAAAAAGTTCATGGAAAGATTTGTATTCAAATTCTATTTTCCCACAAACTTTTTGAGGTACCTCGTATATCTAATCCTGCTTATGTATATGTAATAGAGCTTTGGAAGAATACATAAAAGAAAAGTAAAACTAGTTGCTTCTGGGGAAGCAAAATGGATGGTGCAGGAGAAAAAGTGAGAAGGAAACACCGCCAAAAGCCTTTTTGTATCTTATGAATTTTGAACTATGTAAACTTATAACTATACATAAAAAATTGAAATTGAAATAAACTCATTAAAAGAATGAGATGATCTATAGGTATTGATGGAAAAAGGTCTACAATAAGTGGGGAAAAGCAAGTTTCAAAACACTATGAATACTGACTCCATTTTTTAATAAATAAAACAAAAATAAAGAACATATACCATTTGACCCAGGAAATCTACTTCTAATAATAATATAGTCCCAGAAGCAAACAATGTGTGTAGAAAATCATGATGAATGCTGCACTGTCTGTGATACCAAACTGAAACTACAACTAGAGGCGTCTACAGAATTACGTGCACCGGGCACCTTCCCGTGTGGGAATACAGGAGGTGTGTGTGAGCACTGTGCTCCTGTCTGGGTGCCCATATGGAGAGATCTCCAAGACACACTTTAAGAAGAAAAAGAAACAGAAATAAAAGAAACGAGAAAAAAGCAAGGCACAAACCACCGAATTCCAATGATCATATTGCATATGATCAAATAAGCACATTTTCCCACATTTAAAACCTCTGAAGTTGGAATACAAGTTGCTACGGGTGGCATTATATAACGGCTTTGAGCCATTTTTTTTCAAATTTTCGTCTCTAAAATTCAGTTGTATTTTATAATTCTTGGTAACTTAGGCATGAGGAAGGAGCCAGGTAGGATGGGATGATCCTATTTGTCTTTGAAAGATAAAGAGGGGCATATGTGTATGTTCACGTACCCCTCAAAATATATGAAGGAACATGACAGAACTGTGATCCATGTAGCTCTGAGAGACGGGGTCACAGGGGTGAGGAGGGGATGGTCTATGCTTACTATCCGAATTCTCTCTGAAAGGAGGACACTATTTTCAACTTTTAAAACAATCATCATAAAAACGTATGGTCAGAAACGGGCTTTAAAAGAGAAACTGAGAACATACTCACACACAAAAGAATTTTTTGTCACTTACTTGTATTTTAGATCTCCTTTCCTCATCAGGGCTAAAACTACTACTGGTGCTCAAGTCTGAATCGTTATGGATATAGCGAAGGGTGGAGTCCATGTTCTGTTAGGAAAAAATATCTACTTCAAGAGCTGTCCTGTCTGTAAGTTCTCTCCACGTAAACTATCCTACTAAGTTACTTACTTACCTTTCAAGACTGCCAAGAGATATAAATACATATAAATTCTTTATGTTTTTAAAAGTTCATAAACATACTTAAGACCTCATAAGAACTTCCTCTGCCTTCAAATCAAACTTGCTGAACAGGATGCTAAATGTATTAAAATGAATTCCAGAAAACTAAAAGTAATTAAAAAGTAAATTTGAAAGTAATTTTGAAATGGTCCAAATACTTCAAATTAGCTTACTTATAAAATAGTACCACCAAGGTTCTTGTTTTAGAAGCCATGGGGTGTCACGTGCAGTTTTTCTTCTACTATTTCTATTTTTGGCTGTTAACATCTTATTTCACAAATATCTATTTTTTTTAACAGCCTAAACAAACAAAAAACAAAGACATCTTCTAAAATGCAGATATATCACAGTATTCAAATCTCCAATAAATGGTCAGGGCTTCATTCCAAAGCACTGATATTATACAGAGTTCTAACTATACCAGTTGTCTTCTAACAAAATCAAAACAGAAAGACACTCCAGCTGTAAGAACCCTCTCACCAATGTGTGCATAGGCACTCTTTCCTGAGCTTATCATCCCAGACACTATGATCTGTGACCATTCCATCCCAGCCTTCTCCATGTTTATATCAGAAAGGGGTAAGAAATACTGATACCCAATAATACCAGCTTGATGGGGATGTAGCAGGAAATTAGGGCAGGATCATACAGAACAGCTACAAGTACACAGCGAAGACAATGCTAGTAACAGTACCCACCCTCACACTCCAGAGTCCAGATAATGCCACTGGCCCTCCGCAACATGGCCTCAAGTCCCGATCTTCTGCTCAGAATACTGTGTTGCTTGCTGCAGTGAAATGGTCCGATCAGAAACAAAGCACCTCTCCAAAAAGAAAAGGGAAGAGTTAATTATTCTTGATAAAGGGCTTTGTTTCCAGTAAGACTATTTCACTGCAGTGAGCTACATTAACATTCAATCTAATAAAATGGTCATATAGACAGGACTCGGATTTACTTTTCCAGGCATTTAATATAAGACTAGCGTCACAAGGACAGGATGTGGTGAGAACAATCACTTTTACTTGATGCAAAAGGGAGAGCTGAAAAATCAGCAACAAATGGAACGTACTAACGAAAAGTCATCAGCTAAAACTATTCCCCAACAAGAGTTCTGATTCAAACTGGTCTCACTTGGTAAACACTTTACTGAGTTTGATACCTCGACAGCATCGCTGATTAAAGGCACAGAATCATCTTGATTTATTTTACAGTTTGGCAGCTCACTTATATCCAATTCGTCTTGTAAGTCACTTCTCTCTTCTATACCGACGGCTCCTTCATGAGCGTGCAGGCAGGAAGCACGCAGCGCTGCAGACAGCACCTCCACTTGTGCTGCAGGCGGAAGGAGGGACAGACAGGCAAGTGACCCAATTACAATACGCCCACAGGTTTTTTCTCCATTTACATTACACATTATATTACAATGGAATGTACATTTTTTTGACACTGCCACCAAAAAGCTGAAAGAAAATCTCCTACTATGGTAAATCATTAGTCCTTCAAGAGAAAAAGAAAACTAACACGCTTTCATGAGATTAAAAATGTTTATCCACTACTGCACATTATTTTGCGTTAGTATGAAAAGAGAAATGCTATCTAGTTGCTGGAGGTACCTCCAACTTATTAAAAGGAGTCAATTTCAGTATAAGTTAACTATGTTTTGGTAGTGCATGAATCAAACTGACAAGGCTTACTTACTAAGCTATTTTAGCAGAAGAGCAGTCACACAAACCCTGCCAACATAAAACAATGATAATTACAAAGACTTTTGTTGCAGTTTCATTTAAACATCTCATATCTTATTCCAGTTTCTTTTTCTCTAGTTCTTTTTGAAAATGAAATTAGTACCTTGACCCAAACATGGAAATCCCAAATTAGCTTGTCTTGCTTGCAGCAAACCAAAATGACAACTTACCAACTAGTGCTTCTTAAATCTGGCAATTAGCATTGCCTATGCTTTGACTTACACCTTCCTTAGAAAGGTAATTCAAAATTAAGATAAAGCATTCTTCCTGCTCCCCAAATAAATTAGACATTTAGCGAAAAATATTGCTTAGCATTTACTCCAGGTTAACAGTTCACCTGGATGTTCAAAATATAAAAATTTTAAATTCAGATTTATTTAAACAAAATAATCAGTAATTTTTATTAAGATAACCTATTATTACGCTGCAGCATTTATAAAATTTCCCTTGTCGAAGTACATTAAAGACCTGGCAACAGAGATGCAAGAAACATACAGAACGAAGTTCTATTCTATTAGGTCATTATTTGCTAAATTAAGTAAACTGAGGGTGTTCAGTCACAAAAAGGTCTAGTGGAGTATTCTCATTCTTTTCAGAAATTCGGCTCCAATTAGAATTAATCCTTTTAATCACTTTAGCTTCCCCCTTTTGGGATCTTTTGAGTTTCCACAACCAAATCACAACAGTAATCAAAGTAGACCATACAACATATAAGGTTAAAATGTTTTGTCCCACGTAAAGTACATGGGATGTGTGTGTGTGATCCCTAAAGCACTGTGAGTCTGTTCCCTGGGAAGTAACTAATAAATCAGAGCCTTTCACAAAAGACGCTTTACAACAGGTCATTTATTTCTAAGTGGACTTCATAAATCATCCTTTATTTTGTCCATTTTAATCCTTATCTTTAAGTTTGTATATTCCTAAAAATTTAAATGAGTTACACTATGAACTTATTCTGCAGAAAACTGATACAAGGAAGACAGAGCCTAGTGCTGATTCATGAGGAAACCTGATGCTTAAATTCTCCAGCCAGAGAATGAGGTAGAATTATATGCTTAGTTACTGCTGAAATTTTAGCAGGATATAGAGTACTACCATAAAGAATTTAAGGAAGTGAACACATAGGTCTTCAGATTGCTATTTGGAGACAGTGGCTGGAATTAATCTCCACCGAGATTCTGGAATTATTAAGGGTCCTGCTGATTTCCTCCTAGTTCGGTGTTATGTCTCACACACTGTCCTGTTATTATCATTCCCAATGGAAATGATCAATCTAGACTATTATGGTTCATCACGCTTAGCTCTACTAGTAACACCCTAATATGTAAAGAACTCAGTGTGAAAAATCAGGCAATTTAATCACACACCTGGTTGATCTTTAGATGGCATGAACCTGCCAAATAAATTTTGCTCACTTAACCATAATTTAGGAAGAAACACAGTCCACAGTCCCCAGTGACACACGCTCAGAAATGGGTACCACCTAGAAACTTCAAATTTTACTGCTTTTCTGAAGAAGCTAAACCTTCATACTCTCTAACGCGTCCACAAACTATACTGGTGATTACTCACAAATTCAGTAAACAATATGATTTTTCTGACCAGTACTCCTAAAAGGGCCCAATTCTTCCTCTGGGCCTAAATTGGAAAGAAATCTTTCTGTGAGCGTAGGTAGTTCCCTCCCAGTGGTCTATGACCCTAGCTGTGGTAAGTCAAGCTGACAGCAGTCCTCTGCTCAGCGGCTGCTCAAGGGCCTTGGTCAGCCCTGAGTCCGCCTGGCCACCACCAACACCAGGTACTTGGAAACTCCTGGACAAAGAAAAACCACACATTTCCTAGGTAAGCATCTTGGAAAAGGGTGTCTCTTAAACCTTCTTCATGTTTTACGATACTTCCCCTTCTGGTGTTCCAGGTAGGATCTATTCTGTTCTGTAACTGACAAAGGACTTCCTTTTTCTGAAAGAATATATCAGTGTAGTCTATGAAAACACTGTAAAATTTTAGGACCCAAACCCATAAAGGATAAAAAGAACAAACAGTAAGATTTCAGTTAGCAACAGCCACCTCAGAAGCAGAGGCCCTAGGTAGCCGCTGCTTCCCGTGACACTCTCATGAGCAGCCACAGGAAGACGAGCACAGGAGACGGAGGCCAGAGGCCGGAGCCTGACTTCCGCGTGCGCCGTCACTCAGTTTCTCGGGGCAGATGAGGTACTGACTGCCTGTAAGCCCCCGCCCTGATCTTACTGACCAAGAAAAAATTTACACGGGCAGCATAACACTTCAGTTTACCCCTTCAGAATTTAGTTTTCAATTCTGGATTAAATTCTGCCTTTGAAAAACATGGACACTTTCTGACAGTTTGAAGGAAATGTTGGTCTCACAATGGTAGAATTAGAAAAGAAAAAAAGCACCAAAAATTAAGGAATACCTGTTTAAAAATTGAAAACACCTTCCAACGCTGCAAAAATTAAGGCATGATTACTTGACACAGAAAATATGCCCTCAGATCTCTATAAAAATCAAATGCTCAAGAATTCTGTAGTCTATGCAGCAAATCCCAATCTCTCTCAACTCCCTTCATGTTTTACTGTAGAACTTAATGCCACATAACACTATATGCAGGTTTTGTACTGTCTCATTCTTTCTGTACCCTCTGAGGCTGGGACTTTTGCTTGGTTTGCTGCTGCTGTATACATGGTGTCTAGAATAGTACCTGACACATAGTAGGTGCGTGCTAAGTATTACTGAATAAGTTAATCAAGTATCACGTAGTTGTGAAAGCATCACCACTACGGACAGAACAACATGACAGATTTAAATCACAGCAGGTATAACAGCTGAAGTAGAAACAAATGATTAAAATCACAAGAAGATATTTGTATTGAAATCTCCGATTGTAGCTTGTAAATTTACAGTGCAACTTTAAGTCAAACAGTGTTTGCCATTATCTGAAACACAAAGTCGTATCTATCCTGAAACTTGTACGAAGATGCAGATCTTTTTAAAAAAGCAAACTATGCAGATTACTTTTAATTTGCTGAAAGAAAAATTTTAAGCAGCTTATTCAATATTTCAAGTAATATTTGTTAAGTGCCTACTATGTGTCAGAGATTAGCAGGTACTGTGATACAATCAGCCTCCAGAATACACTAAAAGCCGAGCTAGCAATCTTTTTTTCATAAAAGGTGGCATTTAAGGAAAACAAAATTGAGAGCTATTGAAGTCTAATGAATAATAAAACGTAAGTTGGTAAATAATAATAAAACTTATTTAAACAAAAAGCTGAAAGCTGTAAAGCATTCAACACGTATCAAGAGTTGACTGTCCTTGCTGTGAACAGCCTTAAGTTTTGGGTGTAATTCTTCTCTGTGCCTCAGTTCTCCTCATGTGAGGGTGGAAGAGGACGCAAGAGCTAGAGGGACACCATAAAAGTAACATTTTGGTGAAGATTCTAATTTGTTAAACAAAACTAAAACCTCAGTACTTACTATATCATCAAGTTGTCATAAAGTGCAGAAAACAGGTTCAAGGGGGGTAAAAATCAATGACAGGACCACAATTGAAGAATGAAGCTAAGAAAGCAGAGCTGTAAGGTTTCCGTAAAAAATAACAATCTACTGTGAGAAAGAAAGAAATAGGGTATTCTACTGAAAATTCTCAGTCTGCTGTTCTTGCCCTTGTTTCAGAAACTAAGAAAGAAATGAACTATGATAGATGCAACAAGGATAAACCTGAGATTATGCTAGGTGACAAGTCACACTCAAAAAGGCTATATACTGCTTGATTCTATTTATGTGGTATTCTGGAAGATGCAAAGTCATAGGGACAGACAACAAATCGGTGATTGCCCGAGGCCAGGGACAGAAGAATGGACTAGAAAGGGGCACAGAGAAGGTTCTGGTGTGATGAAACTGCTCTACACCTTGACTGGGGTGGTGGCCACTGAACTGTATGTGCTTGTCAAATCTCACAGAAACATCCACTCGAAAGGCTAAATTTTACCAAAAAAAACCCCTGCCCATCTGTCAGTTAAATTAAAATAACTTTCAACAAACAAAGATATAAACTAGCCTTTAATCAGATTATTTAATTTTTCTCCAAATGTAAAATTATAATAGGGAAATCTATAAAAATCATGATAACGCCAAATACAGATAACTGCTAACTTAACCACATGATGCAGTTTTCAAAGTTTAAACATAACAAGATTTTGTACGTTTTAGGATACTAAAGGTACCACTTCATTTGCTTTAAAAATGGATACTTCCCAGCACTGAGCAAACTGATAGTTTAGAATTTTAGCTTTTGAAACTAATGAGGAAAAAAAAAAAAATCCATAAAATGATATAAGATCTGAAGATTTAGTTATGGGATTTTCAAAAATTTTTTTTGTCTTAAATAACATCAAATTTCACTATATGGTTATAAATAGTCATCGGGAAGGCCATGGTGTTCAAAGGAGTAAATGATAACATCTTCATCAGGTTCCAGCCCCACTGATTTTAAACCATTTGCCAACCTCCAGCAGGCAGAACAACTGACTTACTTCAAACACATATTACATTCAATAAGAGGTAACGTTCTATTTTAAGACAGAACAACCATTAAAGCTATTGTTCACAATGAAGGAATCTAGGTGACATAAGTATAACCCAATGAAAAAAAGCCAAAACCAAAAAACAGAATTAAATGACTCTCATAAAAGTCTACAGCTCTGAAAACATCACATTCCATTAGAAAATAAAGATCTTTGTCTGCTATTAAGAAAATATAGTCTTTTCTTAAAAAACAACATTGTGTCCACTGCTATTTTGTAAAAAGCTAATGTGACCCAGAGTAAAATAGACAAAGGCAGGGCTCAAGATTTAAAATTACAAAACATTATTTGAATAATTGTGAAAATTTCAAAGACAATGATTTGTAAACTAACTGCTCTGTGTGTACTACAGTAAGGAATACAATGAGCCTATCTTAAATGAAATTTCCTAAAAATCAGACCGATCATATTTTTCAAAACAATTTAAGAATACATGATGATGGTCATAATAAATTCTTAAAAGGCAATTTTTCGGAAAAAAATTTAAGTCAGAAAATAATATTTTATATCAACTTTAGAATAAAGAGTTGTCTCTTGCATACCTTTAACATCTGGATCATCAATATGGGGCTCTAGATTTTCTATCATTTCTTCCAGTTCCTTTCTGGTGGCCATGGTGATGTTTGGAGAACCTGTTGTGGTGACTTCAGGTGCTTCTTCTGGTCTCTCTGGGCTGAGTTTTTTCCCAGAGTCCTGTTCAAGCTCTACATCTAGGTCTATTTCGGGAAGAGGAGTCCTCCAGAAATGGAAGGAGTTATACAGTTCCTGATCTAAGAGAGCTGACTCTTGTGAGCCGGACCCAAGCTCTGGTCGTGATGTAGATTTGTAGTTACCAGGCTTTTTACCATTTTCATTACTAGCTGCTTCCTGATGAGATTCTGAGGACAAAGTACAAAGTAAAGAGTTGTCCACTGGAACACTTATTTCACCTGGAGATTTCCTGGATGTTTCAGCAGCACAATCTTCCATTGTGTTTTCCTGTTTGACACTGGGATTACTAACACTGAGATGTGAAGGAACATCCTCTGGCCTTATCTGTTTATCCTCTGGGACTTCTTGATCTCTGATCCTTTTATTGTTTCATTGGGGAAAAAAGAACAACATGAAAGTATAAAAATAATTACTGAAAAAAAATCAATGAAAGATATTACATACAGCATTCAAATAAATTAAATATTAAAAATTACAGATTATCCATACAAATTGAGTAATTTATGTGTATCACTTATAATGCTTCTTTTTCCACCAGCTGTTTTGTGTTCAGAGATGTATACGCCTGTTAAGCTTAAGTCTAGATACTCAAGCATAATATATTACTTGGAGAAGGTAACATTAAGAATCTTTTAATTTTATAATATCATGCTAATTTCAATAATAAGTAAAGAAAAACAGAAGTTCCTATAATGCATTTTAAGATACACATACTTTTTAAGTTATTTGATTTTTAGAATTGTATTGCCACTCTGCTCCAATGACCTATTGAAAAGCTGAGAATTAAGGCTTATTTGCTTACATAAAAAAAGAGAAAACTATATAGCAGAGAAAAGATTCTTATTGACTGTCTCAGAAAGAAAAATAAAATCTGCTTAAGTGTAAACAAAAGATTATTTTTACTTCTTCCACAATTTCCATCTCTATTCCCAAAGGTTTTCCCAAAATGGAGTTATGACTGAATTATAAGGACAGATGGTACAAGTTCCTAATTAAAGTCCACTCATTGTTACAATCCACTATCTGAACTAAAGCACTACATAAGTTTCACTGTTTATCTCCTATATTTGACTCAATTTAATTTACTGAGCACCTACTAGGAGCCAGGAAATGAAATCAGTATTGAGGATTCAAATGTGAATGACATGCAGATGTTGCTCTTGAGATTACAGTTAGAGGCAAACAGGAGAAACAAACAAATAAGCAAATCACTGCTGGACAGTGCGTAAGTACAGAGGATGCACACTGAACATGGGAGGTGGAGATGGAAGTGGAAATTAAAAGGCTTTAGAGGAAACGACATCAGTCATATTTAGAAGAACCAAAAGGTGTTTCTGAGGCTAAGGGGAAGAAAAAGTATTCAAGAAAGAAACGGCACATGCACAGGCAAGACACACAGCAGGTATATGGCATTCAGAAAATAGCAATGAGCTCACTGTGGCTAAGAGAGGGAGATGGCAAGTGACAAGGATGACAAATGTCACAGGCACCATGCTTTCTCCGTTCTAAATACCTCTGGGACTTATCCTAGGGGTTATAGGAAATAAAGTAGGAATTAAGGAAATTATATGACTAGATGTGTTGCTTTTCAAAGACCACTCTGGAAGCAGTGTAGCAAATGAGGCGGAGGCAGGACAGAGGGCAGGAAGGACAGAAGTCCAGGTGAGATGTGTTGGTGGCTCCACAAAGGTAGTTTCCTGAGGGCTAGAGAAAAAGTGAACACATTCAAATGGTGATAAAATCAATAGGACATCTTCACCTACTATGTGCTGGAGATGAGAAACAAAGGCAGGAATCTGGAAAGATTTCCAGATTTCTGGTTAGGGCAATTGAATAGATGGTGGTAGCACCAACTAAAAGTGACAAATGCAAGAACAGTTTAATGAAAAAGCTAATGAGTTCAGGTTCAGATAGGGTGGTTTAAACATCTCAAATTCCAGGTGGTGATGCCTACGAGAAACTGACTGAACACCAGAAAAAGAGGTGAACACTGGAGACAATTCAGAAAGATGTGTGTGGAGCTGATGTGTGCGCCAGGCAAGAAATATAATGAGAACCACGACGATCACACAAAACAACAAAGAGCAAAGGCATTTTCCTCACAGGAGAGACTGGTAACAACACAGGTCTATCTGGACCGAGGAGAAGAGGTTAGAACAGCTGAAGGAGGTGGAGACACAGGAGATGGATGGGATACCTGACAAAGCAGCACCCTTCTGAGGAGGACATGGGCTGGAAAGCACAGATGGACAAATGAAACCTGTGAGGAGACACCTCCTTCTGAGAAACAAGAAAGGAAGATGTAGATGACAGAATATGTAGGTAAATTTATAAGGTGTGGGGAAAAAACTAAGGAGGCTCCGTTAAAACATGTGAGCCTTTAAATACACAGTAAAAGATATTAAACAGGAGGCTTAACAGGACTGTGTAAAAGGTGGGTGATGCTAACATCTATGTAAGATCCCAGTTAAATAGCTACCATACAGCTCATGAAATTATCCAGCACCCTCTGATTGCAAAGCTCATGTTGTCTTCTAAAACATATTTTTAAAAACACAATTATTAAAAAAATTGTTTTTGATACAGATAAACAAAAATATATATGTTATCTGAAAACATACCACACAGTAACAGTATTTTCAATTCTGGTGTTTCTCTTCCATTCTTATAACTGAAATATATAGTATGTACATATAACACAATTGTGTTACACTATGAAAAAACAGGACTGTAAGTTCTTACCCCAGCACTGGTACTTCATTAATCTAAAACTCTGAGCCTTTTAGGGACTAAAATGAACAACTGGCCTAGATAACCTATAACATCCTTTTCCTCTCCAAAATAGCTCTTCAAGGATGAAGCATTAAGATAGCAGAATAGATGGTCCCCAACGTCACCTTCTCCCACAATCAACTGATTTACAACTATTAAAAAGCAACGATTGCCAAGCCAGGGGCCACTAGAGCTCAGGGGAAGAGGAGGAGAGACCTATGGAGTTCATGAAGGCAAGAGAAGCCATGATGAGGGAAAGAAGGGACTGCTCTGATCGTTTCGAGCCCCAGTCATTTCAAGGCTGGCCCTGGTGGGCACATGGAGCAAGAGCTGGCAAAAGCCACAGCTGTGCCCTTCATATGAAGTTGCTTGGAGGCGGCAGGGGAGAAGAGGGCCTTAGTGGACCCCAGGCCAGCAAGACCACTGACAGGGTTCCTGTGGACCCACATAGGAGAGAGGGGCCACGAATAACTGAAAAAAGGAGCCACTCAGAGGCCAGTGAGTCATCGCAAGGGATGGGCACATAATCTGGCCCATGGGAAGTCTTTGGAATGGGAGGGTGGGGGAGACGGGACCAGTGGGGCACAGCATGCACAGCTGATCTGCCCTCCAGTCAGTGCAGGAACACCGTGTAGCTCTGGTCAGGAATACAGAACTGCAGGGGGTATAGTTTGCTGAAAAGTCTCAGGCCCAGGCCAGAGTTTCCATACAACCCAGGTGTACTGGATCTCACAAGACCTGGAAGTGTTTACAAGGCCAACAATTACACCCTGAGCTGCACAAAAAGCCTTCCCCAGAGAATCAGCAGCAAAGCAGCAATTTAGCTCAACCACAGGACTCAAGTGCTGATTCACACAGGAAGTTCCCCCATTTTAGAAGTAAGCAAAGGACAACAAATTAGTTCCAGTGCAGAGTTTAAGTGGTGGGAACAGCAAATAATCCAACACAGAACAAAACAAAAAACACACAGATCAGAAACAAAGTTTGATATTAACCAGTAAAGGTCTAACACCACCAAAGAACACCTATAAAACCAAAAGAGCTTGAAGTCCCCTGGCTCCCAAGCTGGGGTGAGGGGAGCCCAAAGGGCCTCATCCATGCCCCATCCCGCCATGTCCACATCCAGCCTGGTGAGGACTTTGCTGCCACCAGAAGCCTCCCGGGGCTCTCAAGCTGGGGGGGCTTGGAGGGGGATACAAGGGCCTCAGCCCCACCCCCTGATGTCCAGCAACGCCCAAGCCACCACCAGAAGCCCCCCAGGCTCCCAAGCCAGGGTGGGGGGCTGAGGGCCTCAGCCACACCCACCCCCCTCCTCCACAACCAGGCCAGTGAAGGAGCCAGTCATGGTCTGCCCTGCCTCCCTACCCCTACCTCCCACTGCTCCATAACATCACCTTCAGAATGTAAAATAATAATTATTAATTAATTTTTAAAAAGAGCTCTTCAAAAACAGAATAAATGTGACTTCTATATGTGTATGATTTCCCAATCATTCTGTCCTTATTTGAAAATATATCATTGTTTCCTTTTGTTTACAAAGAATATTAGTGGGATAACTGGTGAAATCTGAATGAAGTCTACAGATTAGACAATAGTATTGCATCAATGTTAATTTCCTACTTTTGGTAACTGAATTATAGTTCTGTATTAACATCTATGTTTTGGAGAAATACACAGTAAAGTGTATTAGAGGTAAAAAGAATATGGCTAAAACTTATTCTCAAAGTGTTCAGAAAAGAAGAATAATAAAGCAAATATGGTAAAATACTGGTACCTGGAAAATCTGGAGGAAGGATATATGGGATTCTCTGTGGTATTTTTGTAATTTTTCTGAAATCATTCAATCTAAATTTTAAGTTACAATAATGAGATAATGTTCAGCAAGTGGGAGGGAGGAGCAAATGGGTAAAACTCGTAAGAATCTTCATCACCACCCGAAAACTTTAAGACACTTCCATTCAAAATACACACAAAAGAACCTGACTAAAAGGTCATTCATTAATTCCAGGGACTTAAGATTCCTTGATCACTATCTCACCTTAGTGCTGAGATTAAAATTTAACATTCTTAGCAGCAAATTAAGTCAAACTTATCAGTTTGTCCAAACTTAAAATTTTTAGTATGGTTTTAACGAGAAAACTAAAAGACACACAAAAAGTTTTCCCTAGTATTAAATTCTGGGAGGAATCACTGTATGCATGGCTTCAAATTGTCAAAAGTATAAATTCTCTGATTTCTGATTTTTCCTGGAGATGGGTAACAGTCAATGCAATATCAAGCTGCTAAATGCCAAAATTCTGATATTCTTGTCAAACTTCTACATACAAGACAAACATTATTTTGAAAATTGAGGAGACTTGTGATTCTGCATAATAAGAGAATTATCCTATCTCCCAAGAGAAGCAGGTAACAAGAGCACCAGAGGGTAGGCCAGAAATTTTTCTCAAAAAGAACCTTGTCTCTTTTTGTGCCTACATAAGTTTACAATTAATATCTTCAGAGTTTCTAACTAGAGGCCGTGGACCTAGAAAACTGAGTACAAATACTTCAAGGAGAAAATGGCTTGCAGAACAAGTGGTTTAAGAAGCACCGCATCCTGAGATGAAAGCAAAGAAAACTCTCCAGGACACATCTCCCAAGTATGGAGAATTAGCTAAGTGAAGTTTTAACACTAGTGAAATACTTCCAAATTTGTGCTAACAACAATTTTATTTTCATACAGTTGGCTTGAACCTAAACTGACAAAATCCAGCACAAGTGGTTCAGTTATTTAAGGGTTTTGAGATCGAATCCATATTTTTTTAGAATAATTCATTCGAGATTTATTATATGCCAAGTATGTGCCAGGCCCAGTGAAGGTGTTAGTATAAACAAAGATAAAAAACTAGATTCAACACTGGATGGGCTTCTAGTCTACTGGGTGATACATGTAATACATAACTAAAAAGATAGGATCAAGAATCAGTGCTCTAATTCTAGTGCTCAGACAGCAAAGACGAAAGCTCTGTATTTCCAGGGGAAGAACAGGAAAAGATTTTTAGAGATAGTGAGTTTACAGACAGCAAACATTCTGATACTTGCTTTGTTAAATGAGGGGACAGCTGAAACAAGACAGCTTCCCAAACAGAGAGCAGCAAATACAAAAAAGCAGACAGAAACAAAAGAGCTTAGCACATTCAGAGACCAATATAATCAGTTCACAAATATGAAAGAGAATGTTTATTTTACAGAATTTCAAAATGCAAATTTGAATGTCCAACTCTCCTTCTGAAAGTAGTCTTTATCAGCATTTTCAAAGAAGACTGATCCAGGGTGAGTGAAAAATAAGTCTCACATATAAAGCCAGATGTTCTTTATCAATAAATGCTTCAAAGAATATTAAGTGATAGCAAATGTTTTCAGCATCAGATGAAACACTATACAACAAATAAATAGCAGTGGAAATATATTGCCAAAAATTTGCTTACTTTGTAAGATATTTGAGAAATCTGAACTTTAGGAAACTGAGAAGACCATGAGAACAGGAACCAAGTTCTAGCTTTCTACCTACAGTATCTGGTTCATAGTAGGTGCTCTGTTAGTTTTTTTATAATCAATAAATCAATCTTAAATAACACCACATCAATTTTAATACAGCTTAGAAACAAAAGCCAGTGCAGTTTTAAGAGAGGGCAAACAAACTAATGGTTCTGAGATTTAATAATATATAGGACTATTTTTATGAAGCTAGGAAGTCAAACTATGCAAAAGCTTTTATAATATTTAACACAACTCCTTCGTTAGTTAGGAACTCTCTCTTCCCTCCACCACACCATTAACACAATTCAATAAAGTCTAAAAATATAGTGAAAAATCCAACACCACAAATAGTATTGACTTGGCAAGAAGACATACCACCTCATTACAATGGAAGAAGAGTTAAGGAATTAAAATATCTTTAAATAGCTCTTCCAATAATGCCATATACCGGCAGTCAGCAAACATGGCCTTGATAGCCACACCTACTGTTTATCAATAAAGTTTTATTAGAGCACAGCCAAGCCCACCCGTTTATGTGATGTCTATGGCTGCTATCACACTGCAAAGGCAGAGTTGAGTAGTTATGACAAAGAACATAAATATTTACTACCTGGCTTTTTATACAAAGTGTGCGATCCCCTTTCCTATATAACTGGCTGTAAATTTATACTTTCACTTACTAGACCCATCCCAGATTTAAAAATTAGTAAAACTTATTTAACAGTCTTCAGAACACTTAGACAGACAGTTAAAAAGGTATGCTGACCTCAAAAATGAAAAATAACATTTTTCCCCCATCATCATTTTTGTCAAATTCCTTGGAGCAGCTGTTTTCAAAAGAACTGACAGACTTTGCTTGCTAGGAAGACAGGTTTAGAGTGATTTTTCTTCCTTTACAAAAAACAGTACCTCAGGTTTGTTTGGCTATTCAGCAGGACAGTAGGAGAACGGGCAAAAAGGTAAAACAAGGCAGCAGAGAAGAAAGGAAGAACTGCCAAATCAAAACACCAAGAAAGCAAATATCACAGTATCAAGACCTATAGAAGAAAATGTCCATTAGCATCATGACAAGGGAGGGACAAGATACTATGGTAACTCAAACATTACAGCAGGGAATTTTTCAGAAACATGTACTAAAATTATTTCAGGTGCATAATTGTAAAAGTTTATGCACATTTCTCATGTACTAAGTTAGGTCTGAATCCTTTTCTTCCCTAAGTATATGTTATAATAAATTCTAACTAAAATTTACTTGGAAAACTTTAACACAAAAAAATTTAAAAACAAAAATCAGAGTTGACTCTTTAAGCTTTATTTAAAAATTTGGTTGTCTTATTAGTTTAATAGATTAAAAATATTTTAGTTAATAAGTGTACTAATTTGGTGCTAATCATTAAAATGCTTTCACCTTCAATTGAGATTACAATCATCATTCTGTAGACAGAGAATCCAAGATTCACAATTAAATTAACTGACTGAAAGGAAAAATAATTGTCAGAAATGGATTACATATTAAAACATATTTCTAAATTAGGCTTTACTCCTTAAAAACAAACTTAAAAAGAACAAACCCTTTGAATTGTATAACCTTTACTCTGTATATTCCAAATCAACAAATGGTTTACTAGATAAATAATTTGTTAAATAAACTTATTAAAAAATTAGAGACTCTACATTCAAAGCTGTCACTGTGCCAGGCATCAATCTGTGTATGTTACATGCACCTTCTCACTTAAAATGTGACTAATAAAAAAGACGCTTAACAAACAAATGTACTTAAGATAAAACTCTATAAAAATATTTACCAATTTTTATATTCAAGAGAAATAGTAAAAAGAACATTTACTGTAAAATAGTGGAAATGATGTTCTCAAGCAGTAAAATTGGAAAACAATATTTTAAAATTATACCTATTTTTGTCTTCTACTGACATATCTTCTGAACTTTTACTTTCTTCCTTAAAATATTGGCCTGAGCTAGATGGATTAGCAAAAGTAGATATGAAAGGTCCCAGAGACTGAAAAGCTGCTTGGCGAACCTAGGAAGAAAAAAAGTGCAACAATAAAACATAAAAATAAGAAATCATTTTAATATATGTTACACGTACATATATGCACACATTTACATATATTTATATATATTTAATAATCTACTTTCTACATACCAAAGTATGTTTAGGATAGTAATAAAGCTTTTCTAAAAGAAAACCAGATTCAGAACCATAAATCATTCTTCAGCTAGAATTTTTAAATGTTTATAAATTATTTCCTCTTTTTTACATTCAATCTTTTAATCCTGGTTTAAATATTTAAACCATGATAATCTGAATATGAGATCTTACAAAACATCTCCATTAAACAAAACTAAAGAAAATCCTGTTGTGGTCTCAAGAACAAAAAGAATGAAAAAAACCAAGAAAGCCAAATAGAAAACACAAAGTAATAAAGTCAACAAAATGAGAGAAATATATTTAATGTTTCCAGGTAGGAAAGATGATAATTCACCACAAGGTGGCAAGACAGATGTACCAGAAGTACATACATTCCATCAGAAATATAATATGGACTTTAAAAATATATTTCACAAAAATCTGGAAGCATATACTGTTATTAAAGAATATCTCATGTTTGAGGGTAAAAGGAGGTTATAGAATTTTACTTCATGTCATATTTCTGTATTATTTTTGAATCAAGATTTTTAAAAAACATTTGAAACGGAGAGTTTTTATGAGAGGAAGTAAGGATGGACACAATCTGACAAAGGCAACCATGATGGAAAAACTGGTATGTTACTAAAACCTTGACTTTGCCACAAATCATATAATAAAACCAGGCAAAGTCATCAGAAAAAAAACAACTACAGACCAGTATGTCTTATAAAATGAATACAAAACTCTCAATAAAATACTACTAAACAATCCCGCAAGATATAAAAAGAATTACACACCATGACCATGTTGGACTTACTCCAGGGGTGCAAGGTTGGCTTAACATCTAAAATTCAATTAATGTAATACAGCACGCAAACAGAATAACAATCAATATAATTCACATTTGTAAAGAAATGTTGCTCAGTTACAAAAAACTCAAACTGTAAATATAGTAGTAGTCTTTCTACTGTCTACTCCTAAAGGTCTGAACAATAAACTATCTTAAATTATAAATTATTTCTTAAATTATGAAGTCAAAATCATGCTTGCTTTAGAACAGACTCAAATGTATTGTTTTACAAAAATGATAATTAAACAAAAGCTTACCCAACGTGAAGGATCACTGATCAAATTAATAAACAGTGCTGATAATTTAGTGCGTCGGATTTCTTGACATGTTGCACACGAAACCGCCATGAAGCACTCAGCACAGGCCTTCCGGACTCCCCACACATTGTCAGAACAAAGTTGGAAAAACCTGGGCAGCTACGCAAGAAGGATAGGGTTGTGTTAGACAAAATAGGCTTCAGTAGTTACTTCTCTTTCATTTTCTGCTTTCACAGTGTTTTAAATATTGGATTTTCTTAAAAAGTAGAAGACCTATTTAGTATTACAACTTGGTAATTTTAAATAAATAATATCTAAGTCATAACCCAACCAACTGTGCAAAAGCAAAAACACTCCCAACAAATACAGCTTAAACGTTATCCAAGAACTTGTATCTGAACTCATTTCACATAATTTCAGAGACTCTTTAAGCATGTAAGTAACTTGTTCATCAAGCTATACTTCCTGTGTACTATTTAAAATTAACTTGCAGTAGATTTATTAGGCACCAAAATAATTGAGGGTTACAATAAAATTAAAGATTTAATTGAATAAATAAGCATTCATTTGCTTAACAGAAATGGAAAAGGTAAAAATGAATCAATGGTTCTCACACATAGCCGTATTTTTACAAACTATCCTTATCAAAACACAATTCAAGTGCCCAGATCACAAAATTCCTAAACTCAAAGTCATTATTATCTGTCTGGTTTACATTCACGGGATTGTGTTAATAAATTTTGGGGTAAACATATGCATTTCAAACTTTATATACAACTTTGTAATACAGTGCTTACTCCTTTATATCTGTGATTCTTACCAACATTTCCTCAGTAGCTTGCTGGCCAACTACACTGCAAATATCTCCAAAATTGGCAGCACAGACCTGACAACAAAAGCATCATTGACATTTCAAAATACTACATATAGAGTTCTTTAAAAATAATCTTTTAAATTTCACACATCCATTCATAACTGTTAGAACTATGTGTTCTGAAACAGGAAAAAACTGACTATTACCATACCTTTCGAACATGAAACATTCTGCAATCACAGCACATCTCACAAAACCTAGGCAGTATAAGACGTTCTGTAATATCCTTCCCAACCATGGGAGCCATTTTGCACATTATCTAAAAGAAATAACAACAAAAACACACTGAAAATATCAAATTAAGGCTTTTTCAGTTAAGTTTGATAACAAAAATATATAAGGAAAAATTTCATTTTTGTCTAGTTTCCATCTTATTTAATCATTTTGCTTGGTAGCTTAAAAAAACAAAAAAAGTTCCGCAACACTACATTTTCCCAGTAAAAAAAGAAAAAATGATGACTGTTCAAAGAGAAAGATTCTCTCTGAGAAGGATCTGGGGTTAGGACTTCTGTATTGCTAAGAAAAGACTACACAGGTACCTTGCCTTGCCAAAGCTCTGTGTTAACGAAGCTCATGCATACTAGAACCATGTCCTGGTTTTGCAAGGCCAAGGTTCCAAAGAAACCAAGGATGCAGATCTGATATGCACGTTTCAGTTAACACAGTACCAGGAAAAGGGAGGATTATCTTACTTGCAAACTAGCCCTCTGTTAATGAAATACATTCCCCCCAAATTTAGTATAGAAATTAATTTGATGGTCTGTCATCATTTACCAATTGTATCCATTCCTGAACTATGCAAATATGACAAGAGAAAGTAAAAAGCATACAGACTGGAAAGAAAGAACACTCTCTATATTCATATATGCCAAGTTTATCTACAGAGAAAATCCCAAGAAATCTAAAAGAAGCTACTGGAACAAGTTTAGGAAGGACGCTGGATATATGTCAGAAAACAAAAATCCATTGTATTTCTCTAAATTAGCAATAAACAACTGAAAACACTTAAAAACAGGATCATTCACAATAATGTTATAAACATGAAACCTAACAAAATACATTCAAGATCTTTCTGCTGAAAACTACAAAACATTGATGATATAAATCAAAAACCTAATTAAATGGAGATCTATCACGTGCATGGACTGTAAGGCTGGCAATTCTCCCCAAATTGATCTACAGATTCAACACAATCCCTATCAAAATCCCAGCATCATCAAAACTGGGGATAACGCCCCCACATCTTCTAAATCCCAAAGCCAGTTTTATTTCTTGAGTAAGCATCACCAAGCTCTAGTAAAAGATCCAAAGTTTTACTGCATCATTAATCTAGCACAATTAAATTTATTAGAATAAATTATTCCCAAGATAGAGAACAACTGGGAGCCAGGGAATGCAAAACATGACAAAATAAATCAATTGTAAGAGAGCCATGCGTTTCCTACTAGTAGCTATACACAGTCTTTTTATTATAATGTTTAACAATTTAAATCTCATCAAAAATTATAATGGAGCAAGTTAAACTCTGCTCAATATGAACCAACAATTACACCAAAACTCATTTGTTATTGAGAAATTTCTAAAATTAAAAAAAAAAAAAAAAAAAAAAAAAAACCCTATATTTTGGAACTAGGCAGAGGTGGTGGTTGAAGAACATTGTGAATGTATTAAATGCTATGTGAATTTCATGTTATGTGAATTTCACCTCAATAAAAATATTACTGAAAAAAGTATCTAAATTAATAGTAACCGGTAACTGAGTATCTAAAAATAAATTAATGGAATCAAAAAAATTTTCAAGGGAAAGAAACTCATCCCACTAATGATGATCAAGCAACACTATAAAATTTGGTGTGAATTTTTTTTACATCAACAAAGATGCAATTACATCACTTTAGGTTTAAATAGTGAACTCTCACTATCCAAATAAGATTTGAATAAATTCAGACACATTTATCACTTTTCTAATTTACTATCATAATTCCTATTATGTGAACTCAGAAACCATAGATGTGAGCCTCAATAGATACTTCTATATCGTCCCTTGGTATCCATGGGGGGTTAGTTCCAGGGCAGATGCTCAAGTCCCTGATATAAAATGGCATAGTATTTGCTTATAACCTAAGCATATCCTCCTGTATACTTTAAATCACCTCTAGATTACTTAAAATACCTAATACAATGGAAATGCCATGTATAAATAGTTATCATACTGTATTGTTTAGGGAATAATGACAAGAAAAAAAAGACCTATATATGTTTAGTACAGATGCAATCTTTTCCCCAATCCACAGTTGGTTGAATCCACAGGTGCAGAACCCACAGATAAAGAGGGTCAACTGTATATTCCAAATCATGCCCTAATTTATGATCGCTCTCAAATAATCAAAAACCATGTCAAAAAACCCCCCAGAAAACTTACTATTACGCTTAACTTTGTTGTTATATGCATAATGACTTAAAAATCTGCAGTCTTCTAATAATCATCATTGGTATCATAACCAAATTACTTACTTCACTATCTTTCCCCCAAAGACCATACTATCTAGGACAGGAGCCAAGAAAAGTGCTCAATAGCAACTGAAGGGGTTCAAATGTTTCTTCATTCAATACAGGGTGTTTTACTGCACTGGTAATGACTGTCTTATTTTCCCATTTTGACATAATAATGAATTTACAGTTAGGTATTATATTCTTATTGTGTAAAGATATACCTTTTCCTTTGTAAAGCCTTTATGTTCTCTTCTAGCCCTGCATTATATTTCAAAATTAATAATTTATGGCTACTTTAATAGATACATGTTAAATAAGATAAACCAGTCTAACATTTAATGAGCATTTCCTATCACTCGAGTTTTGCCTAAATGGGAAAATGGCATTCTACTTACAGCCACGGCTTCCGTTTTCACATCGTCATTGCTGTCTGGGGCAGTCAGCTCGATGAGGACAGGGCACACTTTGGTTTCCACATCAAATCGCTCAATTAGCTCCTGCTCTAGCAGAGCCAGCAAAGCTGCCTGACTTGTTTTCCTCACCTAGGAAAAAAAAAAAAAACAGTATAAACAAAGTATATACATGATATAATAAAACTATCACTTGACTTTTACAAATTTGAAGACTTCTCATCTTAACTTAAAGGAATCCATGACTGGCAAAATCTTGCAGATAAATATTTGTGGCTGTTTTGTTCTACTACTACAAAAAGAGAACTTGGCAGAAAGTTAGAACAGGTAAGTGGAACACAAAAGCCATACTTGCAAAAGATGTGTCACAAAGTACCAAACCTTGTGAGGGACACCTAGGAGGGTGCAAGTGAGCATACAGTTACTAAGCACTGTCTGTAATGGCATCAAAGAGACCCCTTAGACTTGCCAGACTCTCGACACATACTGTCTAAGGCAGCTACTCATTTTTGAAAAACAGAATAACAAAATTAGAAAAAACATTCAAATGAGATCACTTAAGCTAGGCCATTCTACATACATTACACTACATAAATTTCCTTTAAGAACATGTAACTGGAACTCTTACCTGATTATTCTGATCTGCGAGATATCTAACCACAATAGGCAGTAAGTATTTGGAAAAAGCATATGGAACTGAAGGCCGGTTTTCTTGACAAAACAATGCAATATGAGGCACCTGCTCCATCAGCTCCGCTCTCACAGTTGGTTCTAGTGAAATAACAGCAACGTGAGCAAACATATTCTCCCACAGCAGCAAAATCTTTACCTGAATTTGAGACTAGGAAGATTGGACTTTCATCCTCAGCATCCAAAGGACTTTACAACCACGTTCTCTAACTTTGCAGTCCTTTTCCCAACTATACACAGGTCAACCCCATAAGTGAGAGGGGAAACCTACCTCCAACCCAAGCTTCTATCATTCATAGTATGCACTGAGAACGTAATTTCTCACAATGAATAAATTTATTCCTCACCTGTATTGTGCTACATTGTGCTAGGGTTAAACATTTTCCCTGGTATTTACATCAGTATTATGACGTGGTTTGTTCTTCTGTTTTTTGGTTTTTTTACATCAATACTATGTTATCTATAAACTCCACTATTTAAAAATCTCCTAGGACAACTCAAAGGACTGGTTCCTAATCTCAATATAGTCAATGAATAGAGGACTTATAATTAGACTTAAATAAGACTAAAAAAGTAAATGAATGTTAAAGGAGACAAATAAATTTTAAAAAAAAACCAAGCAAAACACCTGAAATGACCCAAGTGTACACAGCAAATTTAAATGTGAGAAATATGGCATTTCAAATCTCTGGGTTTCAAAAGGATGAACCGTCAAATAATGGTAGGAAAACCAGCTAGTTATGTGAGGAAAAAAGGTAAGATTCCTACTGCATATTATATATAAACTCCAGCTGAAATAAAGTTCCAAACTTGTTTTCTTTTAAAAGATCGAAAGCACTAAAACAACATTAAAAGAAATGTTCAGTCCTATTGACAAAATAAAATAAAATTAAAAAAAAAAAAAAAGAAATGTTCAGTCTTGAGGTGGGAAGACAAGACAAAAAAATTAACTAAAATACCAACTAATTCACTTTATACAAACTTCATTCTAGATAAGACACCACACTGAAGTTAAAAGGGAAAACAGCCTAGGAGAAAATACATATATAACAACGTATTAATGAGTAACCTATACAAAGAAACCATTATTCAAATGAATATAAGAAAACAAAGATACAAATAGGCAATTCGTAGAAGACATGCAAGGGACTGAAACACATACCTACATGATGGGATATCAGTAACAAGTCATTACGTCAGACCTAATTAGAACCTTGGTACCTATTAATGATTTCATTATCAAAGTTACCTTAAGGTAAATATGCATGAATGTGTCCACTGGAATTTCAACAAAGAGAAATTAATGTAGCTATCAGCAGAAAATATACCAGCATTTTACAAAGCTAAGAATCTTATCAACAAACCATAATTTGGAATTTCTATTACACTTTTGTGCCATATGAAGTTAACATGAACAAAATAGAGTGCTCCTATTCTGAAGAACAAAAATCTAATTTTAAAACAGACAAATAGGCCTATACTTTTCCTCACTGACGCTGAATTTGCTAAGTTAACACTGACCTAATCACTTACATATATTTTTGAAGCAAAAGGAGGACACAAAAGTTACAGTTTCACTGAAGAATGAGACCGGCACCTTTCTTTCTTCAAAGCCCTTCTTAGGCAAATAGACCAATGGGACAAAAGGAGAGTCCAGAAACAGATCAATGCACGTACAGACAACCGATTTATTAAAAGGTGGAAAGGGAATGTGGTCTTCTCAATAAATGGTTCTGTGTTAACTTACTACCCATATTTAAAAAAAGAAACCAACAAAATGAAACTTTTCCCCCATTTCATATTATACACAATAATAAATTTCAGAAGCATCATGATGCACACAATAAATATACCCAATTTTTGTCAATTAAAGAAAACTATTCCACGTAGAATACAGACCTAAATGTCAAAGGCAAAAACCAATAAATCTTCTAAATTAGATAATGTAGGAAAACATATTCATGTCTCTTGAGGTGGGAAAAAATTTATCAAAGAGGACACAAATAGCACTATCCATAAAAAACTTCTTTTCTTTGAGAGACACGAGCAGAGAGTGAAAAGACAAGCCATAGGGTGGAAAAGATACCTATAACACACATGAATGACATCAGGCTCATATCCAGAATAAAGAATTCCTACAAATCTATAAGAAAAAAACTGCCAATTTTAATAAAGGGGAAGGGAACTGAACAGACATTTCAAAAAAGAAGATACTCAAATAGCCAATAAGCACATAATCAGGTGCTCACCTTCACTAGTCACAAGTAAGTTAAACGACATGAAATACCACTACATACCCATCCATTCCCCTTTGGCAAAATTTAAAATAAACAAGTGTTAGTGAAAATGTGAAACAACAGGAATTCAATACACTGTTGATTGAAATAATCGTTATACCACTTTGGAATTCTCTACAGCATATCTATCAAAGATGAATCCGTGCACATCCTACAGGCCTAGTAACTCTATTTCGAAGTACAGTTGACTTTTGAACATTGCGGGGGTGGGGGCAGCAAATATCCAAGTATAACTCTCCCTGAGTCAGGTAAGTAGTTAAGTAGTTGGCCCTGTGGAACCCAAGCATATGAAAAGTTGGTACTTCATTTATGTGGGTGCCATGTGTAAGTGCATTTGTGCAGTTCAAACCTATGTTGTTCAAGAGTCAACTGTATATACGCACAGAAATGTGTGCACCTGTGCTCCACGTGACTCCTTGGCTCACAGAAGCAGTAACAGCCTATGGAACTGGAAGCAATCCAGATATATGTTCACTAACAGAACAACTGATATAAAAGGTGCAGTATATACACACAACAGATTACTGGTCAAAAATTTTAAAAAATTAAATATAAGTCAATAAATACAGTTACATGCAACCACATGGATGAATTTCAGAAATATAAAAAAGCTAGACACAAAAAAATACATTCAGTATGATCCCATATAGAGTTCAGACAGGCAAACTAACCTTCACTTTTAGTGGCTAAAATGGTGCTTACCTTTGGGAAGAGGGATGGGACAGAAATCAGGAGGTGCACTGAGATGGTTTCTGGGATGCTAGCTCTACTTTTTGATATGAGTACTAATTACATGAGCCTTCACTTTGTGAAACTTCATGGAGCTATAAGTTTATAGTCTATGTACTTTCTGAAGTATGTTATACTCAATATGAAAAGAACCAAAAGAAATCTGCTTCAAATGTTATTTCTGTAACCCTGGGTATATGCGAGGGCACTTCAAAAAGCTCATGGAAAAATGGAATCAAAAGATAATACAAATCCTTCCATTAACTTTTTGGAGACCCCTCATATTTGTAACTGGTCTGGGTTCCAAATGAACACATCCAGGCATAATTTGAGAACTGCCTCCCCCCACCCCCACCATAAAAACGTATATGTACATACATATACATACACATGAAATCAACATAAAATTACTTACTCCTAGTTGATAACAACCCTGAGCCTGGTAGAACAACTCAAAATCAGATGAACTCATAATCCAAAACAATAAATAAAAGCAAGGAAATGATCCTTCAGTAGCAAAAAGGTTAAGACACAACAGAAGGATCATAAAACCAAGCACTTCAGCTATTATGAACAATTTTTAGAGGTTTCAATCATTTAAAACATCCTATTTTAAAGACATACTGAAAGAAAATATAACTAAAAAAGAACATGATAATAGGGAAAGAGAAAGAAGATCTGAAAACAAAGCACCTAAGAATCCTGAAAGTAAAAAATGGAGTTAAAGCAATGAAAACTTCAACAGTTAGATGGCAGGTTAGACTTCAGTAGCAGATAACTCTGTATTACCAAAGCACAGATGGGAGAGAAAGGACTGAAAGAGAAGAACAGTTAAAAACCATGGAAAATACCATATATTTATTTAACAAGAGTTCTATATTCTCAACCATGTGAAAAATGCTTACTCAAATAAAAAATAAGCTTAAAAAGAAAAAGATTTTGAGATGGAGAAGAGGTAGTATTCAAAATATTGAAGGCTTAAATTTCCCATATCTGATGGAAAGACAAGAATCCTCAAATTCAAGAATCAGGGCAAATTCTGAGTAAAATAAAAATAAACATGTACCTAAACACATCACAGTGAAACTGCAGATCATCAAGGAAAAGGATTTTAAAGGTGATCAGGAAGAAAAAACAAGAATATCTACAAAGACAAAATTAGACTAGCAGATTTCTCAACAGTAACAACAATAGTTAGAAATGGAATGATATTAAAGCTATTAACTAGATTTCTACACTTAGCTAAATGATTAAGAGTAATGGTGGGGGCTGGCCAGTTAGCTCAGTTGGTTAGAGCATGGTGCTGATAATACCAAGGTCCAGGGTTCGATCTCTGTACCCACCAGCCACCAAAAAAAGAGAAATAAATAAGAGTAACGGTGAAATAACATTTCAGACAAAGTAAAAAGGATATGTCACTGCCATACCCTTGTCAACAGATGTCCTCTCAGAGGAAACTGAATGAGGAAAGAGTGGGATAAAAGACAAACTGATGAGGAAAAATAAATCTAGCAAATTTAGTAGTAAATCTAAATAAGCATTTACTACATAAAAGTGCCAAAGTCAAGGGTTTGGATCCCTGTACCTGCGAGCTGCCAAAATAATATAAAATTAAATTAAATTAAAAAGTGGGTGATAAATTTAGGGGAATAAAAAAATCAAGATAAAAATTGATAAAAGACAGAAGAAAGATTTAAAAGTTCTAAGCTGCTTATCTGTTGAGGAGGACAAATACAGCCATTCACTTCAGATTTGTATATTATTCAATAGTCACTGTCTTATTTGGGTATCAAAATCGGCCCAGCCCACCAAGCTAGAAACTTCAGAGGCAACCTCTTCAGCTATGGAGGCAGCTCTGCAATCACTCCCAGCAATTCAATTTCTTCAAACAACTCAACCTTATGACAATTAATACAGCCTCCTAATTAGTGTTCCTGTCACCCATCTTTCTCATCATCAGTTTGTAACGCTACATTATTGTTATAAATCACAAAAACACTCCAGCATGGCATATCATCAACCCATTTAACATCCTTTTTCTAACCTGGAAGCTCAGCAGATTCCTCGTGTCCACCAAACGGGACACCACCTTGAACTCCTCAGGCCTCAAAACCTCTTTCCTCTCCTGCATCTGCTCCTCCTCCTCTCTGCACCTCATCTTCTATCAAATCCAACACAAATGTCACTAACTTTTTGAAGCCAGCCCCAACCTTCCCCCTTGATATGTAAACTCTTCCCACTGTACATATAAACTATTAATTCAATAACAGGAATTCATTTTTTTCTGGTGGCTGGCCAGTATGGGCGATGACAGGAATTCTTACTCATCTTAATAACTGCTCTAGCACTTAATCTAGAGCCTGCCATTGAGTGGGCACTGTTTTATGTATACTGAATGAATGGAAAGTGTAAATATCAATAGAGACATTTATCATGAGAACTTGAAAACGTATTTTAAAAAATAGGGCTGGCTGGTTAGCTCAGTTGGTTAGACCGCCACCTTGTAACACCAAGGGTCAAGGGTTCGGATGCCTGTGCTGGCCAGCCACCAAAAAAACCCCATATATATATATATTGTATGAATACATAGGCACACATATGTATCTACAAAAAACAACAGAGTTGGCAAACAGGTAAAAGGAAATGAATACAAATTTCTAAAGAATATCTGTCTCTACTAAGAAGGAAATAACCACAATAGTTATTTCTTTCACACTGCTACAACTTAAATGAAATCACAAAATATAAGCAAAAATTATACTTGCTGAGACCCTCCTAAAACCATTATAGAACAAGTATATGTACATGAGCAATTACAAATGCTCTTTTCACCCTACAAGAAAATTCAAAATATTTAAGGCTTATGTCAGTTAACATATTCCCATAAAACGAACTGATTACTAAAAAGCTAACCTCATCTAAAAATTAAAAGATGAGGTTTGCTAACATGCCGAAAATCTTTGTTAGAGACTGAAAACATATTTTAATAAACAGATAAAAGATTTAAGAAAAAAGTTTTACTCAGATCTCCTTACTGGCCAGCCGCCAAAAAAAAAAAAAAAAAAAAAGAGAGAGAGAGAGAGAAAACAGGAAAAAAGAAAAACTTTTAAAATTTATTTTTGGATTGTTTGTAAAATCAAGCATAAAAATATGCTTAGAATGTAATATTCGCTTAAAACGGTGAGTTTTATGTTACGTATATTCTACCACAATAAAGCATATACTGAGGAAAACCTCACTATTACTATTACCATTTTCTAAGCCTCAAATTGAATTTATCTTTCTTTAGCAGACCCTTCTATATTGACCTTGGAGATAAACCAGCATTAATTTTACAAATGAGTGATTAACATTTTTTGCAAGTGAAAAAGCATATAGAAAGAAAGCATTTTATATTTGCCTAAAAAAAATCTACAGTCCACTCCATCTCTTTTAATTTACTGTTATTTCCTTTAAATGTTTATTAATCCTCAAATATTAACATATATGATGCAAGACAGATGCAAGACAATGTTCTTAAATTTGTTTCATTGAGAAATTTCAACATTAAACTAAATGTGCCTACTATATCAGCTCTTGCCATTCGCGCCATGTGACTGCCTATACTGCTTCAGGACCTACAGAGCCGCCACCAAGAAGGTGGCCCTCACCAGATGTGTCCCCTGGACTGTGGACTTCCCAGACTCCAAACCTGTTAGAAATAAATTTGTTTCTTTATAAGACAAATAATAATAATAAAATAAAATGTTCAGGTCTTAGTAACAGATCTTGTTACTGATGGGTTTGATAATTTACCTAGGAAATCTTTTAAAGAGTCATATCACACTAACTTTTCCATTCATTTTTAGAAACACAAATCTGGTAAAAGATATCTTTCTAGAAATAGAGTAAATCTGCTTTCTCTACATAAACATATACCTGAATCGTCAGCTAATCTGCTAATTCTTTCCAAAACAGCAATACAATCTCTTTCATCATCGCAGACTTCCCTCAGTGTGTCCAGCAAACTCCGGGCCACCATTTGTCTACACAGAAAGAAAAAATTATACAGTGTTCAATGGCATCAACAGTTAACATTCAGAGTTTTAAAAGACAGAATCCACATGGTTTTTAAAGAAAACTTTTTCTTATTACATTTTAAAACATATATTAACGCTGTAATTTCCTAAGTGGCAAATGCCAGTAATAATTTTAAACAAGATGAAATTAAATATTTTTTCCTTTATCTAACTGATTTGGCAAATTTCTAAATTCCATGACAATTCATTTCAGACAGTAATCCTTTGATTTATGATGAAAATGGGAAAACATTCTTCATTATACAAAATATATATTTTTACTAGTATGAATTTGTATATTTATACTCAAAAATTTGAACAACAGCTTTGATTTCCCAGTAAGTCTGGGACAGGTGTTCTGGGGACCACAGCTGGAGAAGCAACTCATTAAGAGGCGTCCTAGCTCTTGGTCACTGCTATGCCCCAATGCCCTTGAGTATCACCTGGCACACAACAGATACACACGGAATAAGATACTTCCCAATAAACAACTCACATGAATACCAAAATTATGCCCCGCAGCAAAAAAAGCACAGAGTATAATTTGTTTTTTGAGTGTTTTTTGCCAAAAAGCAAAGAAAGCATGTTATACACCAGGATCAAGGAGAACACAACTACAAAACAGGTCATACTATGATTATTAATAAAATTTGGCAACTCAAGATTGCACACATTCATACCAGTTTCAAACTGGACAGTTTCATTTCTCTACTGAAATGAATAAATCACTCTTATACTTCCACTTTAGTGAAAAGAACACGCACATACCTGTTAAATACGTTCTCACTTGCAGCATACTTGTCCAATCTTCCCAGTGGCGTCAACATTTCATCTTGTGAGACAAAGTCCAGGGCTGAAGGTATAATAATCACATCAGACTCTGAGCTGTAGTCATCCACACCAACTATCAGAGACATCAGAAATACTCCTTATAACACTTTGAAACTAAAAAGTACCCCTTGCCTCTCTGAAGCAGCATAGGTACGTTTCCAGCGTGTTACAAAGAATCTCAGGTGAATCTTAGAATCCATACAGAAGCCACTAATAACTGAAGGATGTGTCCTCTACTTTTTCTACAGATACATTCTAACTATCTCTAGAAGTATAAGGGTCAGAGGCTACAGAAACTCAGTTTGGAGGGAACAGAGTGATCAGTCTCAAAAACGCACATGTCCAGTCAGAACACTAACAATTTGTGAATAAATACACAAAAAGTCAAACACTGATATAACTAATTCTGCAATGTAGACGATAAAGCTAATAAAATTGGTTATCTGACTTCACTTCATAAAGAAAAGCTAAAAAACATTAGTATATTTATATTCATTAAACAAATACGTATTAAATGCATTTGTGCCAAGTACTAGGTTAGATGCTGGGAAACAACAATAAAATTACTAATACCTCCAGCCTTCAAAGAGCTAATATTCCATTGAGAAAACAGTCTATTTTAAATGAGCACTGTAGCAACAGTGCACACAAACTGCAAAGCCAGAAACCCACCCAAGCTGCAGGAGGAGGAAGAGACCAAGAAAGAATGCCTAAGAACTACCAGAAGGGAGTTATTCCAAAGGAGCTAAAGAGAGTGTGTGCGGATGATTAAACAGCACTTGTTGCAGAGGCAGCAAGGGTGAACTGAAAGGTGCCCATGAAGTATGAGCTTTTGTGCCACACTGTGGTACCAAGGTCATCTAACAAGGGCGATTTTCCATGGTAGGAAGTGAAGAAGCCAAACTACAGTCATTGAAAAGGTAAAGGAAAACATAAGGATACTTCAAAAACTTCATGGAAAAATGGAATTGAAAGATAATACTAACCTTTCCACATACAATTTTAAGACCCCTCGTGTAAGGAAGTGAAGACAATGAGTGCAAAATATGCTTTCCAGACCGTGGCTGTGAAATGATAGACTAGATTAGAGGATTAACCAGGGCATACATGGCAAATTGAAGGTTTCAAAAGTTTTGTTTTGATCCTAATGTTTAACGGAAAGATTTGAAAGATGTTTATACAGTCATTCCTCGGTATCCACGGGGGTTGGTTCCAGGGCCTCCAAAAGATACCAAAATCTGTGGATGCTCAAGTCCCTGACGTAAAAAGGCATAGCACTTGCAAATTACTTATGCACATCCTCCCATATACTTTAAGCCATCTCTAGAATTACTTATACTACCTAATACAATGTAAATCCTATGTAAACAGTTGTTACACTGTATTGTTTAGGGAATGATGACAAGGACAAAGTCTGTACGTGTTCAGTACAGACACAATTTTTTTCTAATGTTTTCGGCCAGCGGTTGGTTGAGTCCACACATGTGGGACTCACAGGTACAGAGGGGCCAGCTGTATGATGAAAGTAAAGAGTACACAAATAAATGTAAGTTTAAGTTCTATGAACAAGAGCATGTAGTTGATGTTAAAATAGTGAGGCTGGAGGAGATAGAACCCAGAGCTAAGGCAGGCAGGTAAGACTTAAATAAGAGCTATTTAACTGTTACGAATTCATGGCCTTTTCCAAAGCCCTAAGATCTTTCAAAGAAACTATCCTTTTTCTTGTTTCCTGGCCCTTGGTGTCCTATCCCTGCTTTAACTGATTTATGATTTACTCTTCTGTACAGTGCCTGTCACCCTCTGACATGGATTAGTTTTTATTCATTGTCTGTCTCTCCACAGTAGTATACTAGCTCCATGAGGACAGGGAATTTTTGCTTTATTTCCAAAATCTTTCCTGACACAAAGTAGGCATTTAAGTATTTGTGAAACAAGTAAATTTGTTTATAACTCACAATAAGAGATTCTATCTTTGCTCCAGCTCTTTGCTTAGGAGAGAAAAAGAATACTTAAGAAATGCCTTCCAAATGCTGCTATATGAACAGAAAAGACTCACCACTTCCTAATCAAACTCCCAACATACCGATTTTACAGTATTTAAAAATGTCTATTTTTAAAGTAAATGAATATACAGCTTGGGCCCATCTTGTAGAACTATTTTGAACAGATAATATTGAGAGAACTATTTTTACTCCCAACAGAACACTGTCAGAAAGAGACTACAAAACACAGCACAGCTACTTTTAACTATTTCAACTTGCTAAAATAAAAATCACTTCAGTATTTAAGAAACACCTAACACGCTCTTCCACTTCTAAGATGAAGTAACAGGGACAAAATTTACCTTCACACCTTAAATGGCTTTAAAAAAGACAAAATATATGAAATAATGGTTTCAGACATTGGACAAAAGGCAGGTGATCCCTGAGAAGGGAAGCTAATGAGATGAGCCCTATATTGCCCCCACTGACTGTCTGGCAAGAATGTCAGGCCACAGCTCCAGAGGGATTCCCTGCACATCCCAGTAGACTACTTGAGTTGAAAAGGCAGAGTTGAGAATTCAGGGAGGCAAGACAGCTGGAATTTCCAGGGATGAGTATCAGAGAGGAGAGTGCTTCACAGAGAAAGAGCTTCAGAGAGTTGCAGGCATTCCCCTTTGAGTCTTTAGGTGAATATTAAAATAGTACATATGTATGAGGAACCACCGGAGTCCCAGAAAATAACTACCTGAAAAGATCGGGTGGAACAATCCCTGATTACCACAAAGAACCGCGAACAGTTGCATGTCTCCACCGACCAAAATGAAAAAAACTCCATAGCACATGGGGCAATAGGCCGAGTACTCATAAACATATTGCCTCAAAAGCGGCAAATAATTAGCCCAACTAAAGACTCCTTTGGTTTTGCCTAACAAGGCTTAAAGCGAGCCCCCCAAAAAACAGATTGTCTCCAAGTAACTCATCTGTGTCCCAGAACAAAAGATAAGCAAATGTAAATAAATATAAAAATATCTGACAAGGTAAAATCCACAAGGTCTAGCGTCCAATAAAAAATTACTAGGCATGCACAAAGCAGGAGAATAAAACCACAGGAGAAAAATTCAACAGTAGAAACAGACTCAGAACTGACAAAGATGATAGAATTGGTAGATACGGACACTAGAACAGTTATTATAACCATATTACATATGTTCAAAAAGGTAGAAGAAAGCACGAACACGTTAAAAATAGACATGAAAAATATTTTATAAAACCCAAATTAATCATCTAGAGGTGAAAAATAAAAACAATGAGATAAAAAATACACTGGATAGGTTCAACAGCAGATGAGACACCACAGAAAAAAAGATTGATGGTCTTGAAGACACAGCATGAGGAAAGCATGTAAAACAAATAGAAAAAATACTGCAGGAGGGGGGAGACCATCAATTAACTAAACAAAAACTCCCAAGCATCCTAATATACCTATACATGCAACTGGAGTCCCTAAAAGAGGAAGGGGAACATAAAAAATATTTGAAGAAATGATGGACAAAATTTTCAAAATTTGATAAAAACTGCCAATCTGCAGATTCAATGAATCCCATCAGCAAGAAACACGAAGAATACACCAAGGCACATATAATTAAATTGCTTAAAACAAGTGATAAAATCTTTTATTCAGCCAGAGAAAAACTCATGTTATACACAGATGAACAAAGATAAAAATGACATCAGACTTCTCATTTGAAACAATACAGGACAGAAGGTGGTAAAACAACAATTATAAACTTCAGCAAACCCTTGAACAACATGGGTTTGAAGTGTGCAGATCCACTTAAGTCAGATTTTTCTCAATAAACAAATAGGAAAATTTTGGGTTATGTCATGTATTCATGACATACCTAACAAAACAGTTAAGTAGCCTACCTAACAGAAAGCTATCAGTAGATAAGTAGTTAACTACTTATACCCCACCACGGGGGCTTGGGGCACACAAAGCAGCACAGCTGTGACCCATAGGGACCGTGTACAACATACTTTAGTGTAGGTAAGTAGTTAAGTTTTGGGGGAGTCAAAAGTTATATGCAGATTTTTGACTGTGCAGGGAGTCAACAACCTAAACCCCAATAGTGTTCAAGGGCCAACTATACTGAAAGAAAAAAATGTCAACCTACAATTCCACACTCAACAAACAGACAGAAATCTTCTAAGTATCTTTCAAATATGAAGCTGAAATACTTTTTCAGATGTACAAAAGTTGACATCATCAATAGTAGACATGCACTGTAAGAAACATTAAAGCAAGTCCTTCAAACAAAAGGAAAATTATACCAGATGGAAATCTGGATCTGCATAAAGGAATGAAGAGCATCAGAAATAGCAAATATGCAGGTAAATAAGCCTTTTCTTATTTTTAAAATTTGTTTAAGAAATAATTGACTGTTTAAAGCAAACACATGTATTGTAAAATGAACATAAAAATGTACTGTGGGGTTCATAATATATGTAGAAGTAAGATATATACTACAATAGCACAAAAGAAGGAAAGGGGTAAAGTACACTGTCGTAAAGTTCTTACACTGAACTAATTACAAACTCTAAAGCAACCATTATTTAAGAAAATCACCAAAGACATGTATTTAACAAGTCATTAAAGGCCATAAATACTCCAGAAAAAGGCAGAAAAAGAGAATAAAGAAAACAAGGAAGAGACGGGACAAGTAGCTGGGAAATAGCAAGATGTGAGATTTAAACCCAACCATATCAATAAGAACATTAAGTGGAAATGGTCTAAATATCCCAATTAAAAGGCAGAGATTGTCAAGTTGGATCAAAAATTAACACCTAACCATGAACATAATTACTTATGTAGTGCAGAAAAATCTTATACAGCTTATTCTGACCTACAGTTTCATAGCAAAGTAACTTACTCATTTGAATCAGAGTTGAAAAAGCCACTCAGACATTCATTTGGCCTTAATTTTCTCCTCTGTAGCATAAGACTGTTGAGCTAGCATGACCTAAAAGGCACCTTTATGCAGACTCTAGAATTCTATGACTATGACCAAATTGTTTCATCAGAGTCTCACACATGTTCATCTTAAAGGTAAATATTAATAATATTGATTCTGTTCCACAAAAAGTGGGGGGAAACAGGGAAGACTTCTACAGCAGTGACTGTCAATCATGTGTGTAAGACAAGCCTGGAGAACTTACCTAAAATGCAGATTCCAAGATCTCACACTCAGATAGTGATTATGTAGGTATGGAGTGAGGCCCAGGAGCATTTATTTTTAATAAATACCCCCCACTATTCAAATGCAGACTATTTAACAACCATATTTGAGAACCATTCTCCTAGAAGGCAACAAAATCATATTTTGCTTTAATCTTTTTGTCACCACTCTATCAATCATGGTTAACAACACTTCTATACAAAGGCGATGTTCCACTCCGGCATAAGACACCGGCGACAAAGATTCACCTCTGTTTCCCAATACTATTGCTTCCTGCCAATATCCTGACAACCATTCTGGCCTGAATCATCCTCTCCCAGGTCAAGCTACTTAAAACATTTCCTCATTGATTCGCGGTTGGACAAATAAGTTTACAGATTTCCTCCTTATAGGGGCCTCAGGATTTGACTACCATGGCTACAGTCTGCACACTTAAGTCATACCCAGCCATTCCGCAAATGCCTGCCACAAGTTACAAGGAGAAACACAGAAATAATCAATTAAAAAATCTGTCATTACTAATGAAAAAATCCCACAGCATATATACCCTAAGTGGTGGCAGAGTCAATAATATCCTTTAATAAAATAGACAGCATAGAGGGAGTTTATTCAAAGTAGTACATTAACTTTAAATAGATTGTAATAAATTAAAGATGAAAATTACAATCCCAGGAGTAATTTCTAAAACACACAAGAAGTTAGAGCTAGAAAGCCAACTGAGGAGTTAAAATAGAATACTAAAAACCATTTAGTTAACCCAAAAGAAAGTCAGAAAAGGAGCAATGGAGAAAAAATGATGAGATAAAAAGAAAACGAACAGCAAAATCACATACCTAAATCCAACCAGATAAATAATTACGTTAAATAGAAAGGGACTAAACATTTCATTAAAAAGGCAAAGATTACTAGACTAAAGAAAAAGCAACACTCAACTATAGTCTTTCTATCTGAAACACATTTTTAAAGTCAAAATTTCTACTAATGGTTTAAAAGGGATTTAAAAGAAAGGATAACATGAAATATTAAGCATAAGAAAACTATTATCAGATAAAATAGACTTAAAGCCAAGAAGCATTACTAGAGATGAAGAGAGACATTTCATAACTATAAAAGGGTTACTACCTCAGGACTGGAGTTCTTTCTTTAGTAGTTCTACTTTCTAGACAACTAGAGTTTATGGATTCTTGGACACTATAATAATAGCAATAGCCCTATACCATTTCATGGCTTTTAAAATCCAGTCTTCTCCACTAATAAAGTAAAAAAAAATAAATGAAAACCATACATCACTTTTACTATTATTTGAAAATTTTCAATGACTAAAAAGCATATAAAATCAATGGTCATTCTGAAATGTCTTTTCAAAGTATATTTGTCCTTCCAAAATTCTGACACTCCCTTTTCCCGTGTAAACTTACTGTCTTAGCTGTCATTGCTAGCTGAAAGAAAGCCAGGATGAAAAGGAAAAAGGAAGATCACTTGTAAGCTCAACATAAGAGACAGATTTCCAAAAAATACTTAAGTAGGCATTCTTCATTTTCCAAAACCTAATAATTATAAAGTAAAAGCTTCCATGAAGAAGCTGCGTGACACCTCAGTTGATTAACTTGGGGTTTTTAGTGAATCTGAATAGAATAAAATAGAATCCTAACAGAATAGGATGCCTAATAGGAATAGAAACCTAGGATATAAACTAAGGCCCTATACTTAGAGCTCAGTACATCCTATCCAAAGGTCCTTTGAAACTGCTGTTAAACATAAATTAGACTCGATACATAATTCTAGTTCCAAATCACAAGAGTAATCAAATATGTTAAAATGCAAATAAGGAGAACATCAGGAAAGAAGATAACAAGAGAAAGTAACATAAAACAATGACATTTATCTTTGTTAAAGAACTGAATATTTCCCTTTTACAAGTATAAGGACATGAGATCATATAGCAGAGGGAAAATCATCCTCATAGTTCAAGAAGTATCCTCTATGCTACTCTCATCTCTCTGCAGTTAACACAGAAATCCAAAGGAGCAAGAAACATCACCCCACTTTTCAACTGTTTTAAATTTTAGAAAAACAGTGTCTAAAATGTAAAAGTTTAAAAGTTGGGCACACTTTGGAATTTTAAAGATGAGCAATTTAATCTCTACATTGTCATAGCAAAAGTACTATGAAAAAGGCTTTTTAAGATAAGACAGGTCTTGGATGTCCAGTGAGCTCAGTTGGTCAGAGCATGGTGTTATAACACCAAGGTCAAGGGTTTGGATCCCAGTACTGGCCAGCCACCCCCCAAAAAAACAAACAAAAAAAACAAACCATATACACAACAGGTCTATATTCAAATCTCATGTTCTGTCACTTCTGAACTATATGTAAATTTAAGCAAGTACCTAATCAATTTGAGTCAATCTCCTCATTTACAAACTACTTTGTTGACTTGAGACACACACACAAAGATAATGTCTATAAAAGCATCTGTCACAGTGCCAGGTGAATAAGCAGATATCCTCCCACTGTACGCTTCAGTTTCTTTGTAGATACAGAAAATCTCAATGTAGTTTCCACATGTTAATTGTTTTCATTCATTTCATTCAACCAGTAAGTAGAACAGCACATATGCTATATAGTTTCAGGCACTGAACAAGAGCTACAGACATAAAATCTAGACAAAAAAGTATGTGTGTTGAAGTTGCACATATTTATATATGTATGTGCACATATACAGAGACACAGTCCTCTAAGAAAAAACCATATGGTATAAGAGTACATGCATACAAAATATGCTGTTAACTATTACATGTTGTTAACTATTATACTTCTATGTCTGCCCTGACGAATAAGGGAAGGCTTCAAAGCCAAGCCAATTCTTGGAAGGTACACTGGAGTTTGCCTGACAGGAGGAGGACACTCTAAGCAGAGAAATCCAAAGACAGAGTCAAGGAAAACCATTTCACGTTTAGAAAATTACAAATAACTTGTTATAGTCAGAGACAAGCAGAAGGGAATATGACCAACCAAAATCAACTCAGCTTTCTAATTTTTTGAGTAATATTAATACATTTTGCAAAATCAGCTTACCTAGCAAGAGAAATCACACTACCACCCTCTAATTAGGAATAGCATTTGAAATGTTTCAAAGCAACAACTTAAACTCAACACTTATCTCCTTGAGCAACAGATAATTCCAGACAATGTGCATACTTATTTATACATGCTATACTATGATAAAAATTGATTAAAATAATCAATTATTAATTAAAATCATTTATTTTTACTGAAATTTTATTTACTTATTTTGGCAGCTAGTACAGGGTTGGAACCCTGGACCTTGATGTTATCAGTACCATACTCTAACCAACTGAGCTAACCAGCAGCCCCTAAATCATTTTTTAAAAATTAAGAAACAAAGATTATGATGTTTTTTCCAAGCCAGATGACCTCTTTTGTTTTCACACAGAATTCTAAGAGAGCTCCAGATCTCATTTCCCAATACTCCTCCTCTTCCAATGATCCTACCATTCTTAGATGGCAAAGAGCAGGAGGAAGCAGGGGGTACAGAGAAGCACTAACCCTCTTAAGAATACAGCGTTCAAATCCAATAGAGACAATTCTAGTTCCACCTGCATCAATACCATGAGTACACCTCTTTTCTATTCCTTGTTAAATAAACTCAGATATTCTATAAACTCAAGCTAATCTCATGCTCACTCAATAAGATTTTTGAATCTACTATTATTAAATCTTACAATTTTCTCAGAAGATAATACAAATCTCTATTCTAAGTTCTGGCTTCTGGTCAAGATGGCAGAATAGACGGTCCCAAGTGTCACTCTCTCCCACAAATCAACCAATTTATAACTATTAAAAAGCAACAGTCAAGGACCACTAGAGCTCAGGGGAAGAGGAGGAGAGACCTACGGAGAGCATGAAGGCAGGAGAAGCCACAATGAGAGAAAGAAAGAACCGCTCTATTTTGAGCCCCAGCCACATCCAGGCTGGAGCTGCTGAGTGCTGGGAGCAGGAGCCAGCAGAAGCCACAGCTGTGCCCTTTGGGTGGAGTTGCTTGGAAGTTGCAGGGGAGAAGAGGGCTTTGGTGGCCCCCAGGCCAGCAAGACCACTAACAGGGTTCCCGTGGAAGCACACAGGCACAAGGAGCCACAACGACTGGGAAAAAAAAAAAAAAAAAGGAGCCACTCAGAGGCCAGTGAGTCATCACAAGGGACCAGTTCAGGGCCCATCTGATGGGAAGTGTTTGGAGTGCGGGCAGTGGGGGACACGGGCCATCAGGGAACATTGGGGCACAGCAAGGACAGCTAATCTGTCCCCCTGTGGAGACTAGTCAGGAATACAGAATGGAAGGGGGTGCAGTTTGCTGAAAAGACTCAGTCCGAAACCAGAGTTTCTACACAACCCACGTGTACTGGATCTCACAAAACCCAGAAGTACATACAAGGTCAATCATTAAAACCTGAGCTGCACAAAAAGCCTTCCCTAGGGAATCAGCAGCAATGGAGCAATTTAGCTCAAATACAGGGTTCAAGTGCTGGTCCCCACAGGAAGTTCCCCCATTTTAGAAGTAAGCAAAGGACAACAAATTAGTTCCAGTGCAGAGTTTAAGTGGTGGGAACAGCAAATAATCCAACACAGAACTGAAAGAAAAAAACAAAATACCCACAGATCAGAGACAAAGTTTGATGTTAACCAGTAAAGGTCTAACACCACCAAAGAACACCTATAAAACCTAGAAGGACCAGAAGCTCCTTGGACTTCCAAGCCAGGGAGGGGGAAGGGTTGAGGGCTTCAGCCACACACCCCTGACATCTGCATCCAACCACCACTGGAAGCACCCTGACCTCTCCTGCGAGAACGGGGGGACCACTGACCTCGATCATGAACCCTCTCCTTCCCCCTCTTCCTAACCTATTTCCCTCCCCTTTCCTGCGCCTTCTCCCCCCACCAACTGCTCCACATAAACATCTTAGAATGAGGCATCAAGCCGGAGGAAGCTGAACCCAGCTGCAATTAGGCAAGCTGCCACCACTGCCCTGGGGCCCACTGGGGTCCTGAGGCATGGAACCAGATTAAGCCAAACCCAGCCACAACCATCAAAAACACCATTTTCACATAAGTAGCCTTTAATAGCCACTGCAATTGCCATGGCTGCTGCAAAAGGGGCCAGTCTCTGTAGCAGCAGTCACAGCCACCGTGCAGAAGGCACGCCAGACTACCAACTGCATTAACACAAGGAGAGACACCAGTGGAAACCAAAGAAAAAAAAAAGAGGAGGTCCTATTTCTCTGCAAAGCACACTCCAGAGTAATAGAAGAAGCATCCGCTTTACAATAATAGGGGAGGACTTGATCACTCCTGTCTCAGTACTGGACAGATCATCTAGGCAACAAATCAACAGAGGAACAGTTAATCTATTAGATGGAGAGAACAAACCTATGGTTATTAGAGGGGGGCGGGGGAGGGAGAAGAGGACGTGGAGGAGGGGGAAGGGGAGAGATTGGATAAGGGGCATAAAGAATAAGTATGATTTGTAACAATGGATATACTAATAAAAAACAAAAATTTAAAAAGAAGTTTCAAAACCACCTTCAAAAAATCAACTTCCATCCTACCTTACTTACTTACTATTACACTCACATTTAATATACTTGAGAGTACCAAGTCAGGTTATGGGGGAGAGGGTGCCAGCAACCACAAGAACAAAAGCAAGGCAGAGAATAGTCTGAATAGTGAACTTAACCACCATTCCACTCAGTGACTGTAGTGGATTGAATTATGTCCCCCCCCAAACTCACTGAAGTTTGAATTGTGTCCCCCAAGTTTTACATATTAGAAATTTAGCCCTCACTGTAACTGTTAAGAGAGTGGGAAATACTACTATGGTGACTGAAAGCTGGAGCATTGAAGAGGTGATTGGATTGTAGGGCAGTGCAGTAGTGAACGTATTAAAAATGGTGGTCAGGGTTGTGGTTCTGAGGAATTTAGAAGAGCACATGAGAGGTTAATCTGTCTCTGCTCTGCCATTTCTGCCATGTGGTCACTGTTGCCACCACCAAGATCCTCACCAGATGTGTTCCCTGGACTTTGGACTTCCCAGCCTCTGAAACTGTAAGCAATAAATTTCGTTTTTACTTATAAATTGCCCACTTCAGGTATTTTGTAATAAGCGACAGAAATGGACTAATACATAAATTGGTACCAGAGAAGTGGGGTGTTGTGTATAACAAATACTTAAAAATGTGGAAGTGGCTTTGGAACTGGGTGTTGAGTAGAAGCTGGAGGAAGTTGGAGGAACAGGCTAGAAAAAGCCTAGATGCTGGTGAAAGTTTAGAAGACAAGAAAACCAAGGAAAATTTTAGAGATTGGTTAAATGGTGGTAACCAGAATGCTTATGGAAATATATACTGTAAAGACCATTCTAAGGAGGTCTCAGACAGAAATAAGGAGTTTATTGGAAACTGGGGCAAAGATTACCCTTGCTGTGAACTGGCAAGGAATTTGGCTGCATCCTGTCCATGCCCTAGGACTTTGTGGAAGTTGGAACTTAGGAACTGTAAACCAGAGTATTTGGTGGAAAAAATTAAGCAGCAAAGCATTAACAGCCTATGCTGAGTTATGGCAGCAAAGCATGACATAAACCCAGAATTTAAAAGGGAAGCAGAGTGTAAAGATTTGGAAAATTTGCAGCCTGGCCATGTCTGTCATAGAGAAGCAGAGAGCATTTTCAGAAAAAAAATCCAATGGTGTTAAGAAGATTAGTACAAAGGAAAGGGATTATCAAGAGAAGAGGGAAAGGCCCAGAAAGCAATGCAGAAGCCTCTGGGGCCAGTCCTTCCATTTCAGGCCCAAAGGCCTAGGGAGACAGAATGGTTTTGGGGAATAGGTGCCAAGGCACCCTCCACAGGCTCTCTGCCCAGGGCTACCTAGGAAAGTTGCTTCCAGCACCAGCACCCCAGCTGTGGCAAAATTGGCCCTGATGTGGCTGAACCTGCAGCTTTAAAAGATACAAGCCAGAAACCTTGGTGACTTCCACGTGGTGTTAATTCTGCAGGCTGGCAGAATGCCAGAGTTCTGAAGGCTGGGAGCCTCCATCCTGATTTCAAAGGATGTATGGAAAAGTCTGCAGGCCCAGGAAGGGCCTCTGCCCCGTTGCAGGGGCAGAGTCACCACAGATAGCCTTCACAAGAGCAATGACAAGCAGAAACAGGGTCAGAGTTGCAGCAGAAAAATCCCAACAGCACCATGTCTAGTGGAGCTGTGAGAGGGAGACGCCACAGAGACCCCAGAATTGTGGAACTACCAAAGTGGAACGCCAGCGTGGGAGAGCTGAAGTATCGCCTGTGACCAGGAAAGCCATAGGAGTGGAGCTGCCTGAGGGCTTGGGGACCCAACCTTCACATCAGTGTACAGAGAACATCGAACATGGAGTCAAGGTACATGATTCGCCAGCTTTAAGATTTAATGCCTGCCCTGCTGGGTTTCAGACTTGTTTGGGACCTGTTACCCCTTTCTTTTGGCCTATTTCTCCCTCTTTGAATGGGAATATGTACCGTATGCTTGTCCCATGATTGTATCTTAGAAGTAGATAACTTGTTTTTAATTTGCAGATGGGACTTTGAACTGTTTGAGTTGAAACAAGACTTTGGGGATGAAATGAATATATTTGTATGTGAAAAGGACATGAGTTTTGGGGGACCAGGGGCAGAATGTAGTGGATTGAATTATGTCCCTCCAAAACTCACTGAAGCTTGAAATGTGTCTCCCAAGTTTTATGTATTAGAAACTTAGCCTTCACGGTGACTGTTAAGAGGGTGGGAACTCCTATTATGGTAATTGTAAGGTGGGGCCTTGAAGAGATGATTGGATTGTAGGACCGTGCAGTGGGGAATGGATTAAAAATGGTGGTCAGGGGCGTGGTTCTGAGGGCTTTAAAAGAAGAGGAGAGTCTGTCTCTCTCTCTCTCTCTCTGCTTCCACCATCTTGCAATGTGAAACCCCTGGGTCACTGTCACCACCACCAGATGGACTTTGGACTTCCCAGCCTCAGAAGCTGTAAGCCATCAATTTCATTTTCCTTTATAAATCACCCAGTTTCAGGTATTTTGCTATAACCAAGAGAAATGGACTAATACAGTGACCATTCATATGCTTAAGAGCATGAGAAGGAGATGGAAAAGTGCTATTCCTTCACTGGTCTCAGTCCCCACACGCTTCTCCAAATGTTAAGCATCTTGCTGCCACTGTTTCAAGACATATTTTTCCAGTATGGCCCTTAAGTACCAACCACCTCATCTAGGACAGATACAATGACACAAATGTGAAGGGAAAAAAAAACAGCTGTAAGACTGGTGAATATCACTATGCCTACTGTAATTTACAAGCAACAGAAAGGTACTTCAGGTCAAGTCTGACTACATAGGTTTTTTCCTTTCATACTGAATCTAGAACCTAAGTTTGGTATCCCTAAAAGAACCTTTTTCATCAAATTTCTTAAACGTGTAGGTCCCTTGACAGCCTTCTCCTCAAGATAAATATAATCTCCCCTATTTCTCTTTCACTCTTGTAACTTTCTTCTCAAAGATCAGCGATAATTTGTCAAAATTAGGAGGCCCTTCTCAGACCTATTATTTGACTTCTCTACAAGCATTTCAAAAGGCCAACGCTCACCATGCCAGCATCTTAAAATTCTCTTTTCTTGGTTTCTCAGGAAGTGCACAATGCTGAGTGTTTTCCACCTTTCTGGACTACTCTTGCTTACTTCTTTCTGACCCTTTTATGTAAGCAGTTTCCCTACACTTTCGTCCTCATACACACACATTTTACACACACACAGCTGTGGTTTGAATGTGTCTCCCAAAGCTCATGTATTGGAAACTTGATCCCCAATGCAGCAGTGCTGGCAAGTAGGGCCTGATGGGAAGTGTTTGGGTCATGAAGACACTACCTTCATGAATGGATTAATGCCATTGTTGCAAGAGTGAGTTCCTTATAAAAAGACACATTTGAGGTGGTCCCCCTCCTTCTCTTTGCCCTTCCACTATGGGATGATACAGTAAGGAGGCCCTCATCAGATGCAGCCCCTCAATCTTGGACTTCCCAGCCTCCAGAACTGTGAGCTAATAAACTTGTTTGTTATAAATTACTGAGTTTGTGGTGTTGTTATAGTAGCACAAAACAGAGACACACACACACACACACACACACACACACACACGTCCCTCCACCTGGTAAGCTCAGTCATTGCACACACACACACACACACACACACACACACACACACACACACACACACACACACACACACACACACACACACACACACACACACACACACACACACGTCCCTCCACCTGGTAAGCTCAGTCATTGCTGACTATCACCCATATGCAGATGACCTCTGAAGTTCTCTTGCCTGGATCCCCAGATCCATGTGCACATACTTCACAGCATCTCTACCTCAATGTCATATTTGTTCTGAAAATTAAACTGTCCAAACTAATCTTACAAAATCAGCTCTTCCCCATGACCTTCCAAATACTGTCATTTTCCCCATTTGCCTTAAGCTGCCAAACATATGGTTCCTTCAGTTTTTCTAACCCTACCTTTTCTTGTCTTCAAATCTAATAAGCTGCTAAGAACTATAAGTTCTTTTTTTTTTTTTTTTGGGGGGGGGGGGTCTTTTTCATGACCAGCACTCAGCCTGTGAGTGCACTGGCCAGTCCTATATGGGATCCGAACCCGCGGCGGGAGCGTCGCTGCGCTCCCAAGCGCTGCACTCTCCTGAGTGCGCCACGGGGCCGGCCCTATAAGTTCTATTTTTATAAGGTATTCTGTACCTATTCTCTACTTTCAGTCCCAATATCCTAATTCAGAGGCTCTGATACATTTTATCTAGAGCAAACTAGAGTATTCAAACTTCATGAGATACATGAAGATTTTCCTGGGAATAAACTGGATTGGATAATTTTGAGGGATTTTCTAGACCCCAATTTCCAGGAGTCTCTATCCCATAATTATGCCTAGGGATTTTGGATCTAAGGCTTTTCCCTTTCACAACCCAATTCCCATCTCCCATTTGACAAAGAAAGCCATATACCTAAACTATCTCAAAGCTACTAGGATGTACTGCCCCAGGTAGAAACAAACGGGGCCTTTGAAATATTGGTGAAAATGTTACAAGATCAACTCTCTAAAGACTGTAATAAATAGTTTTACAAGACAGGTAGTTTCTAATCCTTTGCTTTCAAAAAAACTGAAAGTCTGAATGCTCATTACACATAATTTTTGTAACTTTTGGCACTTAAGTTGCAATAAATTCAAGAAAACAACTGGCACTGCTAACAAAACCCCATTCCCATTGATTGATTATGTCAAACAACACTTCTCATTGCTTACAGGTCTTAAAATGAAAAGTAGAAATTGATGCTAAATATTGTCTCATTCTAAAGAACAAATTCTATTCATCCATGAATACATAATTTAATTTTTTATAAGCCCCACCCAAGAGATGCCTCAATAAAATTTTGTTTCCTAAGTGTTTATATAATATACTCTGGTTGATCAACTAAGTATTAATGATAATGAAAACAAAAACAAAATTTTAATGGTTTTATGGCCACAGAAAATTCAAATTTTAAATTTCTCTTTATACACATACTTTTGGTGCAAAGAATAAGGGCAATCAAAACTCTGAAGCACAAAAATACATTAGGGTAAAATTCTGTGTGGGAAACAGAAAGAGATCAAGAAGAATAAAGGACAATGTAGAATTCCCAATTTAAACAGTTTATTCACAAATTTTAAAAAATGGATGATAGTGGGTCTCAATGCGCTATGGTATTTACATTGCAATTTAAAAAGTGATGTAACTTTAAAAAAATATCAATATTTACAATATACTTGATGGAGTTTGGATGTGTTGTCCCCTCCAAAACTCATGTGGAAATTTGATCTCCAACGTGGCAGTGTTGGAAACTGACTGAGTCATGGGGGCGTATCCCTCATGAATTGACTAATGCTCTCCCTGGGGGAGGAGGGATTAATGAGTGAGTTCTCACTCTGTCAGTTCCCAAGAGAGCTCATTGCTTAGAAAGACCCTGGCACCTTCTCTCTCTCTTGCTTCCTCTTTCCATGTGATCTGCTTGTACCCGCTGGCTGCCTGCCACTTGCCGCCGTGAGTAGAAGCAGCCTGAGGCCCGTGCCAGATGCAGCTGTCCCAGAATCGTAAGCCAAATAAACTTCTCTTCTTTATAAATTACCCAGTTTCAGGTTGTTCTGTTATAGCAACCCAAAACGGACTAAAACAGAAAACTGGTGCCGAGGAGTGGAGTGTTGCTATACAGATACCTGAAAATGTGGATGCATCTTTGGAGCTGCGTCATGGGCAAAGGTTGGAGGAGTTTGGAGGACTTAGAAGAAGAGAAAAAGACAAGGGAAAGTTTGGAATGCCTTAGAGACTTATGTGGTGATGAGCAGAATGCTGATAGAAATGTGGACAGTAAAGGCCAGGTGGATGATGAGGTCTCAGATAGAAATGAGGAACTTACTGGGAATTGGACAAAAGATAACCCTTGCTACACTATAGCAAGGAACCTGGCTGCATTGTGTCCATGCCATAGGACTTTGTGTAAGTTGGAACTTAGGAGTTATGAACCAGAGTATCTGGTGGAAGAAATTTCTAAGCAGCAAAGGATTAAGGATGCTGCATGGCTACTTCTAACAGCCTACTCTGAGTTATGGCGGCAAAGACATGATGTAAAGCCAGAATTTAAAATGGAAGTGGAGCGTAAAGATCTGGAAACTTTGCAGCTTGGCCATGCAGTAAAGAAGCAGAGAGCCGGAGAACAATGCAAGGGTGAAGCAGATAAACTGGTTGCTAAAGACATTATCTTGGCAGTGAGACAGCCAGATGCTAAAAGTGGAGAAAATGAGAGGAAAGCCCTGTAGGCATTTGAGAAGTCTGGAAGGGTGCCCTACCCATCATAGGCCCTCAGGCCTAGAAGGACTGGGTTGATCCAGAGGACAGACCTGGTGTGCAGCTGCCCTCGGGATCCTGCTCCCTGCATCCCAGCTGCTCTAGCTGGAGCAGCCCCAAGTGTGGTTCATGCAGCAGTCCTGCAGTGTAGAGGCCCGAAACCTCAGTGGCATCCACGTCCTGTTAAGCCTGCAGGCTGGCAGGATGTGACAGCAGTGGAGGCGTGACAGCCTCCACCCAGATTCCAGAGGATGTATGGAAAAGCCCCGGGGCCCAGGCAGAGACCTACCGCAGGGGCGGAGCCACTGCAGAGGCCATCTACTAGAGCAACGCGGAACAGAAATGTGGGGTCAGAGTTGCAGCAGAGAAACCCCAATAGCACCATGCCTAGTGGAGCCATGAGAGTGGGACTGCCATGGAGACCCCAGACCTGTGGAGCTACCAGAGTGGAACACCAGCCTGGGAGAGGTGAAGTGTGGCCCGAGACCAGGAAAGCCATAGGAGCAGAGCTGCCCAAGGACTTGGGGATCCAACCCCCACACCAATGTGCAGAGGCAGTAGAACATGGAATCAAGGTACCTGATTCGCCAGCCTTGAGATTTAATGCCTGCCCTGCTGGGTTTCAGAATTGTCTGGGACCTGTTTTTCCTTTCTTCTGGCCTATTCCTCCCTTTTGGAATGGGAATGTATGTATACCCAGTGTCTGTTCCACCACTGTATTTTGGCAGTAGGTAAATTTGGTTTTGTTTTTCAGGTTCACAGCTTGAAGGACTTTTGCTTTTGGTCTCAGATGAGACTTTGGACTTTGGACTTTTAAATTGGTGCTGGAGCAAGCTAAGACTTTTGGGACTGTTGGGATAGAATGATTCTATTTTGTATGTGAGAGTGACAGTTTTGGAGGGCCAGGGGTGGAATGATGGCGTTTGGAGGTGTTGTCCCCTCCAAAACACATGTGGAAATGTGATCCTCAGTGTGGCAGTGTTGGAAACTGATTGAGTCATGGGAGCGGATCCCTCATGAATGGATTAATGCTCTCCCTGGGGGAGGGGGGATTAATGAGTGAGTTCTCACTCTGTCAGAGTGACAGAGTTCCCGCGACAGCTCGTTGCTTAAAAAGACCCTGGCACCTTCTCTCTCTCTCTCTCTTGCTTGCTTCCTCTCGTCACATGATCTGCTTGTACCCACCGGCTGCCTGCCACTTTCCACCATGAGTAGAAGCAGCCTGAGGCCCATGCCAGATGCAGCTGTCCCAGAATCGTAAGCCAAATAAACCTCTCTTCTTTATAAATTACCCAGTTTCAGGTTGTTCTGTTATAGCAACACAAAACGGACTAAAACACAATACTAGAAATTACATCTTTTGCAAATATGGTGAAATCTTATACAGAAAATTTTGGACATCAACTTTAAAATAGGTAAGTGAAACAGGGTTTTCCAAATTATTTTAGGAGGTATGCAGTAATAAAGTTTGGAGACAATTGTTCTAGACTATTACAGCTGCCTCAATCCATCCCAGACTCTCCTCATTCTAATCCAGTTTACCTATCAAGCACCACTTCAATCTTCCTAATGCACTACTTTGTTCAATATACTTCCTGCCCTCCCTCCCATCCAATTCCACTCTACATCCCTTCTCACCCCCCCCACCCCCCAGCACTCTGAATTAAAGTACAACTTTCTCAGGCTATAATTAAGGGCCTCCATTATGTGGCCCCAACTTAGTTTCCTCCCCTGCACTTAGCCCATGCTGGAGTCAATTTTCTGCAACACGCCCCTCTAATTCCCTGTCTTATGTGGTTTCATCTGTCCCATTTCTGTCCTCACTAGCCTCATCTCAGTTTAAATTTACCTATTATAAACACCACCCAGGAAGCATTTCCTGTTCTTCCTAGTTAAGAGTTCTTCCACCTTCAAATTTCCTGCAGTCTTGGGAGCACCTGCTTTTACTCCACCAGCAACTGTAGTGTTTGGTTTTTTTGTTTTCTTTTTTTCATTTTCTTCTACCTTCCCTACACCCCCCCACACACTAGTCCCCAATGCATAAAAATTCCCTGAAGACAAAGACTGTCTTGATAATCTTATCACCTGAAAAAGAGTCCAATGGAAGGAGACACCTTCATTAGTATTTGTTAATAAAAAGGTAGTCCACAGGGATACCCGAAGAGTCAAGGGTCTCTTTAACCCACTTTATCCTTCTCTAAGATACTCACAAGCCCATTAGCATATTAATGCCTTTGAGAAGTACATCACCAAAGAGAACTGATAAATTTGTACAACCTAACTTTGAGCAAGCTTGATCAAACATCCTTTATTCTCCACATAACCTCTAATAATATCCTGTAAAAGAGAAAAAAAAAAAGGTGACAGTCTGTCCTGTCAACTTTTCCCTCAATACTGTTGAGGCCACAATAAATCTGCCAAATTTTCTTTAGTTTCCCAAGTCCTTACATTTAAAGAAATGAAAGATAACAACATATACCATATATTTAAATTCTTTTATAAAAGTTGCCTTAAGATTTGGGACTTTAAGTTGGGGCAAAATCTTCTATAAAGCAGAATGTCAGGCAGTAAATGTCATTGATTCAGGCAAGAATCATCAACACATTCTAATTCTAATGGGTAAAAGTCTGTTTGGGAATGGGATATTTCCCTAGTGTTAAATTATTTCTCTCAGTAATTACAAAAGGAACAAAAGAATCTTTACAGTTAAGAAACCTGGCAGATATCACTTCAACACCACCAATAGTGGAGAGACTCCATCAGGTGCCTCCCGATGTGAAGCACTGAGAAAACTACAATGTCACTCAGATAGCAATCCTGACAAAAAACAGAGCATAACCTGAATCAAATCATGAGGAAACATTTAAAACCAAATGGATTCTTCAAAAATGTCAATATCAGACTGGCCAATAAGTTCAGTTGGTTAGAGTAACACCAAGGTTCAGGGTTCGATCCCTATACAGGCCAATCAAAATAAAACAAACAAACAAAAAAACCCCAAAACACAAACAGGGCTGGCCAGTTAGCTCAGCCGGTTAGAGCACGGTGTTGACAACTCAAGCTTCAAGGTTTGATCCCGGGTACTGGCCAGCCACCAAAAATAAAAATAAAATTTAAAAAGTTAACCCAAAATGTCAATATCATGAAAGGTAAAGGCCAAGAAATTGTTCCAAACTAGAGACATGACAAATAAATACAATGCATGAGCCTGGATTAGCAAAAGATAGTTGCTGTGAAAACCATTAAATTGACAACATTTCAATATGGGCTAATATCACATAATGAAATTGTATTAATGTTAAATTTTCTGAATTTAATTTCTATGACTACGTAAGAGAATGCCTTCGTTCTTAGGAGATATGGGCCAAAGGTCACAATCTCTACAACTTATTTTCAAAAGGTGCAACAATGAACGTTAAGGATAATGGATACCTTACATTTTGTGTGTACAACTGTATAGAGAAAAATAGGGCAGATTGGCAAAATATTAACAATGGTTGAATGCAGGTAAAGAGTTTGGGGAATTCACTATATACCTATGCAACCCTTCTGTAGATCTGAAAGTTTTCAAAGTAATAAGTTTAATTTTAAAATAATTTCTTTATCTGACGCAAATTTAGGTTATGTCCTTATTTAAGTTGGCCAGAAAAATCAAGGTTCATCTCAATGAATATGTATTGAAGGCCTACCGTGTGCTGGACACTTTGCTATGGGTAAAGAATAAAAATGTTATAAAAACTTTGGATTTTATAGTATAGTGAAGGGGTCAGCAAACTACAGCCAGCTAGCCAAACTAGCCCACCTTCTGCTCCTATACATAAAGTTTTACTGGAAGACATCATGCTCATACATTTATGTATTATCTACGTCTGCTTTGCCCCTATAACAGCAGATCTAAGAAGGTGCAACAGAGACCATGTGGTCCACAAAACCTAAAATATTTACTATCTGGCCCTTTATAGAAACTTTCCAATCCCTGCTCTAGCGATGTAGCAGAAACCCAATTAAGTCATTGCATGGGGGAAGAAAATTAACAGAGAAACGTAAATTAGAAGGACCACACCAGTTAGTCCTTATAAATATAGCCTTAAGCAACAAGTACATCAGATTTCAATTTGTACTTTGCAACAATATAAGTAATGCTTATCAAAAATCCTTTCAAATACAAACACTAAAAGTTTACTAAATCTTCAGAAATTATCTGTATTATTAAATACAAAATTGTCCATAGATGTTCAATCTCACAACTGAATACAAGGCAAGAATAATCTCCTAAAGTATACATGTAAATAGAAAGAGCAGTGGTATGTTTAACTACCTTCAAATTAGTTACCAAGATCATGCTTTCTAAAAAATACCCGAGAGTCAGAGAAGTATGTAGCACATCGAAGCACTTGCAGGGTATGGATCTCCTGTACCTTACAGATGTTTGTTCACTTCAATACGAAAACATTTTCTTTACAGTCTTATTAACCCAATCACTTTGGTTAGTAATCCTTTTTTCCATAGGTAGTCCAAATATAAAATTTGAGTTAATCTAGGTCCAAATTACCACCAATGCCCAACAACTGAGGTCTTCAACAAATGAGTTATTGTTACCAAAAAAATTTTTGGTAGATTTAAATGTAAAAATAATCTATATCAAATCTGACTTTGAATATAAACTCAGATCTCAGCAGTAACATTATGAAATGACCACTTCAGGTAAGCACCCATGCTACCTCCTCTCCTCAAAACTTCACATGTGGGCTGCACAGTTAGCTCAGTTGGTTAGAGCAGTCAAGGGTTCAGATCCAAGGTCAAGGGTTCGGATCCATGAACTGGCTAGACACACACACACACACAAAAAAGTTCACGTTAGAGGGGGATAAATGAAAGTTGAATCTGAGTAGTGGGCACATGATGACTCATCTGCTTTTGTGTATGTTTAAAATTTCCCACTTAAAAAAAAAATAGTATTTACTCAAAAAAAATCAGTGTAAGTCATCATTATTAAAAAACTAAAAAAGAAAAAAAACCATATAATCCTCTCAACAGATGCAGAAAAAGCATGTGACAAAATCCAATACCCATTCCTAATTTCCAAAAAGCTCTCAGCAATCTCAGGGAACTTTCTCAGTTTGCTAAAGAGTAACTTTGAAAAAATGAGAAATTAAACATCAAAATTTAAAACTTCTGTTCTTCTAAATACACTATTAAGACAAAAAAAAAAGACAAATCAGACTGGAAAGTAACTGTAAATCACATATCTGAGAAAGGACTTGTATGGAATATATGAAGAACTCACAAAATTTAATAAGAAAACAATCCAATGAAAAGATGGGCAAAAGATGCAAACAGACACTTCACCAGAGAAGATACATAGACAGTAAATGAGCCCTTAAAAAGATGAACATTATAAGTCATTAACAAAATGCAAATTCCCAAAAAAATACCGCCACATGCTTAGTAGAATGGCTAAAATTAAGACTGCCCATTCCAAGTGTTGTTGTGGATGTGGAAGACCTGGAACTCCCATACACCTATGGTGGGAATGTAAAGTGGTACAACCACTTTAAAAAACAATTTGGTAGTTTCTTAAAAAGTTACACAGCCATTCCACTCAGGTATATACCCAACAGAAAGAATGTATATATCCACAAAAATGTGTAAATGAATGTCCATAGCACCTTTATTTATAATAGCCCAAACTGGACATAATCAAAAATCCATCAATATTTTAAAGACAGAAAACAGCTATAAAAAAAAAAGTTAAGTAACTTGCTGAAGATTATAAAGAGACTAAATGGCAGGGCTGGAATATGAAGCCAGGTCTAAGGTTTACGAGGACCAGTTCTCTTTTCCCTACACAAAACTATACTGAGATATCTTCTAGAATTACTACATGATAAATGCTCAAATACCAACCAAACTGATATCAATTAGTTCAGAAAACAAGTTTGCTAAGTTTAGGGAGATAAGGAGCTAAGATGACCTGACTTAAAAGTTAGGAGTCAGGGAAAATGCATTTGGGAGGGGGAATCCTTAGGTGATCTGCCTTCTCAAAGATCTCTGCTAAAAGCAGAACAGGTTCCAGACCATCTTAGAGAAGTTATTATAGAAAATACAGGCCTTTTAACCTCCTCAGCCCAAATCCCATAGGTATGGCCATGGACCCTTCTGATCAAAACATTATGTTAGGTTTATTCTCACATCCAAGTTAAAAGCAAAACAAAACCCTAATTCCAGCTAATAGCAAAAGTTCTTTGCCATCAAGAGAGAAAAAACCTTTTATTCCAAAATACAGAAAAAGAGACATATTGCAAAGGTAGGAGTTAAGTTAACAATAGTTTAATAAACATATACATATTCTTTGTTTTGAGGATAAGAGGGACTGAGTAGTACCAGAAATAATAAACCAGTGACCAAACAAATGTGGCAGACTTCTGAACTTCATATAGCGAGGTCTATTTATCTTTCATATCATACGCAGGAACAACTAAAAACTATGCATTTATATGGTTTTTTTGGGTCATGCAGCTACGAGCCCCTGCATAGTTACAAAGGGTTTCCCCTCTTTTTCTTTTCTTTTTTTTTTTTTCTACTTCTGTTTGGGGAATTGTTAGCCAAGGTATCACTAACTGATTCTATGCACATGTGGGTACCACTAAAGCCATTTTTAAAGCACTTCTTTTCTAGGGTATCAATATTATCTCTAAATATAGATTTCTCCTGTCCAGTCTTGTTGGTAGCAATCAAAACATGCTACCACGTCTCATGACTCACGCTCCCAAATCTCCACTTAACAACACTCCTAAATATCATCATGTTCAAAGGCACCCTCCTTGGGTTTTTGAAAATTCCCTGGCTGCTACTGGACACAGCCCCAATTTTTTACTTCTCACTTTCCTGCAACGGCAAGGACTCTAAGAAGTTTATCAGAACTGGTTTTCAAAAGTTATCAGAGGGCCTAGAGACTCTGAAAGAAGTGCAGTCTAGGTAGTTACCCTCAGTTAATTCTGTATTGCTTCTTCACTCTCTTTCAACACTGCCCTCAAACCTAAAATACAGTGTAATAAATATAAAAAGATTCCAAAGCATCAATAAATATAAAAAAATCTGTGGCATGGCACACTCCATAATATAGCTTCAAAAGCTGTTCACCATCATGCTCAGTTACAGCTGAAATAAAAGTCAACAAAGACTAAATAAGCTTATTACACCCAAGCACCATCCTCTCTAATTATCTCTCTCTATGTTAAATTAAACCACATGCAGTGTCCTAGATTAATTTTCAAAGATATTTTAAGCATGTGTTCAACGAAACTGCCTATACAAGTCTGGGCTGCTCAATGTTTTAAACTGGGCAATTTAAGAAAAGATAATATTTAAAATACAAAATTTAGAATTAGAAGGCATAGCTTAATTTCTGTCTGAACTTAGGAAGGAATTTTGTTCCTTGAGAAAATAATTTAGTCCCTTTGGGCATCAGTTGATTTATTTATTAATATTGTTATAATATTAACACCACAGCCTACACATCACAGGACTGCTGTGAAGAATAATCTTTATGTGAAAGCTACTGTAAACAGTATACTAAGTGTTATGTAACTATTCTTTTAACATAACATTCTTCAATATATTACTTTGATAAAAGTTTAAACTTTAACCAAACTCCTTCAATGAAAATATTTGTACAAGCATTAGCTCTCAAATTTACTGTATCTTAAGTCCTATCTCACCCATTTTAGAACTCTAACAACGAAATGTAAATCAAAATTGCATCTGTGGAAAACTGACAACAGAAATTTGAAATATCTTTCTATAAAAGTCTATCTTTTTTGTATTGCCTCTCATTATTCAAGGAACAGAATCAGTTACAAAATTAAAAGTTTACCCAACTCTGATATCTGCAGAGACACCTATCCAATGGAGTCACTGGTTTGTTTTCACTTTGAAATTCAAAGTGTATTTTGCGATACAGTATTGGAAGTATTACTTTTAAACTTAAAAAGAAAATGTTTTTACTGCATTATTCTCCTAAACTTAATTTTAATAGTACTTAATGATGATTTTTATTTACTTACCTTTATGACCTTTTGATCTACACATACAATATACTCATTTTTCACATATTAGGATTTGGGGGCTTTTTTTCTCCAAAGGTATCAGTCAAGCCAGTCTTTGACTAACCCTTTCCTACTCTGCAAACTCTGTACAGAGACTCTGGGGCTTAAATCAAAATAAAAGAATTGAGACACTTATCAAGGTCTGGCAATGCCCCCCTTTTAAGATCTAGACCCCCTCTAGGTCCTCTCCTAGTCTCCACTGCTACAGATTACCTGTACAACAGAACTCTCTCTCTCTTCTGTCATAGTCTAGGCTCTGCATGTTGGAAAGGCAACAAAGATTCTAGAGCTTGACCAGAAAATAAGTTCTTCCCATCCCAAGGGCCAACTTAGACCTAGCTTGGCTGAAGAGGTAGGACTGCGTATACATCTACTCTGGAGGCTGCCCTCCATAGTATTGCCTGAGGCAAAGAACCTCAGGCTCGTAAGATAACAGCCTAATTGTAAGGGCAGCCCAACTTCCATTCTCTCTACAATCTCTGGTCCTCTACCATCTCCAGCCTCTCCAGGATGTGACGAGCTTTTTTATTCCTTTACCAACCATCTTGCCCTCTACGTAGACACCATTGCCAGATTTACTCCTCTCTCTTTTCTCCCTTCACAATAGATGGCAAGTGGTCCTTCAACTAGCTATGTTTCAAGATCCTTTGTTACTGAATATTCTGTAAAAACTGTAGCAACTGACAAAAATAAGCAATTACTCAACCAAGTCTTCAACCAAATTATAAATAAGCAAGTAAATGATCTGTGCCTTCAAATATCTACGTTTTATCCTAAATCATTATGCACAGGGAACAGAACCTAAAAAATGTTCACTGCAAGCACTGGCAGCATCTATAAGTACGTTAATTCTATAGTGCAACGTTCAACATCAGTATTTCCGTCTGCTTTTCCTTTAAGTTTCCTTGCTCTTTACTCATAACAGCAGACACAGTAATCGCTACTCACCAGGCACTGTTCTAAGTGCTTCACAAGTATTAATTCATGCGATGCCCAGAACGAGTCTATAAAGTAGGTAATATTTATGATGCCTATTTACAAATGACAAAGCAGGCACAGAGAGGTTAAGTCAGTTGCCCAAATCTGCCCACAGCGGCACTGCCAAGATTGGAACAAATCATCTGGTTGAGTCTGCTTGTTAACGATTGTGGCTATACTGCCTCTCAAACCTTCATTACAGTACTTATACTAAAACTGCTTGCAAACCACCAGAGGGCACGGGTTGTGCTGGTCCTTTTCACAGCTACATCCCCACTACTGAGCAGTCATGGAAATCATTGTTGAATTTTTCACAGCTTTGTCTTCCACTCTAGACTGTGCTCCTTGAAGGACAAGGAAGAAACTGACACTGCATCTCATCCTTCAGGAGTGCCCAGCACCCAACTGAAAACAAATACTCAGAAATTCTTGCTCCAGACGGTCCAAAAGACTTGCTCAATATATGAATCTAATATTTACATAGTCTTGAACACAAATATAACAATAAGAAGGCCCTGTCTCGAGATAACATAATTGGGGCCACTTCTCCAACCCTAACCTTGCAAGAGATCAATAGCTGCGTTAAATAATATTTTAAATTTACTATTAGGAAGATAAGCGGGCCTATGGTTAAACATTAAATGAAATGTAAAAAGTGTCCTTCACTACATTAGTATGACTCCCTTTAAGATAGCTATTAAAAAACAAAGATTTAGCAATAGATAAGTTTGGATATTATAGAGAATTCATAGAGCAAATGTACTTCACAGGGTCTGGTTTTCCAAAGCCTTGCAGTTTCAAATATTGACCTCAAAAAGGACAGGAAATTTTCCCCATGCTATTGAGTCTCTGTTGCAAGATAAGAATTGTAACACAGCAAGGCTGCTGGTTCAAAGACAGACAGGTTACTAATTGATCTGTAAAGTTACTAAAAAGCTGCTGGAGGGAGAAGGAATGTTTGCTAAGTCAAGCCTTTGTTAGTGGATCACTTAATTGCCTAAGAGAATGTCACCTGCCTTGTTTTTACTGAATGTTACCAGCTTCTATTGTAAAAACTTTTAAAACTGTACTTAGCAAAACCCCACCTATGTCTCTTCCTGTAACTTCTTGGTCTGGAGAATAAATGCAGGAAGAGAACCCCAATTCGTGGTTAATTTCCCAAATGGAAGGATGCCTCATGCTTGAGGGTCCTGGGATATTAACCCCTCTCTGGGGCTTCTCACTGCTCAAAAGAGATGGGCTTTGAGTAATCTTTGGCAGCTCCGTCACCCAGGGGAAAAGGGATGACAAATCTGTGGGAGGCAAAGCAACAGGATATAACTTATTTACTTTAAAATTACTCTTTTTAGAGAATCTTTGTAAATCCTCCTTACTCAAAACAATCAGTAATCTAAAAGTTAATTTTAATTTGGCAAAGGGGAACCACATTAGACAATGATAAAGATTAATTACACAGTATTCAAAAGAACAATTTCAAACTGCAGCCATCTCTGAATTTTTGTTCTTACACAGGTATTAGCCACAGTCAATCTCAGCTTCCGGCAGGCTTACGCCCTAAATAGACCACAATTCTACAATGGTTAACTCAGAACAATTTCCTGGTCTCCTTATGAATCCCATGATCTACATTTAATACGTTTTGCACACTCCTCCCTTAAAATGCACTTCGAAACCTAGAAATTTTTTTTTATAGGTTACTATTTTGGAACAGAAATTATTTCGTTAACTGCAATTTGTGACTTCTTTCAATACAAACTTGCTTAATTCTCTTTGTCTTTTCTGTCATCGACCCAAAAACTATTTTCTGATGCATAGAAAAGCACATGTAAAATGAAAATTCCTTTCTAAATGCTAATTCCTTTTCCTCACCATTGGCAACAATGTCCCAAAGCTTGTGTTTACGTTTTTAAATAAAAGAATCAAGTCTTTAAAAACTTCAAAATTTCATAGGAAAGCTGCAATGTTAATATTTAAGGAGATCCGGGTGATTTTCGAAGATGTGCATTAAAGAAATATGCTCCCCTAAACCTAGTGATTGCTGCCAAGACCACACCTAACCCTCCCGTAATGTACAAATCAAATTGGGGGGCAATCTAAAAACTGCTAAGAGCTGCAAAGTAAAATTAGAGGTATCACCCTCCATACAATCCACAACGGGGCGAGTGGCCCAAGAAGACTGGCCAGGGCCAGGCCGGCCGCCAGGAGCACCGGAGGGCAACACACCTCCCTGCACAGCCCCTTCCTTCCTCAGGAGTGAGGGGGCGGTGGGCTAAACGCAAAGGGGAAAACACACCCCAATTCCCTTTCCAAATGTCACCCCCAGCGGGTTTTCCTTCCAACACAGACGGCTCAGTAACTCCCGAGCCGGGCAGGAGATCTGCGGGCGCTGGGGTGAGCGTGGGGCGGAAGCCGAACTTGGGCGGCACACGGGCGCCTCTCCCCGCGGGGCCCGGGCGCGACGTTTCCTCACGGAAGCGCCACTTCCCCCGAATCGCATCTCGGCCCGCCCGGGGCCGCCCTTGCTCGCCCGTCCCCTCCGCGGGCCGGGCCCAGGCCGCCGCCGCCCGCCCGCCCGCCCTGACCGCTGCCCCGTGCCACCGGGCGATGGCGAGGCCGCGCCACTCACATCCGTCCGCGTCCTCCTGCAGGTCCTCCTGGAGCAGCGAGAGGTCTGCGCCGAGAGAGAGAAGAAAGGCCCCATCAGCGCCCCCGGGGCCGACGCGACGCGCCCGCCGCCCGCCGCCCGCCCCCCGGCCCGGCGGCGCCTCCCCGCGCCGGGACCCCGCGCCGGCCTCGGCCCTGCCGCCGCTAGGGGCGGCGGGGGGCGGTTGGGCACGAGGAGGCGCCGCCGCCGCCGCAGCCCGCGGAACAGGGGGCCACGTACCCGCCATCTTGTGGTCGCCCCCTCCTCCTCGGTCTCCCGGGATCCGGGGCTACATGGAGCGGCGCGAGCCGGGGAGCCGGTGGACGCGCGCGGGAGGGGCGGCGAGGAGGAGGGCCGGGCGACGGGGGCGCGCGCGCGCGCGCGCAGGGCGGGCCGAGGGCCTGGGCCTGTCGCGGGTGGCGCGGCTCCCGGACGCCGGGCTCTTGACCTCGCCCGCCTCTCCGCGAGGCCCCGGGGCAGCCGGGCCTCCCGCCTCCCTCCTGCCCCGCGTCGGCCCGGCCCGGCGGCACGCGTTCACTCCCTCGGCCCGAGGTGCCCTCACGCCGAGCGCTACGGACGGGGGCGCTCAAGCGGCCGCCGGCCGGGACCTGCGGTGTGCGCCGGAACCCGGCCGGGGCCTCCCGCGGCCAGGCCGCTTTATTGGGTCACCGGCCTCGCCCACCGCCTCGTCGGCCGCAGCCTTACCGACGAGCGCGCCGCTCGCGGCCCCGCGCCCCCCAGGCGTGCACGTACGTCAGCGGCGATCCGAGACCGAGGGCGGCTCCGGAGCCCGGCGGGGCCGAGGGTCCCACCTCCGGTGCGAGGAAGCGCCGCCTCTCCCACCACCTGGGGCCCTCGCCAAGTGGCTGCTAACAAAGCCCAGAGCCCAGCTGGAGCGGAGTTGAGCGACAAAGTCATGCTTGCTCAGCCAGCTTTCCCACGCCCCACGGAGGCTTAGGCAGCCGATTATTGCCCCCCAGGTCCTGCTGAGCCCGAGCCGACGGCGCGGCAAAGTCACCAGCAGGAGCGTTGGCAAGCCTGGGGTCAAGTCCTGATGCTGCCGTTTGCTAACCGTTTCGTTAGTCGGCGTGGGACCCATTTGTAGGATGAAGGATGACACCTGCCTCTTGGGGTTATTGTGATTAAAGGAAGAATGTAAGGAACCTAGCGCGGTAGTTGATATCTAGGAGGTGCTTTGTGACGGTGCCTGTGATTAGTGCTTTTTGTTTGTTTTTGTTTTTAAAATAACTTTGCCACTCGTGCTCAACTGAAGTCTGTATAACAGATTTTATTATTCCCATTATTTTACATGAGTTAAGCGATTAGCTCAAGCTCCCAAGTATAAAGTGGGGTTAAACCCAAGTTTTCTAACTCCATTTCACTGTCCTATCTCCATGACTCTAGCCTACCTCCAACTCCACGCAGGGCCTCCAGAGTGGTAATCTCCTGAAATGAAGAACAAACCACGAACTGGTGTCACTTTGGGGGTCTGGTCTTTTAGAGAGGAGAGGGAATTCTAAACGATCAGCTTGTTCCTTTCTACATTGTAGACTTAACCAAGGACAATGTTTAATGCCATTTGATGCCATTAAGGAATTAGAGACTAAGGAATAAGATCCTCTGAAATTCATAAATCTGTGTAATAAAGTAGGTTCTACATAGCTATTCCAAAAATTCCTTCAGATATTACAAGATAGTATGTATTAAATTTCCTAATAACAAAAATCAGAACAGACTGTAACTCCAAGCATGTCTAATTTTTTCAAACATAGAACAATTAAAACTAAAGGCCAAACTTTTATGTCACATTACTCTCCTTCACTTGCAGAATGCCCTTATGTGAATTCAGCTGACACTAACTCAAAATAACAAGGAGTTAGAAATTCACAAACTATCAGCAGCAACCAGTCCCATTTGTCTTAAAACCATGAGAGTTCTGCCCTCTGTGCTGCTTGCCTTGTGGACGTCTACCACTTTGGCCATTCTGGGTAGAAGTTGGGAGAAAGAGCCAAATCAATCTCTGCAGCGACACAAAATCTGCAGAGTGCCATCTGTGCTTCAGCCACTGGGCATACGAAGACAAAAACTATCTTGATGGCCTACTGAGTAAAGTCAGACTTGCAATTCTCGGTAATCATGATGAAATAGAGGTTATATACTAAATGCTAGCATAGAATATAAAATGACTAACTCTGCCTTTGGTAGCTAGACCTCAGTAAGTTTTACTTTGATATTTGCTGGGATGGGCAACAAAGGATAAGAATGTGTATAATTTTTCCATATTGTTCAAGAACTGTACGTTTCATTATTATCTCAGCTGAAAAACACATTCCAAGAGGTCCCTTTAAGCCGTATGGTTTTTAAACATTTCAGTGAGGGTATCTTTATTCATGGTTCAGCACAAGTACATGTTTTTGGTTTTCTCTCGCTATTTCTTTCTCAAAGATAAGCTAAAGCGTTTTCTTACCCTATGTAGCCTGTGGATGCCAGAAGCTATGTTGTCAAGTGGCCAGAGCATAACACAAGGCCTAAATTCTTATTCTGTTCTGCCACTGAAATCTGTAAAATAAGGGAGTGTCACAGTCAATTTTTTAAAAGCATCATCTCTATGTGGCTACTAAGGCCTGAATTTTTAAGAATAAGTCCTCTTCCAAATGATAGTGAAAGCCTTGGAAATTAATGCACTTGGCTCTTCAAAGACAAACAAAAAATAACATGGGAAAAATATTGCTAGTAAACAAAAAACTGAAAGACCCACCTGTCATTGCTCGACACTATCCCATTTATCAATTTTTGTATTGGTGATGGAACCGTTTACTTTTTTCTTCAGAATGATCATTCCTGAAGCTGGAAGTATATAAAAGGCAGACCTATTAGTAATTGTTTTAAATGATTTTTTTAAAAAGAATAAATCTGAATATGGAGAAATAGTTATAAAAATGCTTTAAAAAAATTTTTTGACATCCATTTTCATTCATCTCTTGTGTTTTGGAACCAGGTTGATGAGGTGTCCCTCACAGACTGCCATTCCAGAGTAAGAAGAACAAATTTTTTAAAAAAATTAATTGCCAATCTTACATAAAGCCTCCTAGACACTTTTGTAAATTGTGTAAAGGTAAATATTTGTGTGAAATTTTTCTTCTCTATGCTTCTTCTAGCCCCTTTTGAAGCTCCATGTCAAGGTGACATTCCAAAATGTGAAATTGTAGCCTTTCATAGAGCTTTCATAAGTTTGGTTTTGTTTTTCAAAGACACTTGATCTCTTTATTCACATCAGCTAAAGATACATTTTCTCACACCATCCTAAAAAAAGAAAGAAGTGTGTGTGTGTGTGTCTGTGTGTGTGTGTGTGGGGGGGGGAATAGCTACAGAACTGAGCCCCGTCCAGAGTTATCCCTATTCAGGCTGTTCTTTCTCCATTCACAGGAGCTGAAGGCTGCACTAGAATGTAACAGAACGTCAGCTCTGTCCCATGGTCAGCCACAGGTCCAAGTTTCTCAGCACAGGCTTGTTCTGAATAAAATAGTGCATCCTGCTAGAACCACTACTGTAAACCGAGTATAAAGGAATATAAACCCTCTCTTTCTCATCTGCCATATTAAATACTCTAGTGCTTTTCACGGTACACCAGGTTAGTAGAGGCTAAAGGATTCTCCACTGAGGAATTCTGTAGTTATTCCAGCTGATGTACAACATCCTCTAAAATTTGTTCCACAATTTTAATTTCATCAGAAAAACTAAGATGTGTAAACAGTGAACATTAAATGGATTAAAACGGCAGTGCTAATTTTCTTTATAACTTTCTTTTTTTTTTTTTTTTTCTTTTTTGTGACCGGCACTTAGCCAGTGAGTGCACCGGCCATTCCTATATAGGATCCGAACTGTGGCGGGAGCGTCGCTGTGCTCCCAGCGCCGCACTCTCCCAAGTGTGCCACGGGCTCGGCCCTCTTTATATCTTTCTCTGAGAATTCAGAAAGCACTGCATGCAATCACATTCAAAACAGTGTAGAAAACAATGTCTGGCACAGAGTATGTGCTGAGGAAATGTGTATTATTCTGAATCCAATTGGATGAGTAAAGTTGAACCAGGAAAAGACTAGCAAACCACACATTCAAACCCAGATAAGATCAGTGGTTAAACCATGCCTTGACTCTAAGGTTCCCTCGCATTGATGCTGCTCTATGGTTCTGTGATTCAGAAGAAATTGCTTCCATTCTAAATTTACTTCTGTGTAACTCTTTGTAATAAAATTGTTTGTGTCCCTGGTCCTTGATTCCTTTGTTTGGTAAGAAAAATATCAGCACAGTGGCCCAATTAATTCATACACAAGATAGCTAGTACATTTTTAAACTTTTTATTCTGAAATAATTACAGATTTACAGGAAGTTGCAGAAAATGTACTGGGAGGCCTGTGTCCCCGTCACCCAGTTCTTGCCATGACAATATAGTGTATTTGAAACATTTTGGAGATAAATATGTCATGCATTATGCTAAGTGCTTTGATGTACTTTCTGATTTAATTCATAAAACAGCTCTGTGAAGTGGGTATCAATATCACAATTTTAAAAGTAAAGGAAACCAAAGCTCAAAAAGTGAAGTATATTGACAAAGGTTGGATAGCAAAGAGGGGAGTTAGAATTCAAATGTTAGAAACCTGATTTGAAATAATGGTAATAGAGTTTGTATATCATCACATTTGTGACTTGTTTTTACTCAAAATTGTCCCTCAGCCAATTTCTCTGTCATTGAGAGAGCCTCTGTCCTTCACCAGGTGTAGTCTTTGTATCATCCTTAATTCCATCAGGCCATCACTATTCCCTGCTGATGCTGTCATTGAAACATTTTGAGTCACCCTTTCACTCTTCTTCTCACCCCAAACCCTGACTAAGTTATTAACTACTTCAACACCATGCTGGCAACTTTCTAACTAGTCTTTTTTCAAGGTATTCTGACCAAAGATGCAAAAATCTTTCTTGTGTAGTATTTTGCTCATAACAATTCCGTGAAAATCCTGAGCATGTGCCCACCAAATGCTGTTGTCTTCTTCAGCTACAGTTTACCACCAGTTCACTCTTCCGTCTTAAGCCAAACTATCCTGGTAGACAATGTTAACTCAGGGGCCAACTCACTTCTCCCTCAAACCATGTGCTTGGTTTTTAGGAGGCTTTTTTGTTGTGTTTAGGGGCATTGTGTGTGGTGGTGGTGGTGGTGGGGATTCTACATCTTTGTAACATTTGTCCTTTTCTAATTTTTTCAATTGTAAAAATACCCGTTCTTGGAAAACCAGAAAAGTAGAAAATTAAAGAAAAAAATCTCCCCCCAAATTCGGATATTATACCTAAGAACATCAGTGTACCTTTACCTCCCTTTTTAAGCTTTCAAAGTCTTACGTAAAAATTTTTAGACAGCTTTATTGAGATATAAATCACATACTATAAAAGTTTACCCATTTAAAGTGTACATTTCAATGATCTTTAGAATATTCAGTTATGCAACCATCACATCTAATATAAGAACATTTTCATCACTCCCCCAAAGAACATGAAAAAATTAGCAATCACTCCTCATTGCCACCCCACACAGTGCCCGCCTCAGACAACCACTAGTCTACTTTCCATCTCTATGGATTTGCCAATTCTGGACATTCCATAAAAATGGATTTGTAAAATATGCTGTCTTTTGTGGCTGGTTATTTCACTTAGCATAATGTTTTCAAGGTTCATCTATGTGGTAGCATGTATCAGTATTTCATTCCTTTTTATTGATGAGTAATATTCCAGTGTGTAGATATGTCACATTTTATTTGTCCATTCATCAGTTGATGGACATTTGGGTTGTTTCCACTTTTTAGCTATTGTGAATAATGCTGCTATAAACATTCACGTACAAGTTTTTGTGTAAATGTATGCTTTCAGTTCTCTCAGGTATATACTGAGGAGTGGAATTGCGGCTAACTCTATCTTTAATATTTTAAAGAACCACCAACAGTTGTCCAAAGCAGCTGCACCATTTTGCATTCCCATGAGCAATATACGAGGCTTCCAATTTCTCCACATCTTTTTACACAAAATATGCCTCTTCCACAGTTAAGCGGTAATTATCCACAAATGACATGATTGTACATGTGGAAAGTGAAAAAATACACAAATAAACTATTAAAATTAAGAAGTAAATTTAGTAAAATCACCAGACACAAGATGAACTCTATATTTATTATATAAGTACTTAATAATTATAAATAGAATTTTAAAATATAATGGGTACTAGCCAGAGCAATCAGGCAAGAGAGAGAAATAAAGAGAAACCAAATTGGAAAAGACGAAGTCAAACTGTCCTTGTTTGCAGATGACATGGAAAAACCTAGAGACTCTACCAAAAAACTCCTAGAGCTGATAAATGAATTCAGTAGAGTTTCAGGACACAACATCAATATCCAAAAATCAGTTACATTTTTATACACCAACAACAAACTAGTAGAGAAAGAAATCAAGAAAGCAAGGCCATTTATAATAGCTATGAAAAAAATTAAATACCTAGGAATAAATTTAACTAAGGAGGTGAAAGATCTCTACAATGAGAACTACAAACCACTGCTGAAAGAAATTAAAGAGGACACAAAAAGATGGAAAGACATTCTATGTTCACGGATTGGAAAAATTAACAGTGTGAAAATGCCCGTACTACCCAAAGTGGTCTACAGATTCAGTGCAATCCCTATTAAAATAACAATGATATTCTTCACAGAAATAGAAAAAACAATCCTAAAATTCATATGGAACAACAGAAGACCCCAAATAGCCAAAGCAATCCTGAGCAGAAAAAATAAAGCCAGAGGTATTATACAGACTGGATTCAAATTATACTACAAAGCCATGATAACGAAAACAGCACGATACTAGCATAAAAACAGACACACAGACTATTGGAACAGAATAGAGAACCCAGAAACCAATCTATATACTTACAGCTAGCCAACTGATCTTTGAGAAAGGCACCAAGAACATACATTGGGGAAAGGATAGCTCAGAAAACTGTACATCCATAAAACTGGGCATCCATATGCAGACAAATGAAACTAGACCTGTATCTCTCATCATATACCAAAATCAACTCAAAATGGATTAAAGACTTAAATATAAGACCTGAAATTATAAAACTTCTGGAAGAAAACACAGGGGAAACACTTCATAAAGTAGGACTGGGCAAAGACTTTATGAATAAGACCTCAAAAGCAAAGGCAACAAAAGAAGAAATAAACAAATGGGATTATATCAAACTAAGAAAACTTCTGCATGGTAAACAATCAACAGAATGAAAAGACAACCTACAGAATGGAAGAAAATATTTGCAAACTATACATCCAACAAGGGATTGATATCCAGAATATACAAGGAACACAAACAACTCGACAGTAAAAAAACCAATCTGATTAAAAAATGAGCAAAGGAGCTGAACAGACATTTCTCAAAAGAAAACATGCAAATGGCCAACAGGTACATGAAAAAATGCTCAACATCACTAATCAACAGGGAAATGCAAGTCAAAACCACATTGAGATATCATCTCACCCCAGTTATACTGGCCATTATCAAAAAGACAAAGAATAACAGATGCTGGCGAGGATGTAGAGAAAGGGGAACCGTCCTATACTGTTGGTGGGACTGTAAATTACCGCATCCTTTATGAAAAATGGTATGGAGTTTCCTCAAACAACTATAGATAGAACTGCATATGATACAGCAATCCCACTGCTGGGTATATACCCATAGGAAAGGAAATCATCAGTTTGAAGGGACACCTGCACTCCCATGTTTATCACAGCTCTTTTTACAACAGTCAAGATGTGAAACCAACCGGAATGTCCTTTGATTGACAACTGGATAAGGAAAATATGGTGTATATATATATATATATATATATATATATATATATATATATATATATATATATACAATGGAATACTTTTCTGCCATAAAAATGAATGAAATTCTGCCATTCACAGCAACATGGATGAACTTGGAGAAAATTATGTTAAGTGAAATAAGCCAGGCACAGAAAGAGAAATACTACATGTCCTCGCTTATAAGTGGGAGCTAAAAAGTAAATAAATAAAATTTGAAAAGAAAGAAAGATACAACCATCACAATAATTCATTGAGCTTTCAAAAGGAGAGAACAGAACTGAGACCACCAGAGGTGGGAAAAGGGGCAGGGGTGGGGGGTTAGCCAGAAACTGGTAAAGGGCTACAAAAATGATTACATCATATAATGTTGAATATACTATCCCGATCTGAGCATCACATATTGCACACAGGTATTGATACTCAACTCTGTACCCCACAGATGTGTACAATCAACTATGTTTCAACAAATGTTTAAAAAATGCACTAATTTTAATTAACTACTATTTCAGCCACATACTTTTTAATTTATTCACACTATAAATATGATTTATTCTGTAAGTTTGGTATTTTAGAAAGCATTGTCTTGCATTATTAAATACTACTTTTAAAAAGTAGACCAATAAAACAAAATGGAGAGTCTAGAAACAGGCCCCCACATATGAGGATACATGATTTATGGCAACAGTAGCACTGTAGGGCTGTAGAGAAAGCCCATGCCAGGTCACCTGGAGTGCCACGTGAGAAAAACAGTTGGGTCCCTACTTCACTGTGTACACAGAAACCAATTCCAGATGAATGGGAAGACAAACATGAAAGGTCAAACAATATAGCTAGCTACAAAAGATGACGTAGGAGAGTATCTCCTTGGCCTCAGGATAGGGAACGATTTCTTAAATAGACACATAACCCTGACCATGAAGGAAAAGATAAATCGGATGATATTAAAATTAAGTTCTGTTATCCAAAGACACTATCAAGAGAGTGAAAACACAAGCTATAAAGCTGAAGATATTTCAACACACATAACTAAAAAATGTTTTATATTCTGAATACGCAGCTACAAATCAATAAGGAAAAGACAGACAACCCAATAGGCACATGGGCAATATGGATAAGAAAGAACGGCCTCTTCCAGAAAAGCTTGTGGCATGAAATATAAGCAGCACCAGCGCCTAGGAATTTCAAACACTCTGAGTTTTTGGAGGAGGAGAAGTGGGGGGCGGGGGCGGTGAATAGAAAAAGGAAGTGTTATCTGACTTAATGTGATTACTTAATAATTATTTTGCTCTTTGCAACAGTGCTCTGTGACTTTGTCTTTCCCCAGGGAAATCAGAGAAGCCAGTGTGCACCTCTCTCTTATTCCTGCCACTGGTTCTCACTTACCCTTTCCCTCAGCTGCAAGGTTTAGGATTCTCAGTCTCCCCCTACACCTCCAGCTCCAGGGGTAGAAACCACTGGTGAACTGGGACTACTGCAGCATTCTGGTTAAATAAAAGGTACTTGGTCCCCAAACCTGAAACTTGAGGGAAAAGGAAACCCTTGATGCCAGTCATGTGACAGTCGCCCCATCTCCATGTGCGATGGAGTGAGCAGAGGCCTGGGGGCTGGAACCAGGTGGCTACTCCGAACCTTGGCTTTGCTGCTTCAGATCCGTGGACTTTGAGCAACGCTTTACCTCTGTCTGATCTGCTCTCCATATTTGTGAAAGGGAAATATCAAAGGGGCCTTTGTGGTGGGTTGTTGTGAGGACCATAGGAAGTCAGAGACAGGGTACAGTGCTGTAAGCGCTGAGACAGGGTACAGTGCTGTAAGCGCTGAGACAGGGTGCAGTACTGTAAGCGCTGAGACAGGGTACAGTGCATGGTAAGAACTCAGTGAGTGTGTTAGCCCGTTTTCTATCACTGAGAATGGGATATCTGACAGGGGGTAATTTTTAAAGAAACATAATTTATTTCTTACAGCTTTGGAGTCTGGGAAGTCCAAGGTCCAGGGAGCACATCTGGTGAGGGCCTTCTTCTGGGTGGAAACTCTCTGCAGAGTCCCTAGGCAGCACAAGACTTCACACGATGAGGGCTGAGCAGGAGTGTTTCTTACGGCTCTCCTTGTAAAGCCACCAGTCCACACCTTGATAACCCATTAATCCATTGACCCATAATCCATGAATGGGTTACTTCATTCATAGGAGCATAGTCCTCACAATCCAATCACCTCCCAAAGGCCCTACCTTTCAAATACCATAGTCGGATTTTCCACCCTACTAACAGTGTTAGAATCAGGATCAAGTTTCCAACACATGAACTGTTGAGGGACACATTCAAACCACAGCAATACATAAACTCAATAGAAAACTCATTAAATAATTATTCATTCTGAGCATCCAAAATTACTGATATAAGGAGCAATGTTAGTAGAATTAGCCAAATTCCAATTAACTTTGTCACCGATTGCTTTCTGTTTTTAGCTGTCACTGCTGTTTAGTAAATGGAAATGATGTGGTCCCCCAAATTTAATGGTGCTTAGGATGAACTGGAATTTACAGGGTTACAATACTCTCATTTCTATCTTTCTACCATTTTAGAAATAAAATAAGGCATATAATATTAGGGATGTAATGGCATTTATCTTCGAACTTTGAGTTCAGTCAAAAATATGCTTAAAGTTTTAGTGGGTTTTTTTTTCATTATATATATCTGTGGGGTACAGAATTGAATGTCAATATACGTGGACGATATGTGGTGATCAAATCAGGATAATGAGTATACTCACGTTTACAAAACATAATCAATCTCTGTGACCTTTAACTAGTTTCTCTCCAACCCTTTTCCCCCTCGCCCCCTTTCCCACCTCTAATAACCACAGTTCTGTTCTCTCTTTTTAATTTTTGTTTTGACTTCAGCTTTCAGAAGGCCAAATAGCTCATTGCTTGCTTCAACATTATTTCCAGGATCCCTGAGATTATGCTGCTCCATGATCATGTGAGGGCACAAGTTACCATTGTATCTAATCAGGGTGAGATGTCAGTAACAGCAACGACCATCGCATGGATTTATTATTAATATCTGAAGATACCTTTTCAAATATAATTGAGCATTCTAAATACAACTTGGAGTAAAATATCCTCTGGTGCTTCTTATGTTGAAATGCTGTCAGTTGAAGCTCTACATAAGTTTGTATCTAAAATTGCCAGGAAAAGTTCTGCAACATTAATAAATATTGTGAAAGGTGTTATTTTAAATAGTGCTACAGATAGTTTTAGAAAGAACATTATATAGTTTTAGAGCCAATAAATTTTTACAAAAATTTAATTACTAACATAAAGTAATATAATAGTGGATATAACATGATTTCAAGCTTCTCAGAATTATTTGTTGTACTTGCATTTCTATAATTAAACAAAAATAAACTGTGATAACTATATTGATTCTAAGTTTTAAAAATTCCCTTTAAGCCAAGAGTCTTTCAAAGAAGGTCCTATTTGAAAATTCTCTACATCTCATGAGAGTGAGACATTAAAAGTATAATGTCAACTTCGTCATCTCAGTTTCACGACGAGGAAAAAAGCTCTAAAACAACGTATAATAAATCCATAATGAACTGTCTTTAATCCACATAGATACACTAAAAAATATAAGCATTAAGGAAAAAAAGAATTGTTGGAGAAAAATTAGGTATCCTAATATTTTGTCCTTTCTAATAAACTTAAAAAATACAGATGCCACAAAAATACTACCTTGTAGATTTAAGTCCATAGAAACTAAACGATAAAATAAAAAGCTTGTCAAAATGTTTGCTATGTTCTGTCAACCATTTTTTCATAGTTGAAGATAAAAGATACTTTTATCCCCATAGGATTCCCCATCTATGAATCCTAGATGCACAGATCCTTCAAGAAAATATGGTACTAAAACCATTTTCCTGAATTATATTCTATTATGCACAAAAGATTAGTGCCCATGTCCAATGTGCTCATGGCAATTTAGTCTTACGAATGTGTGCTCGAACAACTGCAGAGAGGTGTCACAGCTGACAACATTGACGAATTTTGTTCCTACACTACACTGCTAAACTTTAAAACACTGGTTGCTAATACATAATTATAATTGTAATTAAATTTTTTTATAACACTCCGTTTGTTTTTGTACTCCAGATATTCAATCTATGATGGTGATATTCAACTTCTACTTCAGCACTGTCTGAATCTGGATCTCTCCCAGCTTTGGCTAAATTTGTTGTTAAGATTTGACCATTTGGCATTTGGCCATGATATGTATTCAGTGTACTGCTCAAATAGTACATATATATGATTTTTACATATTTGATATACATGTTGAATAAAAATAGTACTGATATGTACATTCACATGCATGTTACATGACTTATCTACAGTTTCTATTTTTCCTCAACATCCCCCAAATCAGTGTGCGCTGATAAAGGACACTATCCTGTGTTCAGATGAAAATATTTTTTATAAATATTAAGAACTAAAGGATGGAAGTTCCCTTGCATGATAGCAAAAATTATCTTTTATTTTAAATGGGTAATGGACTGGAGTTGACATTTCTCCCAAGAAGATATACAAACAGCCAACAAGCACATGAAAAGATGTTCAATACCACCAATTATTACGGAAATACACATCAAAACCACAATGAGATACCACTCCATACCCATCAGGATGGCTCTTACAACAAACAAGTAAACAATCTCAGGTGCTGGCAAAGGTGTGGCAACACTGCAGCTCCTGTGCATTGCCGGTGGGAATATCCAGCCAGGACCCCTGCGGAAGACAGCATGCGGTTCCTCCAACAATGAAACAGAGACTCGCCATGTGATGCAGCAATTCCACCTCTGGGTACATACCCAGAAGAACTGAAAGGAAGGAGTCAAACAGATATTTGTATACGCATGTTCATAGCAGTATCATTCACAACAGCCAAAAGGGGAAAACAACCCAATTGCCTGTTGTTGGATAAATGGAGAAACAAAATGTGCTAGATGCAAGGGTGCCTCAAAAGGTTAGTGGGTAATATGAATCTTTCCATGAACTTTTTGAAGTACCTTTGCACATGCAATGGATTATTATTCAGCCTTAAAAAAGAAGGAAACTCTGACACATGCTACAACATGGATGAAACTTGAAGACATTAGGCTAGCAAGCCAGAAACAGAAGACAAATATTTTGATTTTGTTTATATGAGGTCCCTAGAGTAGTCAAATTCATAAGGACGGAAAGTAGAATGGCGGCTGCCACAGGCCGAGGGCAGGGGTAAGCAGTGTTCCATGAGCACGGAGTTTGGGTTTGGAAGGATGAAAGTGCTCTGGATATGGATGGCAGTGATGGCTCCACAACACGGTACTTAACGCCACTGAACTTGACATTTAAAAATGGCTAAAATGGTAAATTTTATGTTTTATATACATATATATTACCACGACAAAAGTTATTTCACATTTAAAAAATTTATAGGTAGTGAATGTTTGGCTGCAGTGGACAGGGTAAGAACAAGGAGTAAAAGGGGACGAGAACACAGATCAAGGCACTGTGACTTTGGACAAAAGCATTCTCCCAGGCACCAGCAGGATGTGGGGGAAAAAGGAGTCTCCTTGCAGGCTCTTCAGGCCCACAGCAGCCCAGCACTAGTCAGTGACCAGGGCCCAGGAACTGGATCCAGCTAGGACAAGCACGCTATGAGGACCTTAGGTGGTCCAAGGCCAGGACGTCTGGTGGGGTGGGAGGGTGTATCCATACCAGAGACTTCAAGGGGGATCCCAAGGTCCAAAACCAAGCCACACATCAGTGCCGAGACCAGCTGGGCCTTAACTGGATCAAGGGTGAGAGGGAGTTAAATCAGGAACTGGCTGGGACATAGACTGAAATGGTAACAAGCCTGACCACGTCTGTGGTTTATGTCAATGTGTTATTTCCTTAATTCTAGAGTACAGCAGGGGTGCTGTGAGGGAAAGGGGCTCACCAAGGGGTCCGATATCAGGTGTGCCTGAAGGGCTGCTTCCCATGAGCTGCCGTCCTGTACTTAGATACGGCCCATCTTAGTGATGGACGGGGCTGCTCATGTCAATCCCACTGGACAAGTGCATAGAGTGCCTAACACCCGCCGGCACATGACTGTCTGTGCAATCAGTGCATTGAGGGAGCCATGCTGGGCTGAAGCCTCTTTGGATCTCACCACATGAAAGCTTGAAGCTGGGCTGGCCGGTTAGCTCAGTTGGTTAGAGCACAGCCTTGTAACACCAAGGTCAAGGGTTCAGATCTCCCGACCGGCCAGCTGCCCCCCAACCTCCCCCCAAAAGAAAGAAAGCTTGAAGCTGGGCCCCTCCAGATACATGAATTCCTCCAGGCCCAGTCTCCCATCCTCTGTGTGACACTTCACCGCCACCTGGCCTCCCTAGTCTGCATCCCCTTAGCTTGTACCTGGTGTCTCTCTCTGGCCCAGCTCCAGGTAGGTGATCCATTGGTCAGTCTCGGTGACTTTGCAAGTCAGCTCTCAAGGATGCTGTGTCTTGGGTCTATGGGAGGGTTTAGCATCAATCTTTTTGTTAAATAGCACCAATGCTCACTGGAGACGCTAGAGGGAAATAAAACTGTACCTTTTTCTCAATTTGTTTTCAGGAAGTTCTGGCCTCCAATGGAGACAAATGTCCAAGGAACAAGGCTTATTACATAACTACTATTCATTCATGAAGGAAAAATATTCATTGAGTGCCTTCTCTATGCTCCAGCATTAGGATTCTGTCTGGGAAAGTGCTCAAGGAGCTCACAGTCTAGAGAAATAAAGTAAAACAACCATAATGAAACGCGTTAAGTGCTCACACGGAAGGAAGCAGAGGGTGCCTGGGAACATGCAGGGTGAATCCAAAAAGACTGGGCTGACAGAACACTTGGTCGGAGGTCCTGCGAGAAGCATGCTCCGAGGGCAGCGCCTGTGGCCACGCTCCCGGGAGTTGTCATTTGTGAATGCTGAGCACCTAGTAGCAGGTGTCAGCTGGCTGTGTCCACCCTACGCAAGGGGAATGGAACTGGGGGCAGGGGTTCAGCACTTGCCCCGGCTGTGTGCAGGTGGGGAGGTTTATGGGCACAACGCATCAAAGATAAGTGACCTGTCCCACTACCATCCCTTCGTTGGCCCCTAAGTGACCCAAAGTCTGGCCTCCAGCTCCCTACCCTCTGTGCCCCAGCCCTAGGTCAGCTTAAGCACAGTTTCTGGAGACTAGTGAGCCTACCACTGTTGGTCACTTCATCCTGCAGCTTTCTCATGAGATTCTCCTGAAACTCCCGGGGTCAGTGTCCTTAGTAACTGAAAAACTGTGCACTAATGAGGCAAGGACTGTGGTTGGCCCCATTTTGTAGATGAGGAAAACTGAAGCAGAGAAACCACACCTGACTAGCCTAGGGCCTTGTTGGTCATATTATCTGTATCCCGAAGTGCAGCTGGAATTGGGAACTTCTCCAGAAGATTCTTGTCTGGCTGCCTAAAGGAAATGTCCTATCCTTCTGCCTCTCCCAACAACAAGGCACTGAAAATACCAACCTTTCAGGTTCCCCACAAATTACAAGCTTGGATGTCAATAGAGAGCAGTACTGCATCAAAAATTCGTTCTTTTTGGAGTCACAGTCACCCAACATTTCTGAATAGGGGAGAGAGGGTAAATGAGGACTCCAAGCCTGATTTAGAGGAGCGAGTAAGAACAGAACAAAAACCCCGAGGGCCACTGTGAAGATGCCACAGTGCAACATCTTGGTTTTATCAGTCTGTATAATGTGGCGTGTGGGCACATCGGGCTGACCTGGGCTGCCTGGAGTTACATAAACTCAGTGTAAAGCTACAGCAATAGTATTGCTAAGTGACTATGCCAATTGTTGGGTTGAGGCAATAGCTACGCTGATTGTCTGGTTAAAGCAATTCATAACTAAAGCCAAAACATTTCATTATTTTAGTTATACTAAGTTTTCGTTTGCATTGTCAGCGCTAGGGCTCAGACCCTTCAAACCCATTGTACAGACTGGGTCACCAGACCCCTCACATGCCAGGCTGGGTCATAGACCCTTCACATGCAGGTCCACACTAGGTAACTGGAAAGATTCCAGGAGCCATTGGCAGATGACATGAGCTCAGTCCTTAACAGCAGCAGTAGCAGTGGCCTCTTGGGGCATCCCAGGGGCACTGGCAGCAACAGCCTCCAGCAGCAGTAGCTGCTGCCTCCCTTGTGTGGAGACAAGGACATCCCAGGGGTAGGGACCCCGGTGGATCAGAGCCCCTCGTCCTTTATACTTAACCCAGGACACCTGGACACACATGTGCAATTACACTAGCCAATATCAAGGAGTACCTGGGTGCACGTGCATATTTACATCAAGTGCTCGGCAAGATTCTGAACATCTGAGGGGCCCTGACCATTTAACTTCACTTTCCCTACACCCAATTTCCAATCACAGCTCCCTACTCGTTTAAAGTGTCACTCTTGAGATTTACTTACTCAGCTATAAAGTGGAAATAGTACCTGTTTTAGTCTGTTTTGCGTTTCTATAACAGAATACCTGAGACTGGATAATTTATAAAGGAAAGAGGTTTATTTGGTTTACAATTCTGGGACAGTTGCATCTGGTACAGGCCTCAGGCTGCTTCTACTCCTGGTGGAAAGCGGCAGGGAGCCGGCGGGTACAAGCAGATCACATGGCGAGAGGAAGCAAGAGAGAGCAGAGAGAGAGGAGGTGCCAGGGTCTTTTAAACAACAAGCTCTCAGGGGAACTAATAGAGCAAGAACTCACTCATTAATCCCCCCTCCCCCAGGGAGAGCATTAATCCATTCATGAGGGATCCGCCCCATGACTCAATCACTTTCCAACACTGCCACATTGGAGATCAAATTTCTACATGAGTTTGGAGGGGACAACACATCCAAACTCCATCAGTACCAATATTGGGGTTGCTGTGAGAGATGATCTGATTTATGAACACAGTTGCATGGTACCTAACACACAGTATGTGCTCAGTAAATGTTTGTTCATTCCGTGCCTTCATTTGCTCATTTCTCTTCCCACGGCTCCCCAGTGTTTGCAGTATTTCGGCCTATTGCAGTGTCCCTCCCAGGACTGCAGTGTCACCACAACACAGGAAGTTGCAACCAGGTCAGTAGCGCCTCTGTTTGGTCACTGCTCCACTCCTTACTAGCTATTACTGGGTGCTAACTACAAAGAATATTTAATACGTATGATGGTCTGAGTTCAGAACTGCCAGGTGCCCAACAAAATTATAATTTTTTTTGTCATTTTATAGTTAATGAAGCCCCTTGATAAGTTATCTCATTTGTTAGTCAGAAGTCTTGTGAAATCAAGGGCAAGTATTAGCTCTACTTTACCCATGATGGAGTGGAGGCTTTGAATGGATAGAAACTTACGTCAAGCCATATGCGTAGCCAGTGGCAGATTCGGGACTGAAACCCAGGTCTTCTGAACCAATCAAGTTTTAAAATAGGTGCTTTGTTTTAAAGTAGGTACAAACATTTAAAAATAGGTACTTGGGCAACACTGAAGAAAAAAGGAACCCAATAAACCTTGAATTTTAAATAATTCTCATCATTTCAAGTTTACTTTCAATCTGTGTTAATGTATGTGGACTCATTTGTACATATATTTCTTAGTTTGGTTTTTTCCACTTTTATTCTACGTAACCATTTCCATGTAAGCTAATTTAGAGATTTCCTTTCATGGCATTCACTGAGGGCCTGAGTTCTTTGCCTGCTGTCTGTATGGTTACCTGTAGGGAATTCTGGTTTAGCAGGATGAACTGATTCCTTGTAAATCCATTTCAGTTAATCCATGAACACTGACACAGTCATACCTTATCGTTACAAGTCTATTGAAATGGCACACCTGGTGATTGTCTGCAGAGCCATCACATAACTGACAAATGTGCATTGGAGCTCCGGCTTATATCTCCTTGTGTACAGTCCTTCATCTGTGGCCACTGCCACTGACTATTCTAAGTCTGCCTCAATCTAGAGGACTAGCACCAGAACGTGGGAACAATTTCTGTAGCATTTTTATTTAAATTGTATTTGTTGGCTAAAGAGATGATGTTTATTTAAGGACATAATGTACTCCAACAATTATTATATTGAGAAAATTATGTAATTGACATGCTTTAGTTTACCCCAAATTCAGTCACCGCCTCCCCCTTGGGTTATGGAGCTCTGCTGCCTGCTGAGGAAGTGTCTCAGTGGTTCTTTATCTGTAGCATGCTTCGGAGTCCTCTAGAGGGCTTTTTAAAACAGGGGTTGCTGGGCCCCACCTGAGAGTTTCTGATTCTACAGATCTGGGGTGGTGTCTGAGAATTTGCATTTCTAACAAGCCTTCAGGTGCTGCCAATTCTGCTGGTCTAGAGAGCACACTTTGAGGACCACTGACAAACACGAAGCTTGTGGTGAAAGCATGCACTAATCTCACAAATTTGCATTAAATAATTGCTTCTTTTCAAATTTCCTCTCCTTAAATAGAACACATATTAAATTCAATGAAAATGTTTTAAAAATAGAAGTGGTGGTACTTTGAGATTTTCAAAATCACATAGGAAGAAACTATAATTGTTTCCACAGAAGACACCTTTGTATTGAAAGAAAAGCCAGCAACACACCAGGATCCAAATCCCTTGGGATCCTGCTAAGCAGTCGATGGGGATGGAAACAGGCTGGAAAGAGGCTCTCAGGAGCCGACTAGGGCAGCATGTCCTAGCCCTTCCCCGTTCTAACCAGCAACAGCATTGACCGCGTTACAATAAGAGAGCAGAAGGGATGGCAAAGACGGCGAGGAAGATGTGCCACGTCGCAATCCTGAAAAGCAGCTCTGCAGGCGGCATCTGGAGTAGGGCTTCTCGGATCCTCTCTCCTTCCTCGCAGGGAAGGAGACAAGAAATATGTACATATATATTTTTAAATTAAAGAACGGTATTGATTTTTTTGGTAAGGTTCAAGTGAGACACACACATTATCGCAACTAAGTCAATCCTTTGTGGAGTAGGTTCTTAAGTCAAGGGAGGGAGAAAAATTCCCAGGAAGGTCCCTGAGGTTGCTTCTCTTGCTTTTGATTAAAAGCCTTTCCTTAGAGTCCTACAAATAAAGGAATGGGGTTGGCTATTTGCTATTTAAATAAAATAAGCAGCCTACTGATCTGCCCAAAAACATAGAACATATCAAGTGCAGAGTTGAAAGACTGCCACTTGCTAGCTGTGTGACCTTGACCTCATTTATTCATTAATTTAGAAAACAAATGATTAGTAAGGGCCCATTATCTGCCACTTGCATAGCTTTCAAAAAGGACTTAGATTATCCTTCTTTTTTAAAATAGGAATCATGCAAATCTACCTCCCCCATTGTCAAGGGTGACCAGATGTGCCCAGAACCCTGGGGCTCTGAGGACCTCAGGTCCTTGTTCTGTCTCCTGACAGCTCCCCATGATCACTTCCCGGTGGCACTTGGCTTATTCTATGGGTATTACAGTGGCTGTGGCCATCCCTCAGTGTGACCTTTCTGCTTTTAGGGTGTTTTGCAAGCCAGTGGAAATACAAACTAAAAAGTGCCTGAAAACCGCTTCAGTGGCTCCAAGGCACCAAACAAATGAAGCCATTTTATTTATTTGTTTTCATTGTAATGAGCCGTATTTCACATGAAGCCATCTTAAAGAGCTTCTCTGCTGACCCACAGCTGCCACAGACAGTGGTAGGCACGGTGCGTGCACTACCCAATCTCATTTTCACCTTTGCTCTTTGCAGTGAATCGGGTTGGCATAATCACAAAATCAAAACTTTCTTTGTAGTGCCCACAAAACCCCCAACCAAGTACCTAATAATTTCCTTTCCCATGGCATATCTTGCTCCCCCAAATTCTGAAACAAAAACATGTCTCTTGAGTTAAGCATGAAATGAACATCTTCCATCTCATGTTGATTCTTTCTTTAGAAGTAAAATAGAAATTTCTTTCCATAAAAAAGAAAACATCTGTAGAGGTTCAATAAAGGAGAAAGATGTGAAAGTCCAAATCCTTAAATTCCAAAAATCGTATGTTAGTAAATTATTTTGTAAATGGTGGTCAACTCAGCTGATTGGAGAATAGCTATGATGAAGCCAGACCACAGGTTTAGTCCCTTTACAGGGTCCATGCTACGCAGTTGCCTCTTTACCCTGCACAGCTGTGGTCGCCAAAGGGGCCTGATATGAGCTCCAGCTTGCAGCTGTGCAGACACCTACCATGAACAGTTTGGAAAAGAATCAAAGTTCCTTCTGGAGGCTGATTGGTAGCCCTGTGTTTTTATTCTCATAAGAGGAGTCCTATTCCTTCATTATACAAAGGGATAAGTAGTCTTAAAATAGTCAATAGGGTATATCCAGCTTTGTAGACAACGCAGCAAGAGGTAGAAAGCCCTTTGACATGAATCTGTATCAGCACTAAAGCCTGCCATAGCACGCCCAAAGTCTTTATTCATAATTCATTTCCTGGTTTCTCCACTCCCCAAACCAAATTAATCACTGACAAAGCTAAATGGACAATTATTGGTAAGGTTTCTCTACCAGAGAAATCTGAGTAATACAGTAGGGAGAAAACACTTTTAACCTGAATATAATCAAGTTTTAAAATCTAACAACCAGTTTACTGGAAATATAGGAGACAGGAGATTTAAGAGAAAGTTAAACAGCACCTGGAGAAAACAAACATTCTGGAAAGTGGGAGATTAAACAGGACAGCAAGTCACTTCAATAAGTCAATATTAAGGGCCGACCCTGTGGCGCACTCAGGAGAGTGCGGCACTGGGAGCACTGCGACGCTCCCTCCGCGGGTTTGGATCCTATATAGGAATGGCCGGTGTGCTCACTGGCTGAGTGCAGTGCGGCTGACACCAAGCCAAGGGTTGCGATCCCCTTACCAGTCACAAAAAAGACCAAAAAAAAAAAAAAAAAAGTCAATATTAAGATTAAAAGCAAGAAGGAGGAATACTTCTCTAGATTTAATCACTTAAAAAAATTTTTAAACAACCAAATGTAAGGCATGATCCTCAGTTGGATTTTGGTTTGAGTAACCAGCTGTCAAAGACAATTTTGGTGCAACTGGAGACATTTGAATATAGGATGGGCATTAGTTGATGAGAGAGGAATTACTGCTAACTAGATTTGTTGTGAAAATGCTATGTAAGAAGACGTTCTTATTTTTCAGAGGTGCATTCTGAGTACTTAAGGGTGAAATGACGTGTCTATAACATAAAAATTTTCAGCAAAGAAAAACAAAAGAAAAATACAAAGCAAATGTGTTGAATATTAATTGTTAAATCTAGGTAATAGGTAAATTTCATTATATTCTTCTCTCTACTTTTTCGGTGTCTGAAAATTTCCAAAATAAAAGGTTAAAAATAAAATTTCGAATTTATGTTTAAACGATTTCCTGGCTTTCTCATTTATTAGCTGTATGAACCTCTGCAAGTCATTTAAATTCTCAGAGCCTCTGATTTCTCATTTGTAAATTAGTGGTAACAATAAATTCAAAGTTGTGTGAAAATTTGATAATTTGTTTGTGAAAATGCCTCACAGGTGGGTAAAGCTCACAAGTTTTCCTCCTTGTTTATACACATGGCTTTTAAAAGTCTTGAAATATTCTCTGGATTGCAAAGAGATAATATCATCTCTCAAAGTGACACAGGTGCTTATATCAGTCAGGGTTCTCCAGAGAAACAGAATGTATGGGAGATAGATTTTTAAGGAATTGGCTCACATAATTGTAGAGGCTGGCAAGTCCAAAACCTGCCAGGTAGGCCAGCAGGCTGGAGACCCAGGAACGAAACGCTGCTGCAGTTCAAGTCCAAGGGCAGTCTACTGGCAGAATTCCCTCTTCTAGGTCAGGTCAGTCCTTTTCTATTAAAGTCTTCAACTGATTGGATGAGGCCCATCCGCTTTACAGAGGATAATCTGCTTTACTCAGAGTCTACTGATTAAAGAGTTAATATCGTCTAAAAAGTACCTTCACAAAAACATCTAGAATAATGTTAGACCAAATATCTGAGTACTGTGGCTGAGTAAGGTTGACACGTAATATTAACCATGACAGTGCTTAATAAAGAACTGTTGTTTGTTGAGTTATATCTAGTGTTTTACTCTGTAAAATCCTGTGCAGTTGCACAAAGTGACCTGCTATTGATTCCATTCTGAGTCATTTTATGTCCTAGCTTTCCAACCAGCAAGAAATATTTAGGGGTTTCGAAAAAATCCAACTGAATTTTATTGATGTCTGTCCTATAACTTTCTATCTAAAATTTACCATCAAACAGGGTAGAGTAAGTTTCTCATTTTCCATAATGAGAATGTAAGACCTATTAGAACAAGGATATTTCTATCTCTTTACCGCTGCCCTAGCAACTGGGGCAGTGCCTGGCAGGGGCTGGGCACTAAGGGAATGTTAATGAGTGAACAAGTCCATGATGATGGAACTCAGCAGATACAGAAAGTGCTGTTAGAAAAATGTGATTAGGATATCAAATGTATATTTTCTATAATAAAAGTTAGCATTTGGTCCATGCATAGAAGAAATTCTATTTTAGTTTAATCTGCAACAATTCACTTTATCGCCTGGATGTTTGTAGATCAGGTTTATTGAAGAGAAAATTGTTAAGTAAAACATGAAGATCATGTCCAAATACCTTCTCATGGAATCTTTCATTTGGGTGGAATGACATAGCACATATGGAAGTAGTTTAACTGTTTCCAGGGAGAATACTCAGTGGAGGCAGCCCTAAGTGCAGATTAGTGTAATGCACAGTGTGCAGGAATGTCTTTCCCAAAATATCCCCTGACTGCCATCTCAGGGCAGAAAATGCCTCAAGTGCCACCATTTGGGGTATATTCCTTTGAGTCTTGAGGGATTTTAAGTATCCCGCATTCTCTCTTTTTTTTTTTTTTTGGTCTTTTTCGTGACCGGCACTCAGCCAGTGAGTGCACCGGCCAGTCCTATATGGGATCCGAACCCGCAGCGGGAGCTTTGCTGCGCTCCCAGCGCTGCACTCTCCCGAGTGCGCCACGGGCTAGGCCAAGTATCCCGCATTCTCAATCAAAATGTAAATACCTCACAAAGGAAAACGGGTTAAAACTGTCATTTTAGTACTTGGCAGGCACCAACTCCATCTATCAGTCATCAGTTAGCTAGATGTTCCATGTGACTTTTCCTTAGTTATGACTTTTCCCAGTTTTGATAATTCAGAAATATCTCTAATCAGTTTTGCCCTTACAACCGTAGAGGAATCATATCTGGTGAAAGTCATGGGGTTGATGTTTAGACTATTTTTTTTTCTTTCTTCCCCCTCATACGTTTAGTGAGATTTATGTAAGAAACAACCTAATTGTTTTCACGTTTATGAAAGGGACGAACAACGTTCAGAGGTTCAGGGGAGAGTAATGGCTGTGGAATGCTGTTGAATGACTTTCCGCTGACCCGCTCTCGGTGGTTGCTAGGGTGCTCACCCATATGTTTATACACTTCTATAAAAATGACCTAAGGAATGAAGACAAGCACAAGCACTTTGGGATTTGGTGAAAATTTTCTCAAGCCTGTTAGATTTTTCTTTTATCAGTCCTTCCAAGGTCCAAACCATAGAGTCTACAGAAAACATGACCGAGAAATGTTTATATAAATTCATAGTTCTGTTGTTAGATTCTAAAAGAATATTATCGTTAGAGCAAACATTACACTGGTAAATGTAATTTTAAAAATAAATGAGCCAAAAATCTATAAGAATAGTTTAATGTTCTCCATTTGTATGTTAAAATCTATTACGACTATAACTACCTTATAATACTTATTGTCTCAGTTACAAGCTCAGGATGATACACAAAAACTTGCATTGTTGGCTAGAAAAACTATTTGGTGCCTCAGATAAAATTTTACAATATTATATTAGTTTTTAAATTCCTCAGGAAACAAATGGTTTAACGGTGTTAAAGTCATATTGTCTCAAAAAGAATTGCCATTCCCTAATTCTATTTGTTTTGTAACAGAGACAATGGAGATGGATAGAAACTAGTGCCTTTTTCTTGATACAATTAGAAGCAGTACATGGGCACATTCTCTGGAGTAGATCCTACCACATCTCCTAGAGTTATGGCGAGGATTAGATGCAAGAATGTGTTGAGTTCCCAGCAAAATACCCAGCAAAGTGTAGCCACTCTTCAAATATTAGTTTCCCTTGCTTATCCAAAGTATTTAAATTAGACATGGAAAATTTGAGAAGTAAATTACATATGGAAAATTTGAATGGTTATATAGATGGAAATTTTCACAAATCAAGCAAAAGTCTGCAAGTCCAGGTCAAGTAGTTTCCTTGTGTTTATATTTTCAATCAAATCAAAGCTATTAAAAAGTTTTCTATGTAGAGACTGAAGCCCTTTCCCTTTCTTTTTTAAGGCCCACCTGTGTTGAACCCAGCCTGTAAAATAGAGATCACGTATGTATTACTGCCCATTTGTCAAGATAAAGAATATATCATTCACTACATGTTCAAGGATGCATCTATTAAGCAGATGTGCTTATAATTAGTATGCCAAACATTTTAGGCAAAAATATAACTGTTTTCTCCTCTAAACTGATACTCAGTTGTTTTGGGAAACGATGCCTTTTAGAAGTCTAATAGATCACTCACAGAATTATGTGCCCATTGTAAATCAACAAGTCAACAAGACTTTCTTTAAAAGTTTTAAACAATTTTAGAGTAGACTAACATACTCCTGTTGGATACTCACACTCACACAAAGCCACAGGTATCTGAGGAAGTCTCTTGCCCTTTGCAGTTCTCTTCTTGTACCTCCTTTCATACTAAATCTGTGGTGTAGCTCTGCGTGGATGTATGAATCTCTTACAAACCTACTCTGTTTTTCCTAAAAATGCATTCGCTAACTAAAGGTTTGAAACCCTGTTGGTCAACATGCTTTTGCCTCCTGTGATACAGACACACAGCTATCAGTATCCTCTTCACAAACGACCATCGTTTACCACTGACCAGCCCCCAACCTCTGCTTTCAGAATTCAGGGCCAACAGTGTCAAAACTGTACCTGCTGGTAGTTACCCAGGAGATTTCAATATGCCCATTTTTTAGAATGTTCAAAAATGAAAGTTCCTAATATGAGAGTCTCTCAAATAACAGATAAAGAAATTAGGCAAGATACTACTGTCTCCATTTCTGTAAGATAAAACCTAGGCACTTTCACGATAATAGACAGGCACCAACATACTAACTTGAAACACCAAAAAGAAGCCATTTATATTCTACAAAAAAGAATATAGACTCCTGTCACTTTAAAATGTGTGATGCTATTTGGCATTCACATGATCTTTCCCAATCTGTCTCCTGTGCTAAATTTTACCTTTGACCTCTTGCACTTGCTTGTGCATCATGTTCTCTTTTAAGCCCTGCCTGATAATAGTTCTTCGCACAGTTGTCTGAGATTTTTGCTCTTGCAATTGCGTCAATAATTGAAGTGAGACTGCAAAAGTCTTCTGGGCTTGGGCACCAAGGTCAATTAATTGCTGGATATCTCTTGTGCCTGATTTGCTCCTTCCCAGTCAGGAGAATGCAAATGCCTGGCACTAAGTGAGTGTGCTCCAGGAAATTCCAGTCTGTTCAGGGCAGTCTGCAGGCCATTCGGCTGTGCTGTGAGTCATAGTCCTGGACAATCTCAAAGTCTACGGCAAATAATATGAGTAAGCGACATTGTGGCACCCCCATTTTTTACTGGAAAGTGAAACTTGAAGTGGCTCAGAGTGGGTGATGTGCAGTACGTAGGCTGAAGAAGCTGAAGGAGCTTCTGGGAATGAAGGGCGATCAGAGCAGTCATCTTCTGTCACCTCCTTGCTGCTACAAATGGCAACTCGTACAAATGCAAAAAAGTCATCACATCTCGATACCCTAAAACCAAAAGTCCTCCTCGGCTAAAGACTCAAATAAAAAAATATATAAACCTGGAGGCTGCACGACATACAGGCCCATTTTGGAATATGGATGTGGAGGAACAGGAATATCATTTATTGGGTGTCTACTGTATCTCAGGCTCTATGCACATTACATTTAGTGCTCACAATAATCCTGTGAGGAAGTACTATCTCCAAAGATAGAAAATTGATAAGAAGAAGCTTGGAGAGGTTAAGTAGCTTGCCCAAGTTTGCAGAGTTAGCAAAAGTCAGAACTAAGTTCTCTCCCAAATCTGTCAGATTCTGAAGCTTTAATAGCTTTAGTGGCGAGGCACATGACTGGGGTAATGGGAAAGGAGGAAGCCCTCCAGCAGACAGAGCTCCAGTGGGGCTCCGACACGCTAACCGTCCGTTCTCCCTTCATTCCCACCTCCTCTTTCCCCTCTCTAGTAATGACTGTGTCCAAACACGACCTTGAGCTATTCATTCAAGTTTTCTGGGCCTGACTTGCCTCATCTATAAACTTAGGTTTGGCCTGGTGACAAGATAGTGGCATTGGCCCAAATGTGAGCCTGTCACGGTAGGACCTGTGCATAGCCTTGCCTGGATATGGACAAGTCTTATGCTTCCACTCTCTACGTGGCACGGACTCAGGGCTTCTGGTTCTGGTTTGATTCACAGGGACTCTTCCTGGTCACTAATTTGTAACCCCTGGAACACTAAATGCAATCTGAACTGGACAGTTGTTTATCTAGCTCTTATCTTGTTCTTAAAAATGCATGGAATTCCTTCTTTAACAGGTGCCATTTTGTTTCAGTCCAGTGTGAAGCAAGAGTGTTCTGATAATGGCATAGAGACAAAGCAATTCAGCGCTGTGGTCATGAGCTGTGTGGGACCCTTAGCTTGGCAGTATAACTGTCCCCAAACCACACCTGTCCTTGTTTATGACTCCAAACTGTGGTAGCAGGGGCCTGTTTTTGCAAGGACCAGCACTCCCTGTGTTGTTGCTTAAGACTGGTAACAAGGCATGAAAAGAAAATTAATTCTGCTAATTCATCATGGGGACTGTGGGAATAAAAACTCTGGGTACCCATCTCATTCCCTACAAGAAAAGTACCGATTCCCTGTAAAAATGTCTCCAACTTAAAACAATGACATAGACCAACATAAATGCTCTTTGGTTTTCTGATTTTTGATATTGGCTTTTACTTAATTTTTTCAATTTTGATTTCATTTTTTAAAATTTCATTTTGAGAGTTAAAGAAGTTACTTTTATTCCCAGCAGTTCAAGGAGTTTCAGAGCAACCTTGCTCCAGAGTTGAGAGTAAAGATATTTAATAAGAGGGGAATACTGTCAGTTATGCTGACCAGTATTAAATCTCTGGCTGCTCATTTTTCCGGAGAGTGAATGACTGATACATCAAGGCCTATTTGTTTAATAATTGTGTGGGTCCTACATACTCTAAAGCACCTCTGCCTGAAGATTAATCATTCAGCCAACCAATGTTTGCTGAGCCCCTACCCAGAGCAAGCCCTGATATTCATTACCACTGAGTATGCGAAAAACGGAGACCGTGATTCCTTCATAAAGAAGCTAAACTTCTTGGGGGGGGGAAAGTGAACAAAACAAGAGCTGTCATAGGAAATGTGGAATATAATTCATCGCTAGAGGAAAGAGGTAAACAAATGATTTGGAAGTTCAGAAGAGAGATGGACGCCTAGCAGGTTTCATTTGTTCAATCACCAATTCCTTCATTCAATCAACCAATCAGTACTTATGGACTGTTGTGTTTTGGAGATAAGGTGATTTCAGGATAAGAAAGAAGGTGGCCTGCCCCTTGGACTTACAGCTCAGTAGATAAACTAAGTCATGTGCACAAATAACTGTAATTCAAGGTCGAAGGTGATAAGTGCTACAGAGAGGTGGAGATAAGTGTACAGGGACGTCAGGACACAGAGGTAGAACTCAGCTCAGAGCCAGTCCAGGAAAGCCTCATCAAGCAGATATCCAGTCTGGCCTTGAAGAATGGGCGGCATCTATTTATGTGGAGTTGGTTCCATCAATGGTGCCAAGACAATTTCTCTTTAAGTTGACCATTGGTATTTGGAAGATGTTTCACACAGAAACAGTATTCTGTCTGGTCTCTTTGGTCTCCCTGGTCTGCCCACAAAATCTCATTTAACTCACAATGTACCCAAGGAATATTATAAATACATTTTTTTGCCTACAGAAAAATATTGTGCCGGGGTCCCTTGGGTTCTAACTTTCAGAGCAAGGTGTGCAGCTTCCTGCTGCCCAGCCATGGCCCCCTCAGGCCAAGGACAGCGAAGTCTCCTGTGATGGGGGAGATTTCTAAGGGAGGATCCAGATCATGGGGTCTGGAGCCAACACACTTTGGGGGCCTTATTTCAGAAAAAGAAGTAAAATATCACTTTTGCCAGTTTTACAAAAATGCAGGTCTGTGTGAACATATTGCTAGGGTTCCTCCCAGGGCCCTGCAAGGGTCTCAGCAAGTAAGAGACCCTGAAATTTAAACTTCATGAACTTTCTAGAAAATTCATCTCTGAAATCTGAAATGCTTGGAGACCAGGAATCTGCTTATTACCTGTTCTTCACTAAAATATGGTGACTCCCAAACGATTTGTGTTAGAGAGAAAAGGGACTAGAGTCCTGCAGCCACTCCTGTGCTGTCCCTGAGGGGATGGAAAAGGAGAGGGGAAGGGCAGGGGAAGGAAGCCTGGGTGAGCATGAGGCCTGGTGTAGCCAATCATAGCACAGGTGCGGGAGCCACATAGACCTGGGCTGGTATTCCAGAATTTTCCAAAATTCATCTTGGACAAGTGACTCCACCTTTTTGAGCCTGAGGTTTCTCGTTTGTAAGGAAAGGATAATAATGCCAACTTCAGAGGGCAGTTTCAATGAAACAACCTGTCTAAAATACCTGGCACAATCCCTAGCTCACCGTGAGCATTTAACAACATGGAGGGCCAAGACATCTGGAAATTGTGATGTACCTATGTCCAATAGCTCTGCAAAAACCCACTTTCCTCCCTGTAACTGTAGTTCATGGATCGCTACACTTGAAATGAAGAAGGGACTGCAAGAAGTATTGCCAGTGTCCCCTGGGATGTCAAGCGTTCTGGAAAGGATGGGTATAAATACCTGTAAGTCTTTTGATCAATTTCCAGTGATCTTAATGAATTCATTATAGTAAATCTCTGCAACATTAGAATACATACCACCTATTAGTTTCTGATTGTTGCTCTTACAAAGTACCACAAACTTAGTGGCTTAAAACAGTACAAATTTATTTTCCTACCGTTTTGGAGATCAGAAGTCTAAAATGGGCCTCACTGAGCTAAAATCAAGACGCTGGCAGGGCTGTGCTCCTTCTGGAGTCTCCAGGGGGAGAACGTGTTTCCTTACCTTTTCCAGCTCTGGAGGCCACCTGCATCATTGGCTGGTGGCTCCTTCCCTCTCAAAGCCAGCAGTGTAGCATCTTCAGGTCTCTCTCTGACTCTGACCCTTCTCTTCTGCCCCTCTTCCACTTTAAAAAACCCTTGTGATTAAAGGTTCTGTTATGGGAGACGAATAAATTCTGGAGATCTAATGTACAACATGGGAACTACAGCTGACAATATCATATTGTACACCTAAAATTTGCTAAGAGAGCTGATCTTAGATGTTCTTACCACCAAAAAGAAAAAACGTGAGGTGATGGATATCTTAATTAGTTTGATTGTGGCAATCATTTCACACGGTGTACACATATCAAAACATCACATTTTTGATATGATATAAACATATACAATTTTTATTTGTCCGGTATACCTCAATTAAGCTGGAATAAACACCTTTAAGAAAAAAATCTGTGAACTATCTATGCCGTATAAACTTAATTACAGCAGGGATTGTTATCTGCTTTGTTCTCTGTTATATCTCAGGGCTGAGAATAGTGCCTAACAAATAGCAGGAGCTCTATAAATGTTGATTGAACACATGAATAACATATATAATATAGGATATAACTTATTAGATTTGAAATTTCTACAATATTTAGCCTGTTTATGCATACAGGACAGATTTGTACATGCAAATCTAGTAAGGTTTTAAGGGATTTATAATTAGCTACTCACTTCTGGTCTTTTGGGAAGGAGACTCAACGGGAGATGAAATGTGTGTTTCTTGTGTCATATCTTCCTGTACATGCTCTTTGAGGACTTTGATCTTCCCATGCCTTCTAAATATTCTGTGTACACACATTTTTGAGATTACATACTTGAATTCATTTATTTTAAAATCAGTAACTGAGCGGTTATGTTTTACTAATGATAAGTTTTTTCATTTATTTTCTCATATCCTAAATATAATCCTGTTTTTTAAAGAATTTCAAAAAACAAACAAACAAAAAGGAATGTCACAATGAGCTATTAATTTAAAGATTTTTAATTAAAAGATGAAACCAGACGCTTTGGGAGAAACTCATGAATCCCTCTCTTCTGAAAACTAAACTTACCACATTCTTTCCTTAATAAATAAATTCACCTGTTGAAGATAAAAAAAACCAAAAAACCAAACCAAAACAAAAAAACTCTTGTGATTATATTGGGCTCATCTGGATAATCTGGGATAATCTCCTGACTTAAGGCCAGCTGATTAGCAACCTTAATTCCATCTGTAGCCTCAATTCCCCCTTGTCATGTGACATATTATGTAAGGGGTCCAGGGATTAGGATGTGGACATTTTGGGGGGCCGTTATTCTGCCTACCACATACCATTTGAGAGACTGACTGTCACTTTAAGGACACCCAGGGTATAAGATATCCCCCAAATGAAGTGGATGTTTTAATAAAAACCATACAGGTGGCTGAGATACTGCTCAGTGAAACTGTCTAAGCAGACTGGTGACTGAACCTCTTCCCTCCCAACACCTCTGGTTTACGACTCAGCTTTTCTACAGGCTCTAGGTATCCAACTACTCCTGATCCTTGTGATGCCGCATCTGGGATAACAGAATAAATGGCATACCCTTATATTTGCTGCTGTTGGCACAACACAACCCTGGACTTGTTCTCACCTAGATCCAGGGCACCAGCTGTGCCACATGAGACTATGTGTCCCAGGGACGTGGCCTCAATGTCCAAGACAAATGTGGCCACTGTGCTGTGGCAGGCACAGGAGACCCACAAGGAGAGAATAGAATTCTGAAGCTGGAACTTACAGATCATCTTGGTTTTGTTCTGTTTTGTTTTTAGCTTCTCTTATTGATGAAGAAAATGAGACCTCAGGATGTTAAGTGACTTTAAAAAGACATATGGGTAGTACAGAGAGCAGACCAGAAGCAGAAGCCAGACAGAACCTACCTCATTTTCTTCCTAAATTACCACTGGAAACATCTATAATTCTTTCAGAAGAGTAGTTGTTTTTAACAAGAAGGTCAATGTCATTTATGTGTTACAAGTCTGGAGCCCCATGATAACAGAAGAATGAAAGTCCTTTGTTCCAAAAGTATAAGCAAGATAAAATGTGGTACAAAAGTCACACGGGGAAGACAATGGTGGAGTCTGCATGCAGAATAAGCTACGTTCACGTGCTGGGGCCGAGCTTGGGTGGGTGGTATGTCTTCTGATTGCTCCCACATCCCTCCCTCTAGATCCTGGCATGAGGTGGGGGCCTATGAGGGCGGCTGCACCCCAGCACTGGTCCAGTCTGCTGGCCCCAGGAAGCGACAGCACTCGGACAGCCTGCATGAGGGAAGGACTACCCAAGCACTTCCCCACGGCTCCCTCACCCTGTCTACAGCCCTTCACTCATTCCTTCACTCTCAGTCAACAAATATACCTGAGTCGGTGCGGTAGGGACTGGAGAGAATAAAAGTTGAATAATCACGTGGGTATTGCTGTAAGGCGCCTACTGTCCGATAGAAGTGTTCAGAATCTGAAATTTTCATGTAACTGAGTTCTGGCAAACAGTCCACAGAGGCACACACAACCCTGGGAAGCGTTGTAGTTAGAAGTGTTCGAGTTTGCAGAGCAAATCCAGAAAGAAGACAGATACCCTGGCAGACTAGGTCTGATAGACCGTCAGAAGCGCTGACAGTTGGCTCAGATTTTCAAAGTAAAGTATGAGTTGCTCAGGCTGCTCAGGGTTATTTCATCGCCCCTTGAAAACTCTTGTTAACTCAATGCCTGTTTATACTCTGTTCATCTTCTCTCTACTCAGTGGACCTCACTAAGCCCCAGACACACAATCATCTGTGCTGGCTGCCGGGTCGGCTCTAAGGGGGAATGTGCAGAGTGATTCCTTATTCGACAGTTCCACTGGTAAATTTGTGACATGTTTGGGGGCATGATTGGTGTTACACCTTTTCTTTTAAATCCTGTATTTAATTGTGAGGTGTTGTCCATATTAGAAAATGGCAATTGGATTCAACGACATTTTGTCAGACCTCTGTCTGAGTAGCTGAATGTTGAATAAAGAAAAGTGTTTCCTGATTAAAGGGTATTCGGGTGATTTATACGTTTTTAATTTGTAAAAGTGATGCCTAGTTTGACAATGATTCATTTTCTATATTAAATGATACAAAAATGAATTCTGACAAATGAGTGTCAGATAAAGAAATCATATAGGCTGTTTAATTCCGTTCTACATCATTTGACATTGATATTCTAATTCATTGCAACATAAAACAAGCTTTCACGAGAGGCGTAGACTTATGACTACTGCTTTTCTTCCGATTCCCTTTTTCCTCTCTTCTGTTTTATAGTACTACTGCAACAGTACTGCAGAATTATTTTAAAGCACAGCTCTTCACAGGTGTCAGATTAACAGCAAAATAATTGGGGATTTTAAATAAATTTGAGGGTTCTTATGAACCTCACCGTGGAGACCAGAGAGTGAATTGTTGCCATGGAGACATTGTAAGTCCACTATGGCTAGAGTTATTATTACCATATATTCAGATATTAGCAAGAATCAGGTCTCATGTGTAAATCATTTTAAGTTCCTCACTGAAAGCATGGTGATGAATGAAGTTAATATTAAACATTATTAATTAATTAATGCACCAGAAGTCTCCCCATCCTACAGGAGGAGGAAGAAAGCCATAGCTCCCAGGCTTTGTCCCCAGATTCCTGACTGAATCTGGAGTGGAGGCTGGCGTCTATGTTTTAAACAAGCTTCTCAGGTGGCTCTGAGGCCCACCCAGTGTGAGAATCTTTCCCTCGGGTTATGAATGGGAGTTTCTGGATAATCGGTTGTCAGAAATGGTATCTCAGTTTTGTCTTGCTTAAATCAGAATTCTCGTTGATGTCAGGGATGTCCTTTGACTTTAAAAATTAATATGCAATTAATTAAAATTCATAAAAACTCACTTCAGTTTTCATATCTCATTTGCTAACTGGACACATTTTAGCCTTCACTTATAAAGAAGCTTTTACAATCCATACTTCCTTAGATATTTCAAATTGTTTGTATAATTGTAAAATACTTGATTTTTTCAAGTACCTCAAACTTTAATGAAATAAAACTTTCTTAAGCTTTGAAATAGCTAATAAAACTTTAAAAATTAGATATATTTCTCTTCAGAATTTTAATAGTATAAAAGCTTACTGAGATTTTAACTGAATAATCACAAATCAAATAAAGTTACACATTTTATATTTAATGACTGTACTAACTGCTCTGACTCTAATAATGCAATTATTGAAAACTTTGCAAGTATATAAAAAGCAAATTCAGATTCCGTAATACAAAAATACATTTATTAAACTCTACAGATTCGATTTTTTAAAACATTTTTATGTTTAATTCTAAATATTCTCAGGGAGAAAATTTCCTCCTTGCCTATCAATGAGAGATTCTGGAAGAGGCACAGATGGATAGGACACACGGAGCACTGTTTTTAGTATATATATACATGCACATATACATATTTAGGGTTTTTACCTATGACTTCCAGCTGGCAGTCCAATACAAACACTTAGAGCTCTAGGTCTGGATATGCCATTTAACTGTGGGACTGTATATCTAGAACCACCTCATCTAGGAACCAGAGAGTAGTATGTGAGATTATCATTTTTCAAAATTATGTATATTTTATCTTCTTATTTTGAAATTATTTTATTTTTATTCATGAATACATTTTATTTGCACTTCAATAGCGTAGAAAGACCACAATGCTTCATACCACAACACTCAAGAAACACCAAGTTATTCAAATATGTAATTACTTATTTACTTTGACTAAACAAAACAGTGCAGTTTAATAAAAGGTATACCAAAGATAGAATTCACAAATTTGTTATCATACACTCCCCCCACCAAACCAAACCAAACCAAACAAAACTGAACAGTCTAGGCTTAATAGGAATAAACTCACCATAAAGGGGAGAAGTTTTATCATTACAAAGGTACAGAATGTTTAGGCAAATACATGTACTTTGATATAATAAAATGTATCTCTTTAAAATTCCTTTAAACAGGGTTTGTTTAGGACAGCAGCATTTAAAAATCCTTTGCTATAGTTTCAAAAACATTTCTTTTTATAATTGGTCTTTGTAGTTCTTAAAAGCATAGGGTATGTGCATTAAGAAACCATGAGAGAGATTCTGCGGACTTAGGACCAAGACAAATCCAACGCTTTAACTAGTAACATTCTACCATTACATGACATTAATAAATAACCTTTAAAGATGGCTATGAATGAAGCTTTGCTCTGTAGCAGAAATACTCCAATACTTCAAAGATGCTACAGCTGGGGGAAGTATCTTGTAAACAAAGAAAAAACACTTAAGACAGCTTTTTTATTTTGAAATGATTTTAGAGTACAGAAGTGGTATTGTAGTGCTAAGCCAGTGCCCTTTTACATGGTCTTCCATCTGAATCCATGCTTGGGGGCTGAGATTGGAGAAGCGTGGACAAGGAGAGGAGAGGGACAGGATGGTGGCATCGTCACCCACTGAATGTACCTGCCAGGAGAGGAGAACCATGAAAGATTTCCCCAGAGGACTGGTAGCCAGCCAATTCCCAAATAACCAGGGTCTGAGAAGTAGATCCCTGCTTGGATTTGGTGAAAAAGGGTTATAAGTGGTCTGCATTAGTTAGGGTAAAGGCCAAGCTGCTATAACAAGGAGGCCCAAAAGAGGGTGGCTTATCAAAAATAGAGGTTTATTTCACTTTCACTTGACAGCCCTGTGGTGAGCTGGCCAGACTGGCAGGGAGGCTGTGCTCCACATGGTCATCCAGAGACCCAGGATTCTCCATACTGTGGCTCCTCCATCCCTCAGGGCTTCTTCACTAGGGTTCCCAGACCTCTGAAGAGTCCACAGATGGAATTCTGAAGCTCAGTATACTTGGGTAGGGAAAAACTACATCTCTAATTTATATTTAGCATTTCGTATAGTTATAAAAATAGGCGACAAACATAGCACTATTAGCAGTACTTATGAATTTATCACCAATAGAAATAATATTTTTATATCAAATTAACAATTATCTTGAAATATCACTTCTATTCACCATTATTTTGAAATTATGATAATTAGACCTGCTACTTCTTCTTATTTGATGCATTGCCAAAGCACATATATTCCAACATCACAATTTTGGTTTTAAACATTTAAAATATTTTAAGTGTATTTCAATATAATTTTCTTTTTAATTTTCTGAATATTATTTTCTATTTATTGGTTTTTTCAACTGAATTATAAAATACACAAAATAAGGTACATAAAATACAGAAATCTTAATGCGCACTTGGTGAAATTATGTATATTTACCTGTTCAATGCTATCAAAATATAAAATATTTTTATCGCCTCAGAAAGTTTCCTTGTGGTCCTTGCCATTCTCTTGTGCTGACTCCCTTGCAAAGCTTACTATTATCCGGACTTCTGTTCCCATTAATTAGCATTGTCTGTTCTCGACTTTGACATAAGTGAAAGCACACAGTGTGTACGCTTTTGTGTTGGTTTCTTTCACTCAACATAATTGTTGTGAGATGCATCTGAGTTTTTGTGTATTGGCAATTAATTCCCTTTTATTGTTGTATAGTATTCCATTTTATGAATAGACAATTTATTCGATGGACCTATGGATTGTTTCCTGCTTTTGACTATTATAAATAAAGCTACTGTGGACAGTCTTATGCATATCCTTGGTATGCATTTGTACTCATCTCTCTTGGGTATAAACTTATGAGTTGGATTGCTGGGTCATGAGGTAGACATATGCTTAGTAGGTACTGCCAAGCTATTTCTCAAAGTGGTTGAATGAGATTATACTACTACTAGCAAGCAATGTATGAGTTCTGATTGCTCCACATTGTCACCAGTAGGAGGGATTATCAGTCTTTTAAACTTTAGCTATGTAGTGGGTGTTTTGTTGTGTGTTTTATTTTATGTGCTTGAAAACATTTTTCTGAGATGGGATCCATAGGTTTTACCAGACTCTCCAAGGAGTTCATTGCACAGCAGATTCTAAGACCATTGCGTTAGATCATAGTTCTCACATGTCTGAACAAAGCAGGACACTTGGGTTTTCCAACCAGAGGAAAGAAGAAACAGCAGAATTCCAGGACAAGAAATTTCCTTTTAAGCAACAAGATGGAAGTTGCTCATTGCTTAGTCATTCAGCAACTCAGTCACTTGGCCACACCTGGTCTCAAGAGTACCTGGGAACTGCTCTCTCTCTGGGCAGCCAGGGGCTCAATTTACACTCTATTAACACAGAAGAAGGGGTGATTGACTTCTAATAGTCTCCACCACAAAATGCTGTTTACCAGTCCTAGTGATTTTTTGGAAAGGTAGACTTCCACAGCCCTATAAATGGATTTACCCTCAGGGTGAGGAAGGCTGAGTCAGCCTGGCTGCTCCATCTTGTCTTTAGTTGTCTGGGCCTGGGGAAATCTCCTGGGGAATCAGGTGCTGGCTTTCAGGCCTATTGCTGAGCCTGCCACCCAAGCAAACATGTAAGGTGACCAGGTTCGGGAGGTTTTCCAACAATGAATATATCAGACTCGATAGTTTAGATGGTGTCAGTAAATAACTGTATCATCTGAGAATGAGTAGGGTAGTTTTCTTGGGGTCTTGCAGAAGAATGCTGAAGGTGTTGGTACTGATGGCCTGACTTGTGCCTCTGTCAAATACCATGGGCGGCTCATTACTCTCTAACATGATTGCCAAAAATATGCTGAAACTTTTCTTGGAAGTTTTCATACTGTCTCACCAAAGGCCTCTCCAGACATCCATAAACAGACTTGTACCCACTTCTCTGATGGGTATAGTGGCCACCCGAGGATACCTGTGGGCCCCAGAGACAGCACCCCAATTCCTCCTCTCTACACACTTAAACAGCAGCTGTAGAAGAAAGCAAACGCTGAGGCAGGGAGAGGTGAGAATGTGCCCCGTGGAATCACATAAACAGAATCAAAAATACGTAGTTGGATTACTCAGGAATCAGGGTACTTTGGCCTTACTCCTACCAATGCCAAATTGTTGGAAGAGGCTTTGTCATGTAATTCTGTCTCCTCTCGCAGAGTGACAGAGATGCAAAAGATGACTCAGAGCCCACGTATTCAGAGCAATGAAAAGCCTGAAGGGACTGCACCAGGGAAAACTCCTTCAAGAGAAGAGAGCCCAGGCACAGCCTCGAGTCAGTTTTTGTCTCAGTTTTTATTGTAAAGACAAGAAAGTTACAGAAGAAAAACAGGTGGTTAATCAATCACAGTGAAAACATAAACAAACTGGCTATGTGACAATCTTCATTAAAGCAGGTGTAGTTTAAAATAGTTCAAGCAATTTACCATCAAAAGGAGTCATAAAACTAAGCTATCTGACATACAAAAAGAAACAATGAGATAATCACCACAGCAGCGTTTAGCTCCCCAAGAAACTCAAAGAAACAGCTTAGGGCGAGATGTGGAACATCCCCGAAGCACTAACTAGCAGAATGTCCTTGAAGATTTTAGCTCACATACTTTCCCAGCATTTAGGTTTAGCTGCACCAAGGGCAACTGCCCCCAGAACAATCACTTTTTGCTGTGCTTCAGTTCTCTTATCTGCAGCAAAGGCTTTAGTCCTGTGAAAGTTTTCCGGTCTTTCCTAATCTTAGCATTTCTACGTGTTTTCCTAAAGGGCTGGGCTTTGGCCCCCTAAACTAGAGGCTTTGGCCTCCTAAACTAGAGGCTTTGGCCTCCTAAGCTACAGGCTTTGTCCTTCTAAGCTACAGGCTTTGGCCTAAGCTAAGGACTTTGGTCCTCTAAACTGTAGGCTTTGGCCTTCTACACTAAGGACTTTGGTCCTGCGAAACACATGTGCTTTATTTCTATCTCATTAATAACTTCTTGGTCAATATCCTCCACATAATTCAAGGTCAGAGAGAAACTAATACTCTTTTATCATAGTACACTCACGTTTATGCCAGCTGGGGTTTGAGCAAAGCTTCACATTCACACTTGCATGAAGACCCAAAGAGGGCAGTGATAAAGAAATTAAATCTTGCACTGCAAGCTATGTCTCATTTAGAAAATATATGCTTGGAAACAACCCCAGAAAAACAAAAAAACCAACTACATCTGGTGGAATGAAGAATCTCGCCAGATTCCTCCCTCCCCACCCCACATGATCATGGGCTCCTGAGTTTGTACCTCTCCTCTACTGGGCAGCAGACATAGGCAGAGATGGGAGCTTTGATTTACAACTCAAGGAGGGGACGTGGAAAACGTCCTAGAAGAGAAAGCTTTGGGACCTGCTAACTTTGGGGGGAGAGAAAGATATGAAGCTACTATGACATGGGGGAGGCAGGAACTTGGAAAGAAGAAAAGGAGTTCAAAGGACAAATGGCAGTGGATGAGGGAGAAGGTGGGACTCAGGTGAGAAAGGGTTTACCTGGCAAAATTCTATGGAGGGAATCTGGGCAGGGAGGCTGGGCCCTCGACGACACAAAGGGATGCACTAGCGACAACAGCAAGTTCCAAGCGCTAGCTTCATCACCCTCTTCCTGATGCCTCTAAACTCTGATCCGTGTGCATTTTAGTACTGGAGGCTGTGAGATGCCTGGGGCCTGCGTGGCGTCTGGATGCACTGGGGATACAGAAGAGCCAGAGCAGGGAAGTGCTTCCCACCGTCCCATCCCCACTCTGGTGAGAGCCCCCTTCAGAGTGGGTCACAGCAGCAAAAGTGTCCACTCAGCCGGTGTCTTGGTCTGTTTTTGTTGCTATAACAGAATACCATAGACTGAGTAATTTATAAAGAAAAATTTATTTCCTATAGTTCTGGAGTCTGGGAAGTCCAGGGACATGATGCCAGCACCTGGTGAGGGCCTTTCTGCTGTGTCATGACACAGTGGAGGTCAAGAGCGTGCCAGCTCAGGTCTCTCTTCCTCCTCTTATAAAGTCATCATTTTCATCACAGGGTCCCAACCCTGATGACCTCATCTAATCCCAATTATCTCCCAAAGACCTCACCTCCAATCAACATATGAATTAGGGAATTGTTTTGAAAACATGAAATTTGGGGCACACATTCAAGCCATCGCAGCTGGAGAATCTGTAAAGATGAGTCTCCCATGCTTCAGTCCACCAGACCTCCACACCCCACTGTCCCCAACCACGATGGACATTATGGGCTGCACAGGTGAGCACAGCTCTTAAAGCATCAAGGGGGCTTTGTGGAAACCAAGCTCTTTGAATTTTATGGCCCCTCACTTGGTCACAGGGGTTCTTTAGACCACACCTAAGCTTTGAACGTGTGAATTCCATTCAAATCTGTTCAGAAATTCTAGTTTGGGAAAAGTTATAAATAGGTTTCTCCTGAATACTTGTGAGGAAAAAATGCACAAATGAAAACATACCCATTGACTCAGACTCTGCAGATACATCCGAGCAAAAATGTCTTGGTTGGCACCAAATATAGTGGGAGTTTTTTGAAATAAGCCTCATGTCTGTTTGGCAAAACATGAATGCTGTATTACAAGAGTATATTATCCTCCTCACTTGGCAATACACCCACACAAAGTGTCTTACTGGATGAGAGAACCCTGATCTTAACTTAATACTCTTTTTTTCTTTTGCCCATTTACAATATTTGATTTAATTAAGAAATATAATTGTGAATGTTTTCTTGGCAATTTGGCAATCCACATGGACATCTGTATTGAATATAAAGCTCCATTTGGTATTTCGGGGCCAAGTTAGCAGTTCACTAATGTATGGGCAATTTTCTTGGAACGTCAATGAGGTTCAGTGTTGGGATCCAGCCTTTGTCTTAAACACGGTATTGTGCTGGCCTGTGCTGGGCTCTGCTGCAGCAGAGGAGGGAGCTTTGCCAAAACTGTCCATTGACTGTATAAGAACACTTGAACAGCCCACACACAGGAAGGAAATTGTTGATAGCCTCGGAAATCGCTTCCCAGTGGTGGTTTATCAGCATTGGACTTAGAGCTGCAGAATACTGTAAGAATATAGCCTCCATTTAGACATAATGAAGGAAACGCTGCAAATGAAAGTGGGAGAGAGGCACAGTCAACAAATGGCATCTATTCATTCATTTCAAATCCTTCTTTGAAATTAATTTCATTAGAAGTAGAGGTTAAGAATAAAATGGCAACTCTGGTGTGAGCGTGTGTCTGTGTGTGTGGAGTTCTTTTCAGTTCAGAAGAAATTACGTAGAAAAAAGATAGATGTGTCTGTGTGATATTTTGAAATTCAATACATGCAAAGAGCAAAAAAGGCAAAAAAAAAAAAAAAAGGTAGGAAATAATATTTCTGGTCAATGGGAAACAAATGATTAGTTGTTGTCTCTGATCAGGTTCCCTGGCAACAGACCCGGGTGAAGCTTTGCATGCACGTTTATTGGGAGGACGATGGAAACAGCACCTGTGAGGAGTGAGGGCCGCAGGGCTGGCCAGAGGGAAAGCTGAGCTTGATGCGGCAGCACCTGAGACCTCAGACAGCCCTTCAGCATGGTCTCAAATTGAGGCAGGAGTGCTGGTCTCCATCGGTCCGATCTTAGGTGGCTCCTTCCCTGAAGACAATTACCAGAGAGGCAGTTGCCAAATGTCAGCTGCTAACCCTCCTGGCAGCTGGAGAAAAGACCCCATCTTCAGGGGCTCTGGGTGGCTTACCACAGCATTCGCTGTAATTATCTGCAGGGTTCATAAAGCTAATAGAAAAAACAGTGACTCCAGTGTGCAGGGAAGAGCAAACCTTACCCAAAGAGAGAGATCTGGTCTTTGCCCTCAGCTACTGGGAAGTGATCTCCAGGCACCTGAAATGTCCTCCCTGATAGGAGTGTCTTTGTTTGCCTGGAGGCTTTGGCCTCTGGACAGTCTAACAATGTGATATATCATGGGAGATTTGGGCTGCGTGGTATCAGTTCTGCCTCAGGAAGGGACTGGAGACTAAAAGCACTGGTTCAGCCTCCGGGTGGGGCTGGAGACTAAAGGCCAGTCACGTGTGCAGTATGTGATCGAGCCCCAATAAAAACTCTGGACACCAGAGGCTCTGGTGAGCTTCCCCGGCTGGCAATACACATGTGCATGGTCACCTCTTGGCTGGGAGGAGTTCACACGATCCCTAACAAATGCAGAGAGGATGACCAGAGCCCCATGTCTGGACCCCTTCCTGGACTCTGCCACACATGTCTCTGCCCTTGGCTATTCTTAATCTGGTTCCTTTTTCTGTAATAAACCATACCATGAGTATAATGGCTTTTGGTGAGTTCTGTGAGTCCTTTTAGTGAATTATCAAAACTGAGGGCATCTTTGGGAACCCCCCAAACTTGCAATTGGTGTCAGAAGTAGGGGCAACCTCTTGTGGGGATTGTTCTGTCTGACTGCACAACCGCTAAACTTTTGTGCTCAGGTTCTGGGAGTCAGTGTTGCCGAGTCATATAAACGGCGACTCTCAGGAGAAAATCCATGAATGCCTGCTGAGGGGGTACTCAGAGCTGCCCCAACTCCTCCCCTTTCTGGGTTGTCTCTTTCTTTGATTCTGCAGTTACCAATATCTTTCCAATAAATTATGTTTTTTCTTAAGCTGTTCCAAATGGGTTCTGTGATTTGCAACCAGAAGTATTCTTAACTGTTATGAAAGCCTATGGTGGGGGATTTGACCAACATATCTCCCTGCAGAATTCCTCTAAAGGATAAATAAAAATCAACTTAGGCGAAGAAGGGACAGGAATGAGGGAACAAGAAATGAGATAGCCTGAGTTTGCTAGGGCACTGATCTTTTATTTCTAAAATTGATGCATAAAGGGAAAGGGTCAAGAATTTAATTTACCCTACCTCCCTAATAGATTATATTTCAGAATAAAGAAGCAGTTGAAGGGAGAAGTTCTTTATAAAAGAATCACAATTAATCATTGCAGGGGGTGGGAAGGGGGGAAAGATAAGAGAAATTGAAATCACCATGTTGCTCTGCTAATGAAATAACAGATGCAAGTGATGATGAGGAACGACCTGTAAAGCCAGTCGCTGAACAAGCCATGGGGAACTTGCCACTGGCTGGTCAGACTGACAACACCCGAACCACTAATCGATCTTGCCATAAGTAAGAGTCAGACAACCAGATGTGAAGGCACTTCCTCCTGAGCTGCAATAGGAAACACGCATCTCTGAAACACCTGTGACCCCAGCCAAACTGAACCCGAATGCTGACAAATCTCTAGATCTAACCATCAGTTTATGGGAAATATAGAGCATATTAAACCCCAAACAAGGATACAATCGACTAAATTCAGACTGGAAGAAATTCTATAGGAAAACTGCCCAAATGTCTTCAACAAATAGACGACAGGAATAAAAAGGAGAGGAGGAGAAAGATGTTAAAGACCAAAAGAGTCGTGAGACTTGTCAACCAAATGCATTGTCTGCACCTAGTTTGAATCCTGCTTTGGACAAACTAATTGCAAAAAGACACTTGTAAGACAATCAGGGAAATTTAACCATTGACTCTATATTTGGTAATATTAAAGAAACTTTTTTTCTTTTTAAAGAGAAGACAATGTATTTTGGTTATTTTTTTTTTAAGAAGAATTCTCATTTCTTAGAGACATATAAAAATATTTCCAATGAAATGCTGTGTTTTCTGGAGTGGCAGTAGAACATTTGAGTTGGACGGGAGGGATGTGGGGATATATATAAAAGAAGATTGATCAAATACTGATAGCTGTTAAAGCTGAGTGACAGAAAGTCATTGCTCTGTTCTACATGGAAAATCTATTTTTGTGTATGTTTGAACATTTTCACAGTGAAAATATTAGAAGAACCATGGGTGTATATCTCATATCCTACAGTGGAATAAATAAGCCTTAATTGTAAAAACTGAAATCAAAAAAGGAAAAAACCATGAAAGAATTGTTTTTGTAATTTCAAAGTGAGGCGGAGGTTTTTTTTTAAAAGAATGACTGACTTTGTATCACTCTTTTAATGTAACCATATTCCATTTGTTAATATTTTATTATTGCTTTGCTCCTATCATAAATGATATTTGTTTGTAGTTTACTTTTCTAAGCCATTTTGTCAGGTTTTCATATTAGGGTAAGGATGCCCTCATAAAATGAATTGTGATATCTTCCATCTATTCCTAGGCTCTGGACTAAAGCCTTTTTTGGGGGATTCTTCTCTGTATTAGTCAGGGTTCTCCAGAGAAACAGAATCAATAGTGTTATATATACACAAGATACAGGAGCCAATGGGACTCGGCCTATGTGATTATGAAGGCCCAGATGTGCCACAATCTGCTGTCTGTGAGCTGCGCAACCAGTCCGAGTCTGAAGACTGACTACCAGGACGGATGATGGTGTAAGTCCTAGTCCAAGTCCAAATGCCCAAGAGCCAGTAATACTGATTCTGAGGACAGGAGAAGATGGATGTCCCAGCTCAAACAGGAAGCAAATTCACCCTTTCTGTGCCTTTTTATTCTACTCGGGCCCTCCGCAGATTGGAAGGTGCCCATCTGCACTGGGGAGAGCCATCTGCTTTCCCTAGTCTATGGATTCAAATACTTATATCTGCCAGAAACACCCTCACAGACACACCCAGAAACAATGTCTTACCAGCTATCTGGCCATTTCTTAGCCCAGTCAAGTTGACACATAAAATTAACCATCACATTCTCCAACAGCTTGTTTATCTGTTTCTTTGTTTTTTTGGTTCTGGAGGGAGAGATGTTCATTTTTTCCAACAATGTCCAATGAGTTGTTGTTGAGTTTTTTCCCTCTCTCTCCTTTACTATCATGATGAACTAATGAATTTTTATATATCATTTCTAGTGGTCCTGCTTCTCTGATTACATCCTGATTGGTACATATGTACATACATATACATGTATGCCTGCTATGTAAATAAAATAATTTCAAAATAACAATACCAACAGTATTACAATCAATACCAATTTAGTTTAAGATTTCTTTGTGATTCTTTTTGTCTTCAACATCATATACTGGATAAAACATCTTTCCTCCATGATTTAAAATGCCACATGTCTCTTATACTAAGTTTTCTATTCAAGTGTCAGTATCAAACAATTTTAATCACTATAGCTTTTTAATATAGTTAAATATCTGATAGGGTCACTTTCCTCTCATAATATTTTTTAGATTTTCCCTGACTTTTATTGTTTATTTTTCCTATAAAATTTAGAATCAGTTTACTTCTTAAAATCCTGTTAATATTTTTATCAGTTGTATGGGTTTTGAGAACATATGTTTTCCTAGAAAATTATCTATTTCATATACATTAAACATTTTTTTTCACACAAATCTCACATATTAACTGTGAGATTTCCTTACCCTTACCCTTTCCTAATGAAATACATATTGATTCTCTTCTTTTCTTCTTGGTTACATCTGCCCACAAAGTGTCTATTTCCTTCGGAGAATCAGCTCTTGGATTTACCTATCAAATGTATTGTTTTATGTTTTCTAATTTATCCATTTTTGCTTCTGACTTTATAATTTCTTCCCTTTGTTCTCCTTATGAGAAAAAACTTAGAAGAGAAAGGAATGCGTATGCCGTGTATCTGTGTTCAATGTAAAGGCAAGTTTTGTTTTGTTTTTGTTTGTGTTTTTTTATCCGTTCTTTCACTAAATAATTTTTAATGCCTGCTATGTTCTGGGTTAGGTACTAGCCATATTTTTTAGGGACATAAAAATATCCTTTTTATAGGGAAATAGAAATGATTCCAGCATATAAATACTATCAGGGCCTTAAGAATGCTTTTCTGGAACATTCTGAAGCTGAATTGGCCGGCTGCGGCTTTCCTCTGCCTCTGTTTATCACCACCTGGTTGGTCTCCCTACTGTTAATGGAATAACAGAGTTCTTAGGACAGGAGTTAATAATTTACGTATATTATCCTGAGATGCCTTAGTCATTGGTCTTTCACACCGGTTTCTTCAGAAACCTCTAACACCACACCCTTGTGAGGCAAGAGGCCTTAGAGTCAACACATCATGCAGTTCTCTAGCTACCAAGGAAAGGTGATTAGATACTAATAATAGAAACATCGCAGCCAGATGGCACTCTCTCGCTTCTGTGCAAGTACCATGCCATTTTAGTGTACATTTCCTCAAGCAATTCAACCATTTCTCTTAAGTGTTATATACATGGCTGTCAACCAGAAATAAAACGTCCTTACTCCAGCAGTTTATAAGGCAGTGAAAGAGGTTCCCTTCATCTCTGAGTTTCTGTAACATCTGCTTCCTTTTCATGGCTTGATATGAGCGTGGTGAACCCTTACAGGGGTGTTTTAGCTGAGAGTCACTGCCATCTAATGTTAGAGGCTAGAAATCACCCAGAGGCTGGTCCACCCCATAGCAAAGGAAGAGCTAGTAAATTGCCTATGGACAGGGGGATTTGGGGACAGAGAGTGGCTCCCGTCCCACCTCTCCCAGCCCTTGTTCTTCCCATGATGCCTCATATTTCTCATTTGCAAAATAGTAGCATCAGTAGATACTATATTTACTATTATCATATTATTTTGAGTATTAAAGTAGATAGCATATAAAATGTGCTTAGTGCAGTCACTGGCATATAACATTTAGTAAATCTAGTCTTAAATTTTTAAAACTTTTTACCTGGAATCTTCAACGCTTCAATAGCAGAATATTAGGTACTTTTAAGTTGTCTCACAAAATCAATGTCTGGCTGTAGTGTTTCTGCCTAAGAAATGTTTAGAGGAAGCAACGTGGCTGTGACCAAAGCTGTGTTTCATAGCAAACCCATAGTTTCTACTTAGATATCATATCCGCTTGCCTATCATTTAAGACAACATGATTTTATACATTGAAAAAGGTCAGCTTTCCATACAAAAAATATCATTTTGCAGGTTAATGGCTGGGGAGTGTTATGAAAAATGACATGGTAGTTAAAGCCCTCCCTGTGCATTCCTTTGCTTCCACCACTGAACGTCACCTTTGTGAGTCTCTAAAACATTCAAAGCAAAAAACGTATTTTTAACCCAAGCTTTAAATAAAAGTAAGCCCTCATTTTACAACTTGTTTCCAATCTCCCACCCTCCAACATCAGTTCAGCAAGAGAATTTCAATATCAAGTTACAGGGTTTTACTTTGGGGTATGGACTCACGATTTTTTTTTTTTTTTTTGAACCACAGCCAATTTTATTTGAATTCTCTAAAATTTATACTCAATATGTTAACTGTTTCTAAAATGTGCATCACCCTTTATGTAATAGTTTTATTTAATCTTTCTTTTACAGTTTTTTTCATCTTTTCTTTACAGTTCTTCAGTAGAAGCCAGAGTCCTAAGTTGCCCAGTTAGGAGCCTCTGACCTACTATTCTGATTAAGTTTCATCTCAGTACTCATAGCCAACATCTGGCTTCTAAAAGAAAGGCTTTTGGTCTTTTCAATCACTTGCTGATAGGGTGAGATTGCATTGTTACCCATAACCACGTGACCTAATTTAGAATCAATCTTGGCATCAAGCCTTGCATTTCTAATCAAATTCACAATCCACCTTTCAGCTTCTTCTGGAGTCATGTTCAGTTTATCTGCCAACATGTTAATGCTGATACACTGGTGGATGCGACAAAAAGTCTCAAATATAAAGAGACGAGCATTTTCAATGAAATCCTCAAGAAGAAGTCATTCACAAGCACTGATTCACATTCCCTCAGTTTTTTCTGAGCCCCATCAAAGTCAAAGTTAACATATAAGCATTCAACAAATTCTGTAATTGGGTCTTTATATGTGTAAGACTCCTGTTGAATAACTTTGACTAGATCTTTGAGCACCTGCCAGCGTTTTCAAACATCTTTGTTATGACTGCTGTAGTCAAATAGCAGAGAATATGTGGACACATTGTCTGAACTGCATCAAGATATGGCTGGTAAAGGAAGAGGTCAATGATATTATCACGATCTTTGGGGTGGCTGAAGAAAACAGAGACCAATGAATGAGCCATGTTCGCTGCTGAACAGACTCAAGTGGAAAACTCACAGAATTATTATCTATGGTCTCTTTTAACCGTGTAAGGTCTTCCATGGCTGCATCCCAATTCTGCATTAAGATTTCAGGGGCCAGTTTTCCCCAGAGTGAACTTAAAGCATTTCTATCTGTTGCTGGAACCAACACTCTAAAAAAGTAAAACTATTCTGCCGCTCCTGAGTAATTCCCACCTTCACATTGGAATTTTGCATCCCTGTAGAGTGTATCTAAATATTCCTGCCTAAAACCATGCTTGTCTGCCAGGTCGTCAAATAGCATCCGACCATCCCTGGTTGACTGCATTTATTTGCCTTGTCGTTTCTGGATCTTCAGACATCTTCACAATTGCTTCTGTTTCTGCCTATAGCTGTTTCAGCAGCGCAACAGCTGTAGTTCTTTTTTCCTCTCACAGCATGAGGAATATCATCACAATAAAGGTTCTTGTATACATCCATAGCAAAGTCTACCATGTTGGTGTCACTAAGAAGATCCAATTTCCCTTGTAATAATTCTTTTTCATTATATATCTCCTTTACGGAGGGAAACTCCAGGGCCGGAAAGACCAGATGTCGATCCAAAAAGTGCGCGATGCAAGTAGTGAAGCCCTGCTCTGCCATCCTGCCAAAGAAAAGGCTCGTGACCTTTCAATATTCACCTGACACCGAGCAATTGAAAAGCCCTCATCTGGATCCAGGAGCCGTGGACTTTCTGGCCCCAGGGAATTCTCCTCTTCAAAAATAATAGACAAGGATAATGCCTGGTATGTGGGGGAAAATGAAGTCCAGCTAAAAATGGCATGTTAGATACTGAAAAAAGGATCCAAGTCCTATCCAGATATGATAACCAGTGGAATACTGGCCTGGGGGACCTGAGATCGCTTTTGGCTGCAATCTTCTGCTCCTTAACCTGGCTGCTCAGCGTGGCTCTGATGCCATTTGAATATCCTCTTTTTCTGGTAGATGAGACTCCCACAGAGTTTGCGACTGATTTCCAGCATGAGTGGACATCAGATGAACAATTAATCTTGGTTTCTTGTGTTTGGAGTGGGGTGGGAGTGGGCCATGGGCTTGGCAGAGAAAACACAATTCATTGACCCAATCATCTGTCGATGGGCATTTGCATTGTTTCCACTGTGGAGCAATCGCAGAGCGCTGTGAACGCGTGCTTTCATTTCTCTCGGTAAATACCTAGGAGTGGAATGTCTGTATCATATGGTAGGTAAATGCTCACATTTTTAAGAAACTGCCAATCTCTTTTCCAAAGGGGTTTAAGCGTTTTTTATTCTCACCAGCACTGTATGACGATTTCAGTTGCTGCACATCTTCAGCAGTATCTAGAATGATCAGTCAATTTTAGCTATTCTGGTAGATTTGTAGTGCTGATGTTATTGGGGTAAGACTTAATGCAAGTACTTGCATTTTCTTAACATGTAGTGATGTCCTTTCATGAGCCTATTTGCTATTCATATATTTTTAGTGAATGTTTGTTCAGATCTTTTGCCCATTTTTAAATTGTTCATTTTCTTAGAGTTCTGACAGCTTTGATATATATTCTACATACAGATCTTTTATCAGATGATATGCAAATATTATCTCCCAGTTTGTAGCCTGTCTTTTCATTCACTTCATAGTGTCTTTTCAAGAGCAGAAGCTTTAAATTCTGATAAAGTCTAATTTATAGATTTTTTTTTCTTTAATAGGTCATGCTTTTGCATCTAAAAAACCTTTGATTAACCCAAGGTCACATAGATTTTCTATTTTTTTCCTAGAAGTTTAATAATTTAGGTCTATGATCCATTTTGAGTAAACTTACATATATGGTGTGAAGTATGGAACAAGGTTCTTTTTTTTCATGAGTAACACCCTTTGTTGAAAAGGCTATTTCTCCTCTGCTTTGCCTTTATATCTTTGTCCGAAATCAGCTGTTCATGTATGTACTGCCAATGCTATACTGTTTTGATTGCCATTGCCATAAAGGAAGACTTCAAATCAGATGCATAGTGTAATCCTTTATCTTCTTTTTCTTTTTCAAGGTTGTTTTGGCTACATAGGCCAAAACAGGTAAAACCCTGTTTGCATTTCCATATGTATTTTAGAATCACCTTGTCAATTTCTACACACACACACACACACACACACACACACACACACAAAAGCCTGCTGGGATTTGGATTTGAATTATGTTGAATCTGTAAATCAATTTGGGGAGGATTGACATCTTAGCAATATTGAGTCTTCCAGCCCATGAACAAGGTATAGCTCTCCTTTTATTTAGGTCTTATTTAATTTCTCTCAGCAATGTTTTGCATTTTAAGCATACAGTCCTTGCGCATTTTAACAGATTTATCCTTGGGGATTTCATAATTTTTGATATAAGTGGCCTTTTAAAATTTCAATTTATGATTGATTGTTCCTAGTATATAGAAGTACAATTGATTTTTTTATATTGATCTTGCATCTTGCAACCTATTAAACTTACTCATTAGTTCTAGTAGATTCCTTCTGATTTTCTACACAATCAAATTGTCTGTTAAAAAGTTTTATTTGTTCCTTTCCAATCTGGATGCCTTTTTATTTTTATTTTATATTTTGCCTTTATCACACTAGCTTGAATCTCAATATACTTGTTGAACTGGGTAAAAGTATAAATCCTTGTTTTGCCTCTAAGGCGGAAAGAATTTAGTCTTTCACCATTAAGTATGATGTTAGCTGTCTGTTTTCGTAGATGCCCTTTATGAAGTTGAGGATGCTTCCTTCTTTATTTTATTTTATTGAATCATAATTGATTATGCATATTTTGGGAGGTCAATGTTGACATATGTTGATCAAATCGATATTACTAGTATGTATATTGTTACAAATTGTACTTATACTTTATGCCCCTTGTCCAATCTCTCCCTATACCCCTCTCCCGCTCCTCTCCCACCAATGATAACCCTAGATTTCTTCTCTCCCTCTGAAAGAGTAACGGTTACTCTGTTGATTTGTTGCCTAGATGATCTGTCCAATGCTGAGAGGTGTGATCAGGTCCCCCAATATTATCATAGAGCAGATGCTTCTTCTGTCACTCTGGAATGGGCTTTGTGGAGAGAGACATCCTCTTCTTTTCTTTGGTCTCTGCTGGTGACTCTCCTTGTGTCAATGCACTCCATGGCTGGTGGACCATCTGCGTGGTGGTTGTGACGTCTAGCCACTTTTGTGGCAGCCGTGGTTACTGTGGTGGGCCACACACATGAAGGTGAAGTTTTTGGCATGCTCCTTGGCACTGGCGGTGTGACTCGTTGTGGGAAGAGGGGGTCTGGTCCCCAGCTGCATGCCTCAGGCCCCCAGGAGGATGCTTCCTTATATTTTTAGTTTACCAAGAGTTTTTATCAGGAATGGATGTGATATATTATTACTGATGGTAGCTGTGATGAGTTAAATACGTCAAGTTGGTTGATTGTGTTTTTCAAGTCTTCCATACCCTTATGATTTTCTGTTTACTTGTCCTACCAGTTATGGGGGAGGGTTGTTGAAATCTCTAACAATAATTATAGATTTGCCTATTTCTCTTTGCAATTCTCTCAACTTTTCTTTCATGTATATTTAAGTCCTGTTATTATATGCCTAAACATTTAGTATTATTCTGTCCTCTTTATGAATTGATCCCTTTATTATTATGAAATGAACTTCTTTATCCCTAGCAATATTCTTTGCTCTGAAATCTATTTTTTCTGTTATTACTATAGCTACTCTTTGACAAGCATTGTATATCTCTCCCCATTATTTTACTTTTAAGTCTTCATGTTTTTATATTTAGAGTGTGCTTCCTATAGGCAGCCATATAGTTGAATCTTCGTTTTTTATCCACTCTAAACATCTCTGCTCTTGAATTAGGGTGTTTAGACCATTTACAAGAGGTCTTCAAAAAGTTCATGGAAAGATTTGCATTATTTTGTGATTCAATTTTTCCATGAAGTTTTGGAGTACCCTCACACATTTAATGTGATTTTTAAAATGATTGCATTAAAACTATCATGTTGGTGTTTGCTTTCTATTTGATCCATTTTTCTTTGTCCTTTTTTTCCCTGTCTTCTGCCTTCATTTGGATTAAGTTCTATGTTTTTGTTTTACGTCCTTTATTGGCTTATTAACTCTAACTCTTTGTTAAATACATTTGTATTTAAATGGTTGCTTTAGAGGTAATATTGTACATCTTTAACCTATCACAACCTACCTTCGATGATATTCTATCACTTCAGGTGCAGTATCACATGGATAGTATTCTTCCATTTCTTCCTTCTCACCCTTTGTGCCTTGTTGTCATACATTTTCCCTTTATACATGTTCTATTTCCTGCAATACATTATTATTGCTGTTATTTAAATAGTCTATTATTTCAAAAATATATTTAAATAGTAAGAAAAAATTATATATTTACTGACATAATAAACCATATCTGGTGCTCTTTATTCCTTTGTGTAGATCCAAATTCCTGCCCAGTACCAGGTATTTTTTATAAACTTAAAAAAAACATTTTATTATGGACAATTTCAGAGTATACAAAAGTAGAGAGAACAGTCAGTGCAGTGAAATTCCATGTACTTGTTACCCAGCTTCAATGATTACCAACATTTTCGTGCCTTTTACATTTTTTAGCACGTGCATGTTTTATATATTTAAGTAAACAGATAAAATTATGAAAATAAAATACATGTGCCTAAGCCATACTGCAGATCTATAGAGACAAAATCTTGCAGTCATGACCCAGGAATCTGCACTTTAAAAAACTTCTCATCCCGTTGGAATCATTTTGCTTCTGCCTTTCTTGTGTTGCACATGTGCTAGTGATGATCTTCGTCAGCTTTTGTATGTCCCAAAATATCTTTATCTCACCTTCATTTTTAAAGGTTTGATCACTGGTTATAGAATTCTAGGTTAACAATTCTTTTCCTTTCAGTATGTTAAACATGCTACTCAGCTTTCCTCTAGCTTGCGCTGCAATTTACAAGTAATCTGCTGTTTCCATCTTTGTTGCTCTGCGTGAAATATGTCTCTTTTTCCCACTGGCTGTTTTTACCTTTTTTCTTTATTTCCTGTTCTAATAAATTTTATTATGATGTGCATTGGTGTAGAAAGCAAGGGTCATAGAGATTTACTTCTGCATTTTCTCCTAAGAGCTTATCATTTTAGTTTTACATTTAGATCTATGACATATGTAGAATCCATTTTTGTATGTTGTATGAAGAAGGGGTCCAATTTCATTCTTTTGCATATGGATATCCAGTTCTCTCAGAACCGTTTATTGAAGAGTATCCTTTACCATTGAATTGTCTTCGCACCTTTATTGAAAATCAATTGTCTGTGAATAAGACGGTTTATTTCTTGATTCTGAATTCTAATAAATTTATAAACGTGTCTATCGTATGCCAGTGCCACACTATCTTAATTTCTGTAGCACTGTAGTAAGTTTTAAAATAAGGAAGTGAGATTTCACCAAATAGTGTGTGTGTGTGTGTGTGTGTGTGTGTGTGTGTGTGTGTGTATGCGCGTGCGCACGCGTGCTAAGATTGTTTTGGCTATTCTGGGGTCATTTGACTTTCCATACAAATTTTAGAATTACCTTGTCAATTTTTGCGGAGAATTCAGCTGGGATTTTGATAGAGATCACATTGAATCTATAGATCAATTTTTAAAAGTATTTTCGATCTTGTCATTTATATTCTCTATTTGAGGAGGCACCGTCCTCACACCTTCCTTCAGCTGTGACGTCTTCAGTTCTTTAAACAGATATATAATGGCTGCTTTGAAATCTAAGTCTGACATCTGTGCCTTCTCAGACATAGTTTCTGTTGTCTACTTTTTCCCTGTGTTTGGCTTATATTTCACTGTGGGTTTTGTTTATTTGTTGCATTTCTTGTGTATTGTAATTTTTGTTTAAAAAACGGATTTTTTAGACATTGAAGTAATTCTGAATACTGATTTCTCCCTTCCCCTCTTCAACGCCAGGCTAAGTGCTGTTTGATTACCTATTTCTTTAGGGACTTGGCTGTACTACTTCAGTGAATCTATTTCCATGACAGTGTGAAGCTGCTGCTGATGTTCTTCAGAGGCGCAGCCTTGGCACGTACAGTCACCCAGTGCACACTTGAGAAGAGCAGCCAGGCCTGGAGGAGAAGCAGCACACATGGGCACACACGTGTTCACGCACGCACACATCCACACTCACACACACAAACACACATGCACCCACACAGCTGGACAGTTCAGGGGCTGGAGGATGCAGCGTTGGGCTCTGCCGACCCGGGGAGGGGCCACTGTGACGGGGTGGTGGGACCCAATGATGTCACTGCCTCCAAGTTCCGTGGCAGTTGGAGGCTCATTCTGGAGTCTGTGGGCTGTGTGTGTAGGTCTCTTCTGCAGGCTACAGGTACATCTCTGCACAGATGAAGAGATTCAGGTGACTGTGACCTGCTCTCTTCCCTTCCTGCTGATTTCCACACAGGTGCTACCAGGTGGGTGGCCTGGGCCGCTCTGGGTGGCTGCCGAGGGTAATGCCCCCTGGGCACTCACTGTGTGCCTGTTCTGTGCTGACCACGTATACAGTCGTCCCATTCATCCTCACAGACACTCTGTGGAGTGAGGGCTAATGTGTCCATTTGGCAGGTGAGAAGCCTGGGGTCAGAGGGCAGGTAACTGGGCCAGGGACCCAGAGGGGACCCTGGGCTGTGCTCTCCATCCTGCCCTGTGTCATGTTAGACACAACTTCTGACCTCTGGAGCCTCCGTCCCTAGATTTGGGTTCTTCCTGAGATTCCAGACCCTGATAAGGCAGAGTCTGCCCCTGGAAGAGCCACTGAAATGGGGCCTCTGTGGGCTGCACAGATGGAGAGTGGGGGTGGAGGGGCAGCCTGTGTCCTGGTCTGTGATGGGAGATGGGTCCCCTGGGCGGGCATCTGGACACCTCTGGCTTCACAGAGCATCACTTATGGCCAATGTAAGGCCCACCCAATTGTGAGGTCCCCAGGCTGGGAGTAGGGTGGGGAGTCCTCTGTCTTGGGGCAGTCGTGGACAGGGAAGGAGCCACTGAGGGCGGCCAGGCAGGTGACAAGTGTCTGCCCTGTGGGCAAGGGTGTGGGGAAAGGGGCTCATCCTGTGTGTCCTGTCCTCTGTCTCGTCCTCTAGGGGCCTCACCCACCCCTCCCCTCCTGGGTGTTCCCTCGGGACCGTCTCCGAGGTAGGACCATGCCTCTGACTGTTCTCCAGGACACATCCCCAGAGCTCACTAGTTTCTGTTCTGTGCCTGGGAAAAAGATGACGCCCCTTCCGATACTGCCACGCTCAGAACTGTAAACTCCAGTGGCCCTCTTGCCAAGGCATGGCCTCGACGAACACAGAGGCTTCTTCAAAGTCAAATAGGTCACCCTTTTGCCCAAACCCAGAGCCTTCCTGCTTGGCTGATGCTAAGATTTAAGTAGAATGCAGCAGTCATGAGGTTTCTTTTTGCCTATAAAGAATTGGACGGCTGTGTGTTTCCTGAGAGCATCTGGGAGGCTAATCATACAGAGACCTGTGGTTTCTAAATCACGTTCTGCTTCCTGGTGCCTGGAATGGCCCATCGGGGCCCTTCATGCTGAGCAGGTGACGCACGTGTGTGTCTGTGCTGGGACCATAGGGACAACAGGCCTCAGCGTCCAGGTCCCTGGTTCTCAAGCCCCCAGGCAGGAGCTTATCCTTGGCCAAGGGAAGAGACCCCAGAGACCACTGGGGGGAGGAGACAGAGTCTGGTCCCTTCGTACTGGGGGGTGAGGGTGGAAGGTGGAGGTGGTGCTGGTGGAATTTGGGTCCCTGACCATAGCAGTTAGGGTACTCTCTGAAGCTCTCGGGGGCATCGTTAGCTTTGGATTACTTTTGTCTTGCAGACTAAACATGAAGATGGGCATGGAGACCCTGTGGGCCCAGGAGCAGGTGGGCACTACGGAGAAGTAGCAGCAGGTACAGTGTCAGCTGCACCCTTGAGGCAAGTCCTGGCCTTTTCTGCTGTGCCCGAGGTCAGAGGGGCCTGGGCTCACTGGGGACACGGGAGGGAGGAGCCATCCAAAGCCACCCATGCCCCCAGCCCATCCCCCTGGCCCCCTCACTCCAGGGGGGTTGCAGGGACACCGAGCTGGGCACTGGTGAAAAGTTGGGACGAGGAGTTCAGTATCTACAGACGCGTCGACCGGCTTGTTTTCTGCAGTGAGTTCTCTGTCATCCCCCGTCTCATCTCGGGGTTGGGATCCACCCTTGAAAAGGCCAGCACGAGGCAGGGCGTGTCTGCCAGGCTTGCGCTGACCTTCCCAGGGTGGGTACAAGCCCCGGCTCCCCTGGAGGTCCACCCCAGTCAGCACGTGGCTGCAGTTCTGTGGCTTATCCAGGGAGCTCTGGAGACAGGGCAGGGACCAAGCTGTGGTTGGGCCAGGCCCTTGGGTGCCCAGAAGTGTGGCCTTTATGTCTGCAAAAGAAAGAGGCAACCTGAGGGCTGAGCCCTGTCCCCAGAAGGAGCCTGTCCTACTGTCAGCTCAGCAGGGTGGGGCCAGAGGGCACGAGGGCACTTGGTCCAGCCTGTGGACAGTCATCCCTCAGGTCTCCCGAGGCTCAGAGGGGCACAAAGAGGCACAAGGGGCAGAGAAGAATGTGGCCACATAGTGAGATGAGGGGCAGGGACATGGCCCTGGCTTGGGAATGGGAGGGGGAAGGCCATGGAGGCAGGCGAGGTGGCAGCTGAAGGCCACCTGACCCGTTGGTCTGGTGCTGGGAGGTCATGTGAGGCCTGGAGGGGAGGAGGCCAGCCTGGAGTCTGTCTTTCCAGAGGCCACAGGATGGAGGGAGGGACAGAGCCTGGGGGAGCTGGGCTGCAGGGGACCAGAAGTGACGGGTGACTCAGGGACGTGCCTGACTGAGCAAGGCTGGGGTTAGAGTGAAGACGCTGGGGAGGACAGGCTGGCTGAGGTGGAGCCAGGGACAGCAGCTCCACCTGGGACCCCTGAGCCTCCGGCGCCTCGGTCACTCCCAAGGCCTGCAGTGCCCACTGAAGACTCTGCTCTCCGCTTGCTCGGGAGCACCATGGGCAGGGAGCGGATGCCACGGGCCAGGACAGGGCAGGAAGGCATGAGGATGAAAGCCACTGCAGGGGAGGCAGGAGGATGCAGTGCTGACGTCCCCGAGAGCCAGCTGGGGCTGGAGATCTGGCCCAGGGCCATCCCGGCTGCTTGCAGGGCCCTCAGTCACCATTCATTGCCCAGCGGTGTCTCCCAGCCCAGGGAGAACAGGCACGAGGAAGGAGTTTGAGCTGATGGGGGGCTGGGGGGCCATGTTCAGAGGATGTCACAGGACAAGTGAAAGAGAAAGGGCCAAAGTGGCTGAGGTGACAGCAGGGTCTGTGGGCCAGACGGGATGGGGTGAAGTCAAGGAACGGGCACGACCATCGGCCAGGGGTGCAGAGACGGGCAGGAGGGTGTTGGATGCTCAGAGCTTGCCAGGGGCGGGGTGCCAGGTGGGACAGCTCCAGGGTGCACCCTCAACCCACTGGGAAGGTCTCAGCCCAGACCTCTTGGACCCCATGAAGGTGATGGGGTCAATTCCTTGGGGGCAGCTGTCAGAGACCAGCCAACCTACCCTCAGGCCATGCTGTTTCTTAGCAGCTCTGGACTCTCTCGCCTCACCCAGAGGGCGCTGCCTGCAGCCCAGGAGGGGCAGGTACATGCCGCACCCCCAGCCCCCACAGTCCCTGAGTGGCCCTGGCTGGCCCTGCTGCTCCTTTGCTTTTGTGTCTCAGACCTTGCTGGATGGCAGCCAGCAAAAAGGCCCTGCCCTCCCTTTCCCATGTGGTCTCCTGGGCTGTGACTTGCAGGTGGGGGGCCCGTCCTTCCTTGGGGTCCACTCAGGGAAGGGGATGGCTCCTGGCCTGCAGCAAGTCCTCAGCTCTGACTCCGTTGCCTTTTAGTGAGATGGAGCTTTCCCATGTCACCACCCAGGAGGTGAAGGTAAGTGCCGTTCCTTCTGCCAGGGCTTGGTTGGTCATCTGTTAGGCAAACCTGGCATGCCCATGGCCACAGGCAGGTGTCCATGAGAAGGACACATAGTCACCAGGATGGGCCAAGATTCCGAGTTCCTGATCCCAGGACTCGATCCCAGGAGCTGATTACTGAACACGCCCATCCCAGATTTGCACATGCAGCTCAGGGGTGACTGACCACTGGCCAGCAGGACCCCACATTGAGGCTGGGACCCCATCTAAGCCTGGGGGTTTGTGGCCTGAGGACAGCATGTCCTGTGTTGACCAGGCCAGGCCACTCATGCTCACCCAGTCAGAGGGTCTCAGCCCAGGCTCTGCACCTTGTTTGGCTCTTGCCAGTTCTGTCCCATCAGGGCCCCCAAGCACAAGAGTGACATGGCATCTAAGGGCCACTCTAAAAAGGGCGGCAGCTCAGCTAAGTCCATCATCTCTCATTTTACAGCAAATGCAGAAGGAAATCACCCAATGCCACAAATGGCTGAAGATGTTTCAACACTGGGATAAGCATAAAAGCAGCCAAAAGGCAATGTGGGGAGTGGAGGCCCCCGTGGCCACCCTCTGCAGAGTGAGGGTGAGTGGTGTTCACACCTGATCCGTGGAGTCGCCAGCCTCTCAGATGGTGGGCACCGTCCTGTCCTGATGCTGAAGGGCCACAGCTTTGCCGCACACCCCTGTAAAGGTCACCCTGCTGGGAGAGAATCTGATGCCAGAGTTGGGTCACCTGTAGGTCAGGGACAGAGATGCCTCCTGGTGGCCCCAAAGGAAGGAAGACGTGGAGGTCGCAGTTCACAGCCCTCATCCAGTCGGTACTCATGAGAGACAAGACCCAGTTCCAGGTAGACTCAGCCTCTCCCGAGGAAACATGAAGACTGGCTATGCCCTTGCCCTTACCAGACCGCCATAGGGGGAGGCCCAGAGCCCAGGGAGGGGAGACTGGGAAGGGCAGGTGCATCTCAGGGTCTCTGAGGCCACAGGAAATGAACAGCATGGGCACCGAGCCAACAGAACCCTCTATTCACCCTTTCCTAGGCAGCAGGATCTCTTCCACATGCTGGCAGCCTCCGCTGTGTATGACATGGTGAGCATCCCTGGCCAATGACACTCTGGGCCCCATTCCCATAGTCACTGGCTTGGATGTCCCAGGGGGTGGTTGCTTCTTGAAAATTCAGGATTCATGAGCACCCAGGACATGCTAGTTAGTGTGCAAGGTCACAGAGTGGGTGACAGAGGTCTCACAGAGGTCCCAGCAAGGAGAGGAAGGTCTCTAAGCTCAAACTGAGATGGAGACGGTGGGTCCAGGCTGCTCTCTCAAGCGGACCTGATGACCACTGCTTAGAACAAGGATAGACCCCTTCCTGCTGGGGTTGCTCCAAAACCCCAAGAGCTTGGCAGGGTCACAGGATGCTCATGTCTGGAGTGATCTTCTCCAGGGGAGCGAGGGGCCTCGTGGGCATTCATCAGACGAGTGTGGATTGACAAACACCATTTGATTCGTGCAACACTGGGTGGAGATCAAAGTTCCCATTTCCTGCACCCCAGAGTGCAGCAGCCTGGGAGGGGTTCCTGAGCAGCTGCTCGTCGCTCTGTTCCTGATTTCCAAATGGCTCTTTCGAGAGAAAGCCACTGAGAGGACTCCCCAGGCTGCCCACGTGGGGCCTGAACTTAGCTGTCCTCCTGTGCCAGGCAGCCTGTGGACCATCTCCGGACTGTGGATGTGGGGCGCTCAGTGACATCCATCCCTCATGGCAAATCCAGACAGTGGGTGCTGGCCTGAGCCTGGCGCAGAGGCCTCCCTGGCCTGGCATGTGGGAGGGGGGCTCTTGCCAGTTCTTGATCTGACCTTTCTGGCCAGAAGAGCTTGGCCACTGTGCTGCAGCAGTCCCTCCAGGAGCTCTGTGTGACCTGACATGTGTGGGACATGCTCAGTTTTGAAGCCCAGTGTCCCAGGAGGGGCGCAGAAGCTGGACCCCACATACCTGGAGGTCTGTGGTTGGCCTCCCAGGTGACCTCAGGTCTCCCAGGTGACCAAAGTACTCTCTGGCAACCTCAGTCCTCCCATTTGACCTCAGCCATCCCAGGTGAACTCAGCTGTCTCACGGCCCGACCTTGCATGGTGACTTTGGCTCTTGCAGGAGATGGGCTACTGTGAGGGAATGAGCCGCATTGCTGCCATCCTGCTCATGCACCTAAATGAGGAGGACTCCTTCTGGGCACTGGTCCAGCTCATGACAAATCAGCATCACAGCATGCACAGTGGGTGAACAGCTGTCCAAAAGGCCTCATGCAGCCAAGCTGGGGATGGCCACACTGGTCAAGTGATGGCCACTTACAGCCGCGGCACCTTCTCTCTCGGACTGGTTATGAGTCTCCAGGACAGTCCCCTAGGGAGAATCGCAGCAGCCCAGGTCTGGACAGGGACCCACAACCCCGAGTTGGACACCTTGCGTCTCCATCAGAGTAGGGCCCTGCAGCCTCGCTGTGGCCTGCCCTCTGTGTCCTGCAGCCACGGCCCTCCAGCCTCATCCTTGTCCAGGCCTTTCTCTCCTTTCTGCTGGTTCTTCTGTCTCACATCTGGCCATCCTGCCAGCTGCCCTTCTGACAACCAGACAAAGCTCACTTGGCAGCATCTCCCCAACTTGTGTCCCCCAGCCAGACCTGGAGTCTGAGACAGACACACACACCCCAGCTTCACACCTGTCACCCTGATGGCCGCACAGGGTTCCAACATGGCTGATGTGGCCCTTCAATCTGCCATCATCCTTTCTCAGTGCCTGTAAGTCAGCCCAGTTCCACTAGGGCCTCATCCCAGGATGCAGCTGGGCAGGGAGTCTACCCACGCTTGAGAGGACATCCCACCCATCCTCTTCAAGGCCAAGGACACATAGTGGGGTCTCTGCGTGGGAAGAGGAAGAAGCTTTGGGTTTGGGGGGCACCCTGGCACTACCCAACTTCTCCAGCCTTGGACCTCAGCTGTGTCAGTGTATGGCCTTGCATGGCTGGCTCCACCTGGCTGGGGACGCAGAGGCTGATGTGGGGGACCTTGGGTTTCTCAAGATCCTATATACCAGGATTCCTGAAGCTGCGAAGACTCCAGTTCTTTCAGGAGCACGTGCTCAGAACAATGCTTCCCCAGCTGCAGAAGCACCTGGTGAGTGAACCTTCCCCTCACCTCCTCCCTGGAGGCCCTGGCAGGCCAGGGGGACAAGGAAAGCCTGAACCCCTCCTGCCACGGTGAGGGGCATAGTCACCAGAGCCTTTTCTGGAATGTGCAGTTGTCAATGGGTTTAAAGTTTAGTTTCCTTTTCCTTCACCAGGAGGGACAAAAGCACAGGGACTAGGGCCAGATTCAGGCTGACCGGGGCTAAGGAAATTTGGTCACCCAAGGATCTGTGCAGGGGACAAGGGCCGGGCTGGAGGGAGCCCTGGCCACCACCACCAGGTGTGTTGCCCCTTGGGAAACTGTCTGCCAGAGGGCCCTGGAATTGGCAGTTTTCAGGCCATCCCAGGGGGCCCTGAGCACCTGTGTTCTTTCTGTCAGGATGACCAGGGAGTGACGGAAGCAGTACACACATACTGGTTCAGCCAGTGTTTTATCCAGGAGGTAAGGCTGTGCAGGACCACTCCTTCCACACAGTACCTGGCTCCCCCAACCTGGGCATGTGGCTCCCTTGGTCGAACCCAGATGATCCCACCTCACAGGAGGCACAGGCATGTCCCTGCTGGGCAGACAGGCCAGGCCCTGCAGAGGCCTGTCCCATGCGGAAAGCCAGGGCTTTGAGTCAGAATCACAGGCCGACCCAGCCATGACCTATCCTGGAAGAGGCCTAGGAAGCCCTGAGCCCCGAGGGAGCCCCTCTGTCCAGGAGACACGCCCCTCTGCTCTGAGCTCACCCCTTGAGAAGCTGCAGGAGCGTGTCTCAGGCAGCCTCATGGAGAATCTCCTCCCTGCTCAGGGCTCCACACTACAAAGTGAGGCCCCAGTGAGCCGAGCTCAGGCCACCAGCGCTCGGCCCAGGCAGACCTGCATCTCCCGTGCCTGCTCTTCCTGCAGACCCTGTTCCACCTCACCCTGAGGCTGTGGGACGTGTATTTACTGGAGGGTGAGTGACTACTTACAGCCACGGCCTATACCACCATGAAGGTTCATGGAGGTAAGTACGCCTGTTCCCCAGGGACTCAGGGTGGCAAGCAGACAGGACGGGCCCTGGCTGTGCCAAGGGCAACAGTTTACACTGACTGCAAGGCCACAAGGCTGCCCCAGCCCAAAGTGAGCCAGTCGTGGAGGGGGAGGGCCCGGGCCAGGCCAAGCATGGGGGGTGGGGCAGGGCACCCGTGGGTGTCTCCAGACACCAAGCCCAACCCCCAACATCACACTGACAGAGGGCAGGAGCAGGGAGGGCACTTCCCTGGCCTGGTCTGCTTCTGGCCCTGGGCTGCCATGCACACCTGGGACCCAGGTATGGCCAAGTTAGGACCCAGTTATGTCTGGGGCAGGACCCTGCAACCACCCAGGAGGAGGTGCCCCGAAAGTGAGCAGTGTCCAGGCTCTGAATCACCTGGAGGGGACCTGTTCTGGCCTGACTCCCACCCCCATGTTTAGAACTCCTCCAGAAGCTGCCCCTGGAAGACATCATGTCGTTATTAAATGGCCAGCTCTCTGCGGACTGGGCCCTCGATGACGACTAGGTGCTGAGGCACCTCCAGGCTTCCAGGGCGGAACTGCAGGAGCCAAGTGTGGCCTGGCCCCCTCAGGTGGGTGCAGCAGTAGGTGCCCTGGTGACTCACCATCTGCGGCAGTAAATAGTCAGGAGGGCCCTGGACCCCCCAGCCCTGCTCTCGGGGCTTTCTGCCTTCTCTTCCCTCCTCTGCTCTAAGAAGCTTCTGAAAGCGAGGCCAGCAGGGACTCAGGGCAGGGGCTGGCCTCAGATGCTTCCGAGGCAAGGAAGGGAACGTGGGCCATCTGCCACCAGCTCCTCTCCCACGCCCTCCAGTTCTTGCCCTCCAAGACCCCCTGACAGTCCCAGCAGCCTTCAGACCTATGTGTTCAAGCAGAAGAGCCCACCTAAGAGCAGCAACTGCCCCCCAGAGAGCAGCAGGGCACCCCCTCCCATCCTCAACTCCCACACAAGGATGTCAGGACAACAAGGCTCGAGCCAGACACTGAAAAGAATCGAATCCCAAAGCTCAAGAGGACTCGGGGTGAGGGCACACGTGGGACCCCCAGGCCCGAGGCAGTACCTAGAGTTCTGCTGAGTGTGGGAACAGCCCAGTCCTGGGTGAGGAGTGGATGGCCCTAGAGAGCAGAGAGGCCAAGTGCCTTGTGGCATCTACCCCAGTATGGGGAGAGGCTTCCATGCAAGTGGGTCAGGTGACAGTTACGGTGTCACCCGCTTGAGTTCTGAGTCAAGGCTGAAGCCAAGGCCCAGCTGCTATGGGGAAAGGGCCTGATGCAGAAAGCTCGAGCCAGCCCAAACTGAACACCATGGGGACGTCCCAGGGGCAGCTGGAGGTGCCCTGCTGGCTCCCAAGCCAAGGGCTGACCACACCCTTTGCTTTGGGGTCAGCAGCCTGCAGGAGTGTACTCAGTGTCAGGCCAGGGAGGCCACGCTGCAAACAGGAGCACTCCAGGGACCTGGGTTCACAGGGCCTGTCCTGGAAGGGCTAGATAGGCTCTGTGTGGCAGCTGACCATGTCTGATTTCCTTTCAGTGACATGTGAAGAGTTTCCAAGGAAGGTCCTAGGCCAGGAGCTGGTGTCCTCGGGCCTTGGGCCTTGGATGGCCTCCCGCAGCATGTAGACTCACCCCAACAATAAAGGACTGGCCCTCTGTGGCCCACCAGCACAGACCCAGCAGCTTAGAGAGACCAAGGCCCAGCAGCGGGGTGGGGGGTGGGGGGGCTGTGCACAGCCCAGGGCTGCGGGTCTCTCATTGGGGGCCCAGAGAAATGAGGGTCTGGCCGGCCTGTCCCCAGTCCAGGACACGCCTGCAATGGAGCTTGCTCCCAAACCTCCCCACTAATGTGGACTTTGGGGCCCCATTTTTCCCCAAGGTCAGCTTTCAACAGAAGTGCTAGGTCCCTGCCACTTTCCCATCAGCCGTGGCCACCCCCAGGGCCACAGAACAGGCCCAGTCCTGCACCCACAGTAGCCCCATTACCAGGCCCTGCTGTGCCCTCTGAAGGCTCACAGGGAAGGCCCAAGTCACCCCCAGCATGGTGGTCTCTGCATTCGACCTCCTTCTGAAGGCAGGGACACGCACAGCCACAAAGAAGCTGGGGCAGCACCCGGCAAGCTGCCCTGCAGCCCTAGATGGCTCCTCAACTGAAAACCAATGTCACTGGGGAGGCTGGACACTTGTGGGCCACTATAGAGGAGGGAGAGCATGATGTCCTCCCAGTACCAGCCAGCTGGCAGTGCACCCTACATGCTCATGCTGGGTGACCCGAGGACTTGAGCCCACCTCTCCTTGTGGGTTCCTACAAAATAAATTGTTAGCAGTTACAACGTGCCTGTTTCTGCGGCTCCCAGAGCTCTGTAGGAAGCGCAGGGCACTCTGGGGCAGGAGAAAGGTCAGGGCAGTGCAGCCCAGGCCACAGACCAGCTTCTCCAAGCCTCCCCCTGGCAAGGGGCTCAGCAGGCCAGTGGCCACCCAGAGCCCAGGTTCCCACATACCTCATTAGAGGCCACAGGCCCACAGCCTCCCACTCTCAGCTAGACACCAGGGTCAAGGCCATCGAGTGATTTACTGTGATTCAACCTTTGCGTGGCAAGGGCCCAGGGAGGACTGGAGGGGGAGTAAATGAGTAGGGTGCCAGCGGAGTATGGGACAGGCAATGACAGTCTGTGTAAAGCGTCCCTGGGATGTTCTACAGTCACCTCTGTTTCTGGGCTGATTGGGCTCTGGAGGAACTTCCTTCCTTCTTTTCCTCCTCTTCTTCATCTCTATTCCTACTCCTGGCATCTGTCACCCTTGCATGCTGAGTGTCTGTGGGGGCAGGTCACAATCGATGCTGCTGACCACCAGCCAAGGGACAGGACAGGGAGGGGAGCGTGCTGGGGTCGGAGTGAATGCAGCAGCTTATCTGGCCGGTGGGGGGCTGCTGACCCAGGAGCAGACTGAGACCTTGCACATGTGTGTGTGCGCATGCATGCTTGTGTGCACATGTGTGCACAGCTCTTGTAGCTGGTTTCTGTTCTAAGACCGTGTCCATGACCCAAGCGACCCCACCTGCACCCTTGCTGACATCTGCAGAGACCGATCAGGGCTCCCAGCTGGTGAATACTGGACTTGGTGACTCTATCCTCACAGTTACACAAACAAATGAACTCCCTGAGGGTCTCCCTCTCATAGGTCAGAAGGTGATATGTTCTTGTCCTATCATTTTTCACTTCATTGATTCATTTTATGCATCTTCCTCCTCTTACTGATTAGGCATGAAGGGGGTTCTTGATGTGACATGAGCTGAATCAGGCCCAGAAGGACAAACACTGCATGGTCTTGATGTCAGAGGTAGGGCCTGGGGTGTCCAGGAGTCGGCCTGAACACACCCAGTCCTCTGACCTGGGTTGTGACTCTGCCCCAGGAAAGAATTCAAGGGCAGAGTCATAGTAGATGGTGAGAACAAGTTTGATGTGACAGATAAGAAATACCATCTCCACAGAGAGTGCGGCATGCTCCAGAGACTGAGCAGGGCCACACCACACCAAGTCTAACACAAAGGTTCAGTGCAGACATGAGGTCTAAACAACTAAACTAAACAACAACAGAAACATGCTTAAAGGTCAGTACAGAGCGCAGTCTGGCTCAAGAGAGTGAGCAGCACTTGCTGAAAGTAAGTCAGATGCAAAGTAACATGCATGCCTCAGCCAGCCAAGTTTGGGCTGCCTGCAGGAAAGTGAGCAGCAGCCCTGCCTTTGCTGAGATTCGGCTTTTATAGTTTCTCTAATGAATATTGAGTTAAGGTTTAGTTCCCTGTTATATACACCAGGCATATGCAAAAATATTCTGTGCTTTCTATTGAACATGCCCAGCCATGGGATTGCATAAACCAGCCCCCTGTGGTCTCATTTTCCCTGTGTTTGTGCCAAAAATAGGTCTAACTGGCAATAGTAACTTTCCTCCAGGGAAGAGCTCAGAGGAGGGGGCCTGAGACCTCAGGGAGTGGCCGGAAACCCAAGGCATGTCCTGAAACCCAAGCCCTGGGAAACTGAGCACATCCCATATCAGTCTCACCCATATGGGCAATCAAAGGGAAATAAAAGAATGGTTCTCATAAAAGTAAGGAGTAGAGTAATAGTTACCAGAGGCTGGGAGGGGAGGGAGGTGGGGAGGAGGAAGTGTAGATAGTACAGAACTGTGCTATCTACCCCATTATGCATGTGTGGAAACAACACACTGTACCCCACAAAAACAAGTGTAAATATGTGGGGAAAATAGAATATTCAGGCCCTCTTGCCTCAGGTCCAGTTGGGCTTGGTGCAGCACATTCTTTGTAAACAAGTTGTGGGTGGGTGGCGTTAGTGCACATGCACATCCATGTATCTTTTAGTTTATTGCTGTTGTGTGTTCTTGAGTTTGTGAAGCAGTGGCTGGCCAGCAGAGAGCTTGCATCTAAAAATAGAGCATGTTTACTTTGCTGGCAGCTGCTCAGTTTTTGTTTGGACTTTGCCCATAGCAGTGGAGTTTCTCTTTGTACTACCTAGCTCTTAGATGTGTGTGTGCTGAATAATGATTATTCTTTCTTCAACCAAGGCTCCAAGGACCTTTTCCTGTTACCTAGCTCATAGACCTGCCTGTGAAGGGTTTGTGCCCCCCATCTGGACAATGGGCTTGAGGAGTCTGTGAGCTCCAACCCATTCCTAGCTCTACAAAATAAAATGGAATTTTTATTTATTTATTTATTTATTCATTTTTTGTCGTTTTTTCGTGACCGGCACTCAGCCAGTGAGTGCACCGGTCTACCGAGTGCGCCACGGGCTCGGCCCTAAAATGGAATTTTTAAATAAAGCCATGACAAGATGTTCAACACTGTCAGTCACAGGAATGGCACATTGAAACCCCAACAAAATCCCACTGTGCACCTATTAGAATGTCTAAATAAAAATGAATGAAAAACTCAAGGCCTGGCAAGGATGTGGAGCAGCAGAAACTGACACCTCACTGGTGGGAAAGTGACATGGCTCATCCACGCTGGAAAGAAGTTTAAGTTTCTTATATAAAGGTCAGCACAGGCTCACCTTAGGTCTCAGCCATCACACCCCTGGTCTTTACCCTAAAAAAAAAAGCTTGGGTGGCTGCAACAGGATGAGCGGGTGATGGTTGGGTCCACTCTGACCCCCTGTCTGCAGGGCCAGGGAGGAGATGCTGAGCCGTGGCACCGACCCCAACCCCAGCTATAAAATGACATGAATAACCCCAATTTCCTCACAAAGCTATGAGACTTCAGACTATGCACATATGCAAAAAGTTAAGTAAATCCCAAGCCTCAAAATAAATTGTTTTTTAAAAAAGCTTATGTCCACACAGACACCTGTACACAAATGCTTATAGAGGCCTCAGTCACAATAGGCAAATCTAAAAGCAACCTAAATGTGTTTTAAGAAATGAACGGATAAATACTGTGATAGACCATGTAATGAAATACGACCCAAAGAAAAATAGACCTGATAAGTACGCACCAAAGCACACACAGGCACGCTCACACGCACACTCACACATGGATCTCCCAGTGTTAGTAGAAATGTTTAAATGTACAAATCAGTATTGTCAAGTACAGGCAGGATGCTGTGCAGCAGATCTCTAGACCTTATTCCTCTACCATAATCAGAATGTCACACCTTTCCCACAGTAGCTCCTTATTGACCCCTCCCCTACCCCTAACGACCACCTTGCACTCTCTGCCTTGATGAGTGTGACTAGTTTAGGCACATGTCAGCAGGATCCTGCAGTATTTGTTGTTTTGTGACTGGCTGATATCACTTAGCATGACATCCTCAAGGTTGATCCATGTTGTTGCAAATGGCAAGTTTTCCTTCTTTTTGAAGATAAAACCCATCTTCTTTAACTGTTTATCCCTCAATTAAAATGTAGGTTGTTGTTGTGTGGTTGGGTGGAGCTATGGGGGGATGGCGTCCATCAAAAAATCCCATTTGGATGGGGCGGCTGATGGCGCATCCTGAGCAAGGGCAGGACCCAGTGGACATGTGGCAGATGAGCTCTTCAGGCCACCGTGGCCCCCTTGCCCAAGTCAGGTTACAGGAATGAGAGCAGGAGGAGGCAGGAGGGGGTGTCCTTGGGGCCACAGGAAGACTTTTGAGGGGATGGTGGGGTTGCAGGAATAAGTGACCCCATTTCCTTCTAGTTTCATTGTTGGGGGCCACAGCAGATTTTATAGATGGAGATGACAGATGGAAGAGCCCACTTGATACAGGAGAGACAGACAGTGACATCTGAGAGTTGAATCCACCCGCCTTCCTCCTGGGCTTACCCCAGCCCCGTGTCCAGTCAGTGGAGAAATATGGTCAGTGGGGTCTGCTCAGCAGGCCACCATGTGACTCGAGGCTGGGGATGTCACTGTGAAGCCTCGTTGCCTCCATCTGTTGAGGGGGGAACTAGTCACAGGACCCCAGAGAACTGCTGGGAGGAGGACATGAGAAAAGTGGTGATTACCGACCTGCCAGGCAGAGCCAGCACGTCACGCATGACCTGAGGCCCACCTGCTCAGGGGCCAACCCTCTACCCTCTCCCTTCTGCACCCTAGAGCCAGCCCCGGGTGGGCACGGCAAAGATGGGACAGCACCCATGGCCTCTCTGATGAGAGCCACACACCCTGGGGGTGACAGTGATGATGACCTGCGATGACAGTGGTTTAGCAGGTCTGCCTTGACTGTCTCTTTCCCCAATCTTTCTGTTCCGCTGCCTGCCTCTGTTGGAATTACAACCAGCTCTAAGTCTCTAACTGCCAATTGGATGCACTACTGTTTTCAACAATATCCTGTGGATTCATCCACTGTCTGATCCAATTAAATTCAGGCCCCTTTGCAGGGATAGTTTTTGAGGCCAGTCTTTGAGGCTTGTTCTGACCCCGGGAGGGCTCTTCTTAGCCATCTCTCTTTTCAGTCCTCTCTGGTAATCTAGCAGGCCTGTAGCTAGTTGCTCTCATGGTTCTACTGGCTCCTTTTAACTGCTCACCACCAAAATCCCCATTGTTTTCAAGAGTACTGTTACACTTGACTTCCCCCACACTGTGCTCCAAATAAAGTGAGTTTCTTTGGGCAGAGCTTCAAAGTGCCCTGTTTTTACTGGGGAAAATCTGAATCCCTGCTCCAGAGCTGGGTCAGGGACAGTGGCCCCCTTTTCTTGGTGTGACATCCTTGCTTTATGAGCAGGTTGCTGGACGTGGGCAGTAGCCTCTGGTCTTCTCAGCTTGCCTCTCCCAGCATAAAACCACTGCCATATGAGCAAGTGAGGGCAAGGACATTAGGGGCCCGGAATTTGCTGACTGCCACGACCAGGGCAGAGCCCTCTTCCTATCAGTGGGGATTGTGTGAAAAAAGGGCACCACGGGCTCGTTGGCTGTGCTAACCTGGAAGTTAGCCTCTGTAACAAGAACTTGCAGAGAGAGGCTGAGAAATGCTAACGACCTGTCCCTCCCGGACAGGTACCATAACCTTCCACTGGGAGCTCTGGCGAGAGGGAGCCCCAGCTTTTTGGCCCCACGGACCCAGAGTCCAGCTTTCTTCATGCTGACCTGATGGGGAAGGAGGGAACAGGCTGTGGTTCGGGGGCCAGAGAGTCACTGTTCTTAGTGAGATTTTGTAGATTTTCTTGGATGTTTCTTTGTTTGCTGTATGTCCTTTAGGACAATTTTCACAGACTTTAAATGATCAGTGTTTTATAATCTCCAGCAGTTACGGTTGTTTCACTGGGGAGTGGATCCACAGAGTGCCTCATGTCACCATGCTGGATGTTGTCCATTCTGTCATTTAAAAAAACTTTTTGTTCCTATGGGTTTTGTTTTTGATAGTTTCTATTGCTATGTCTTCAAGTTCAGTAATGTCTTCTTAAGCAATATCTAACCTGCCTTTAATTCTATTCGGTGAATTTTTGTCTCAGACATGGAAGTTTTCATCTGTAGAAACCATGATTGGGTGCTGGATATCTTTGTATTCATATAAATATTTTAGAGCTTAGTTCTGGAACACAGTCAAGTTACTTGGAAACCATTTGATCGTTTCAGGTCTTGCTTCTTGGATTATTTAGACAGGACCAGATTTGTGTTTAGTCTAATTATTTGCTTTGATTATATATTCTATACAGTGTCCCATGAATTATGGGGTTTTCCAGTCTGACTGGAAATAAGCATTTATTTAAATTAAATGATGGGGTTTTCCAATCTGGTGGGAATAAGCACTTGTCCTGACCCTGAGTGGGTACCGAGTGGGCACCTCTAACACTTTCAGGGGGTTCTCTCCCCCATCTCTGATGATTTCCTGACACAGATGTTCCTGTCAGTAAGTACTCTGCTGAATATTCTAGGGCAATCCTCTGCAGATCTCACGAGTTCTCTCTTCTTGAAGCTCTCTCTTCTCTGGTATTCAGTCCTATGAACTCTGGCTGCCTTAGTGTCTCTGGACTCTCACCTCTGTCTCCACAACTCAGCGCATCCACTAGGCTCTGCGCCACAGCCTGGGAACTCTTTTTCAGAGCCACAAGATGGGGCAGTAACTTAGGGATCTCTGTCCTTTGTTACCTAAACCCAGTATCTTTGAAACTTTATTTTTAATTCAGTTTGTTGTCGTTTTTGTTGTTGTTATTTCAGGAAGGAGCATAAATCTAGTCCCTATTACTTTATCTGACCAGAAGCAGAAATCTAAACCCCCCTTTTTACTTTCTATATTTCTCTTTGAATCCAGTAAATGAAACTACATTAAATCTACATGTTCGTAAGAAAATAAAAAAGCATAGATAGCAAGATTCTTTTATGTACAAATGAGAAGCACCTGGAAACACAGGAATATTTCAAGGCATCACAAACCAAATGCAAGGCTGGCTGGTCAGCTCAGCTGGCTAGAGCCGGCAGTGTGGCAACCCCAAGGTAAAGGGTTCAGATCCCCTTACTGGCCAGCTGCCCAAAACAAAACAAAAAGCAAATGCAACGAGGTGCTCTGGATAAATTCTAACATCTCCCAATAGGTTGTGTTCTCCGGAAAGCTCTCCACAGCCAAAGGAAGAAAAGAGAGACAGTGATCCAGAACATTCCACAAGAACACGCACAGTCGGCTCACACGTCTCTATCTGCCTGTGTTCTTCCCTGTCTCTGCCCCTCCCTCCCAGCCTCCCTCCCACTTCCTAAAATTGCAATTTCTGGACCAGGCTATAGAACAAGGAAGATTAGTTGCAGCGCTTATGTTAGTAGCAGAAAATATTCTTTTACTCAAAGTGTATCTCTAAGTAAAATGATAGCACGAAAGAATAACATTCAGTGTTTCCAAACGTAGAGAGCAGCATTTGAATCCGCAGTCCTGTTTTCAGCAGAGCTGGACACGCTGAAGTCGAACCCGTGTGAAGGCGCCCCCGGCCAGCTCCGGTGCGCGACAGGAGTCAGTGTCGCGAGGGCACCCCCGGGACCACAGTGTCTGTTCTCCGCGCCTCTTCCACAAGGCGGGGCGGGCCGTGCGCCTCTCCTCCCTGCTCTGCCCGGGCCTCCTGGGGGCCGGTCTCTGGCTTGTTGTCTCTTCATGGTTACGTCCTGAGACGGTGAGTCTCCTGAGGCTCTCTCCGCGGTGAACTGGTACAAGCCGAGTCACAGGCACCGCTGAAATGGACGCTGTCACATGGGCAAGGTGGCCCCTGGTGCTCTGCCGGGGATCCTCTCTTCTGCTCCTGGGTCTCTGTGGCCTCTGCTCCGAGTGCCCCTCCTGGAAGATGCCTCCACTCTGCGCAGTCCTCGTGCGGTGCGGGGCCAGTCAAGTGTTTTAGTCTTTTGTGTTGCTATAACAGAAATACCTGAGACTGGGTAATTTATAAGGAACAGAGGTTTATTTGGCTTATGATTCTGGGACAGCTGCATCTGGCACGGGCTTCAGGCTGCTTCTACTCATGGTGGAAAGTGGCAGGCAGCCGGTGGGTACAAGCAGATCACATGGCAAGAGAGGAAGCGAGAGAGAGAGAGAGAGAGAGAGAGAGAGAGAGAGAGAGAGAGAGAGAGTGTGTGTGTGTGTGTGTGTGTGTGCGCGCGCGCACGCGCGCCCGCGCCGGGGTCTTTTAAACAACCAGCTCTCATGGGAACTAATGGAGCAAGAACTCACTACCTCTCCTCCCCCAGGGAGAGCATTAATCTATTCATGATGGATCCACCCCCATGACTCAATCAGTTTCCAACATTGCCACATTGGGGATCAAATTTCCACATGAGTTTTGGAGGGGACAACACATCCAAACTCCATCATCAAGATCCAGCCTCTCGGTTGTGTGGCTGTGACTGTAGCAAGTGAATTCCAGGGGTGCCACACTGTGCTGGTCAGGTCCCGCCACGGGGACAAAGAGGTAAAGAAGGCCAGCCTGCAGCCAGAAGGAAGTGCAAGAGGAAGGGAAGTTCTGATTACTTTGCTCTTCTAAAGCAAGCCCCTCTCTAAGTCCCAGATATGTTTGCCACTGTGAGTTCATGAAATTTCTCTGAAGCTGCTCCATGAACAACATCTCCTCTTAGCTACCATTTTTTTTTCTGGCCTAAGCCAAGCTCCCCAGTTGCTTCCTATTGCCAACTGGGCAGCAAAGCTGCTCCCAGACACACTTCACTTCAACGTGATCCTGGATTATTAAAAAATAATAATAATACATGCTAATGGCTCAGATGATGTTAGTAATGTAATAAATTTTAGATTTTGAAAGTTAAGTGCTAGAGAAGTGCTGTCCAATAGAAATATAATGTGAATGTAATTTAATTTATAATTATCCAGTAGCTACGTTTGAAAAATAAAAAGAAATGGGTTAAATTAATTTAACTAAGCATTTTATGAATGCAGTATATCCAAGATATTATCATTTCAACATGTAAACAGTTAAAAAATCAATGAGATATTATGCATTCCTTTTTTTTCATACAGAGTCTTCAAAGTCTGAGGTCTTTACATATCGCACACCTCAGATTGAACGAGCTACAGATCAACTGCTCAACAGTCACATGTGGCTAGTGGCTACTGGACAGCACAGTTCTAGTGGCTTAACTAACAGCAATGACTTTAATAGTGGGAATATAAAATGCAAACCAATAGACAGTATTTTAGGAGATGTGGGGCCCTATGGGTAACTTTCATATGAATGATACCAGAGAGGGAAGCACCAGCACTCCTGCAGAAGGTGAGGCCTCTGATGACAGGAAACACATCCAGAACTAAGAAGATACCTTACGACAGCAATGACAGTGCTCATTACTGACTCAAGAAAAAAAAAAATCAACTGTATGTCTCTTATCTAGAACTATGCTAGGAGCTGAGGTTATAAAAATAGAAACATTTTCCACATTCATGGACATTACTGTCTCTTGAGGGAGAAAAATATTCATCAGAATTGCACAAACAAATGTGCTAAGTATAACAGAGGACAGGTGGTCTGGGTGATGAGAGCAGATTCTGGGATTTGATCTAGTCTGGAATTCTGGAGGAGTCTTCCTGGGGGAGGATGTTTGAACCGAGATTTGAAAGGTAGGTAGGTGGTTACAAGGCAAAAAGGAAGGGAAGCATGCTAGAAGAAAGCGTGCACACAGGCAGCAGGAGGCATGGCACATTCAAGGACCTGAAAGAGACCTCTGGGGCCACATGTAGTGATAGAGAGAGACAGGAGTGCTGTATGGGGCAGACGAGGGCCAAGTGTGTAAGTCAGCTTACAACTTCCGGCATTCACCCTAACAGCAATGGGAAACCACTGTTGGGTTTTAAGCAAAGGATATGTAATCAGGTTTTAGTTTTGAAAAGTCTTTCTGATTCCATCATAGAAAGAGGCCTGAGAAGGGCAAGACCAGAAGGACTGGTCTGTGGGGAGACCAGTCAAGATGCCTGTGCAATCTTCTCTACAAGAGACCACGGTGGCTCATGCCACAGTGGTAGCAGTAGAGGTGGAGAGAAGCAGCCAACTTTGAGAAGTATCAGGAAGGTAAAAGAGACAGATCTTTGTCAAGGGGCTTGAAGATGGCGCCAGTCATTGCACTAGAGCAAGCATAAAAACCAGACTTGGAAAGGAGGATCATGGAGAGTTTTAGGGGCCCAAGAGACATCGAGGGTGGACATGTCTGGTAGGTTTTTAGATGTGAGTGTCTGGAGCTCAGGGGAAAGGTCAGAAGTGCACATGAGTTTGAAATGGTCTGTGCACACTCCGTCTCTGGCCCAGGCCTTCTAGTTCCCAGAGAGGCCCTGCTCCAGCCTTTCCACTTCCTGCCCCCGCTGCACTAACCCCCTGCCTCCCTTTCCTGACCCTCCTGACCATAGTAACCCTCAGGGCACCATTACCTCATTTTTGTGGTATTTGGAACAATTGCCAATTGTAATTTTACATTTATTTGCATCCTTATTTAACAACTGTTTCTGTCACTAGAATGTAAGAGCAGGGCCAAGTCTTTCTTTTTCTTTTTTCCTCAAATAGACTTTATTTTTTAGAGCAATTTTAGGTCCACAAAAAATCTGAGTGGAATGTACAGGCAATCCTCTCCCACCCCAAGCATCCCCCCACTATCAACATCCCACACCAGAGTGATATACTTGTTACAGTTGGTGAACCCATGTTGACACATCACCCACAGTCCACAGTTTACACTATGGTTCACTTTTGGTGTTGTGCATTCTGTGTGTTGGGCAAGTGTATAATGACATGTATCTACCATTGCAGTATCATACAGAATAGTTATGCAGCCCTAAAAATCCCCTGTGCTCCACCTATTCATTCCTCCCTTCTCTCCAGGCCTTGACAACCACTCGTCTTTTAAATGTCTCCATAGTTTTTTGCCTTTTCCAGAATGTCATATAGTTGGAATCATATGGTCTGTAGCCTTTTTAGACTGGCTTCTTTCACTTAGTGATATGCATTCCAGTTTCCTCCAGGTCTTTTCATGACCTGAAGTGGATCTTTTGCCCGTTTTTAAATTGGGTCGTTTGTTTTCTTATTGTTTTTGTTTTGGGATGCTAGTCGCTATGTGAACCCTTGACCTTGATGTTACAAGGCTGAGCTCTAACCAGCTGAGCTAACCAGCTAGCCCAGTTTTCTTGTTGTTGAGTGAGGGTCCTTTGTACATTTCAAATCTGTTTCATTCACCATTGTATCTCTGGTGTCTAGGATTGTGCTTAGCAGAAGCTCAGCAAATGTTTACTGAGTGAATGAAGCAGTGAAGGTGAAGTGGCAGGTAAGTGAAGCTGTGGATAAAGGTTAGTTATCTAAATAGAGAGTATGAGTGACATGAGATGAGAATATCCAGAACCGAGAATTTGAGGATTTCCCTCATGTAATGGTTGTATAGAAGAAACTATCCAAATGGCCACTGAACATAAGGAGAGACGCTCAGCCTCATCAGTCATTAGAGAAATGCAGGTGAAAACCACAATGAAGTGCTCCTACACCCACCATGGCAGCAGAAATTCTTGAAAAGAATGCACAATACCAAGTGCTGGTGAGGACGTGGGGCTGCTGAAATGCTCTGCTCAGCTTAGGGGAGGGTAAATTAAAACTGTTTGGTGGCATCCACGGAAACTGAACTTATTTATATTTTATGACCTAACAATTCTACTATTAGGTAGGTTTCCAATAGATTGCCTACATAGAAATTTATGATTCTATTTATACAAAATTCAAAAGCAGTCAAAACAAATCTATCACATTAAAAGCCAGCAGGATAGACATTTCCTTTGGAGGGAGGTGATGACTTGGAAGAGAACCACAGTGGCAGTGCCTCTGAGGTTCTGGTGTTTTCTCATCTGGGTGTTGTTAGGTGGGTGTTTTCAATTTGTGAGCTTTTCTGCACACAGGCTCATACCTTAATTAAAAGTTTATTTTTTTTAAAAAAGATAAATTTGTCCTTCAAAAGGAAATAATAAGGCTCTCCTTCTATCCCTTCAGTGTGCAAAAGAATCTGATTCTATGGGCCATTATAGGAGCAGAAGAGCAGAACCAGATACTTTTATTCCTAAATGTACATAGTTGAGTTACATGTTTATGAAATCTTGTCACACATCTTAAATGTTGGTGCTTTAATGTGGAACCCAATTCTGTTATGAAGAAGAAACTTCATTCATGGCCACGGAATGATAAAAATATTTTGGAAAAAGTTGAGGCAATTTTTGGGGGAGGGCAGCTGGCCAGTACAGGGATCTGAACCCATGACCTTGGTGTTATAAGGCTGAGCTCTCATCAGCTGAGGAGTTTAGGCAATTTAATAGGCCATATGATAAAGCACTTGGGCATCCAAACTGAGTTCTGTTAGTTCTTATCAATGTAAATTTTTATTTAATCCAAGACACTTCATTATAACATATAAATGAAATGATTTATTTGCCTGAACTCTGATTTTGTAAATTCATTGTTGTTGTTGAGTATTAAAGAAACTCATGAATAGCTCTCAGCTGAGCTTTTGGTAACTGCTTAGAAATGCTATGATAGTTCCTACCACTGAGACAGGGTTGGACACGGGAAGTGGTACAGACAGGCTGGTTAGTTTCTCATAAGCTCACTCTCTGGATAGAGGCCAGTGGATGAATGCTAGTACCTTGAACTATGGACTTGGGGGTCAAATAACTTTACACTAGGAAGTAGGAATTTAGGAGGGTAAAAAGAGCACCAGAATTCTAAACAGAAGAAATTGTTTGCATCCTAGTCCTGCTACTTACTATGTGACCATGGGTAATTACTAATCACAGCCTCTGAACTTCAGTGGCTCACCCAGAACGTATGGACGATTCACTGGCTTGCTGGTGGCGATAATGACCTCGCACATTCTAAGGCACTTAGCATGTTCAATAAACATTCTCCTTGTTCCTTCCATGTTAATTGAGATGTGAGGATAAAACATGTCACAATCCACATTTCTTCAATAGACATACACTTTGTGTTTACAGAGTTGTTGAATATAGAATGTGTTCAGTGGCATATTCTAGTGAAATGTGATATATAGAATCAGAGATCCTTGACTCAAATCCTGCCTACTATTTGCTAAATATTTGACCTTAAATAATTTACTTAAGGCATCTGAAATTTGTTTCTTATCCCCAAACAGCAAAATGGTACTAGCTGCCCCACAGGGTTGTTGTGAGGCTTAAGAGTGATGCACGTACTAGTCACTTCTTTGCAAGTGAAAAACCCGACCTCAGCTCTCCTGAGCCACAAGGGACTGATGTTCCTAAGTCAGTCCAGGAACGCTGGGTGGTGCTTCCATTCCGCATGTCAGAGAGGCGGGAAAGCTGGGAGGGTGTTGGGAAAATAGAATAGTTTGGTCAGGGCCCTCACCTCCCGTCCAGTTGGGTGTGGTTTAGTACATCCATTGTAAGTAAATTGTGTGTGTGGAGCTAGTACGCATCTGTGCCCATGTATCTTTTTAGTTTTGTTGCTATTCGTGTGTTCTGAGAGAGAGAGAATTTAGGGAAGCAGGCAGGCGGGCATCTGCCTTGGGCATCTGCCTGGCGCAGCCATGCTTTCCAACCTATGGTTCCAAGGACATTTTGGCCGGTTACCTAGCTCATAGACCTGCGTGAAGGGGTCTGGTGACCCAGCCTGGCATATGAAGGGTTTGTGACCCAGTCTGTGAATGGGCTTGAGGGGTCTGGGAACTCCAGACCCAGCCTTAGCTCAACAATCAGCCCAGTTGGTGCAGGATTACCAGAAGGTAAAAGAGCCCAACAACTAGCGTGGTCACCTAGCTTTACAATTGGCATCACAAGCAGGATTAAGAGAGCCAGACAGAGGGCCACACCACATCTACAGAGGAAGGAGAGGCATGGCGTGTGCTCACACCAGCTACCCGCTGTTTCGTGAGTGATTACGTCCATTCTCTGTTGGTTTGTGCTGCCAAACTTAGGCAAGAGCAGAGGTGATGTGGCCTTGGCGATTGCTGCAGCCTTGACTCAGATGCTCTTGAGACCTCTGTCTCTTGGGTCTGTAACCAAGTGTTGGCAATTTTCCCAAAGTACTTACCAAGAAGAGACCCAGACCTAGGTTCTCCAGTCCAAAAAATACTGATCTCATTGGAGAGTTTTCACTTTAAGGTAGCTCCTAGGAGCATGCGTCATCCTTCTTTTCTCCCACTCTGGACTAGGTGTGGCCATCACAGCTCTCTGCCACCTCTCTGAAATGGGGGAAATTGAGGCAGCACTGAGCTTTTCTGGACTGGTGTGGGTACATCAATTCTTTCTCTCCAATGAGTGGGTTCTTTCCCAACAGATTCATTGCAGAGAGAACAAGGCGAAGGGCTCCCATGAGGAGTCTTGGCATTGGGGAGTGGCCACCAACTCCAGTGCCTTCAGCCATGTGGGAAAACCCAAGCCAATCTCTTCATTTTTCCTCATGCACACAAGAAAAAAAAAATACATATACATTCATATATGAGGGCACTTCAAAAAGTTTGTGGAAAAATAGAATGAAAAGATAATATGAATCTTTCCATGAATTTTTTGAAGTACCCTCATGCATCACAGGATAGATATGTTATGTGTTGTTGGGAACCAGGGTTTTCACGGAGGGTACCTTGGGTTGAATGTCCCCCAAAACTTAATCCCAAATGTAACTGTTGAGGGTGGGAAATCCTATTATGGTAGTTGAAAGGTGGGGCCTTGAAGAGGTCATCAGATTGTGGGACCGTGCCATAGTGAATGGATTAATAAGGTGGTCAGGGGTGTGGTTCTGAAGGCTTTAAAAGGAGAGCACATGAAGAGTTTTCTTCTCTTTGCTTCCACCATCTCACAATCTGATACTCTGCCATCATTTAAGCCACCACCAAAGACAGTCTTCACCCGATGTGTTCCTGCACTTTGCACTTCCCAGCCTCTGAAACTGTAAGCAATAAATTTTGTTTTCTTATAAATCACCCAGTTCCATGTATTTTGTTACAAGCAACAGAAATGGACTAATACAGAGGGGAAAGGGAAATATGAATAAGTCATGGTGGAAGGTGAGGAAGAAGAGCTGTGGTTGTGTTCATATGAACTCGTGTTTGTTTACTTTGTAAGTCTTACCCATTGAAGGGGCCTATATGCCCTTCCCAATATCATGTAAACACCCAACATCAAAATCTTGGTGTCTAAATACCACTCCCATTTGAAAGGAATTGGGGTTTCTTAGAGAAATAGCTGCTTGCTGGTCTGGGACAAGTACAGTAACAGGTGAATCTGAAACCTTTCTGGGTCTGATTACCTATTAGATGGAAAGAGAAAAGACACATTCACAATGGAGAGATCTAGTGGACACCATCTTAACCAAGTTAGCTTCATCAACAGTGGGATAGGTTTACACTTGTGCTTCCTGCTGTGGTACAATGGGAAGGATACAACATCACCTTTGTAGTACTCTTGCTAAAATGTTTAATTAAATCTAATTAGAAAGAAACAACTAGACAAGTCCAGATTGTGGGACACTCTATGAGACAACTAGCTCTTCAAAAATGTCAAAAATTCTGGAAGATAAAAGAAGGCACAAAACTGTTGTAGATTAAAAGAGATTCTGAGAGACACCTAAATTCAATGGGTAATCCTTGATCAGATCTTAACCACAGCAACAGAAATAATTTTATAGGATATAATTGAAGCAATTAGAGGAATTTGAATGTGGATTGTATATTAGATGTATCAATGTTAAATGTCTTGGGAGTTGTGGTGGATTGAATTATGTCCCCCACAAACTCCCTGAAGCTTGAATTGTGTCCCCCAAGTTTTATGTATTAGAAACTTAGCCCCCACTGTGACTGTTAAGAGGGTGGGAAATCCTATTATGGTAATTGAAAGGTGGAGCCTTGAAGAGGTGATTTAATTATAGGACCATGCCATAGGGAATGGATTAAAAATGGAGGTTGGTGGTGTGGTTCTGAGGGCTTTAAAAGAAGAGGAGAGTCTGTCTTTCTCTCTCCCTGCTTCCACCATCTTGCAATGTGACACCCCGGGTCACTGTCACCACCATCAGATGGACTTTGGACTTCTCAGCCTCAGAAACTGTAAGCAATAAATTTCATTTTCTTTAGAAATCACCCAGTTCAGTGTACTTTGTTATAAGCAACAAAAATGGACTAATACAGGAGTGATATTATTTTAGTTTTATATGAGCATGTTTTTGTTCTTGGGGAATATATGCTTAGGGGTGAAATGTGATGAGAACTTCAAATGGTTCAACCGAAAATATACTATATTTAAAATGTTTCATATACGTGTACACAGAGAGAGAGACTGGGAGAGAGAAAGCTTAAGTGGCAAATGTCACTTGGCGAGTGGAGGTGAAGTGCATTGGAATGTTTTGTTCTATTCTTTCAATTCTTCTGGCTTTGAGGTATTTCAAAATAAAACATTTGGGGCAAAGACTGTAATTTCAGGAATCATTTCTTTAGTTCATTACTAGAGAGGTTTCTCTGAACATGTAGAGCACCATACAAAGAACTCAAACAACTCAATAGTAAAAAATCCCAAATAATCCAATTAAAAATGGGCAAAGGAACTGAACAGACATTTTATGGAAAGAAGACATACAAATGGCCAATAGGTATAGGAAAAAATGCTCAACATCACTAATCACCAGAGAAATGCAAATCAAAACCACATTGAGATATCATCTCACCCCAGTTAGACTGACCATTATTATAAAGACTGAGAATAACAAATGCTGACGAGGATGCAGAGAAAGGGGACCCTCCTACACTGTTGGTGGGACTGTAAATCGGTGCAGCCATTGTAGAACAACAGTATGGAGGTTCCTCAAACAACTACAGATAGAACTGCCATACGATCCAGCAATCCCACTGCTGGGTACACACCCAGAAGAATGCAAATCATCATGTCGAAGGCACATCTGCACTCCCATGTTTATCGCAGCTCTGTTTACAATAGCCAAGCTTTGGAACCAACCTCAATGTCCTTCAACGGATGATTGGATAAAGAAAATTTGGTATATATACAAAATGGAATACTCCTGGGCCATAAAAACAAATGAGATTCTGCCATTCATAGCAACTGTCCGGTTCAAATCGGCAGTGGTAAGTAATAAAAGGAGCCAGGCAATGGGTTCAAGGCGAGCTTTAATGGGAGCTCTCTCGGGCGAGGTTCCACGGCCCACAAAGGGGTGAGGCCAGGGAAGTCGCGCCCAGGGTGCATACAAGCAGGTATTTATAGGGGAGGGCTGTTGGTGGGGTTTTGCCCATATATGGTATGGAATTGAACAGGGCTCAGTTTCCAGTTCCACCTTCCAGGGAGGGTAAGGGGGGGTGGAGTAAACAAGATGGGGGCTCCGTGGCTACTTTGTTGCCGCTTTTCAGGTCCTCCGATCCTGCCAGCCCAACAGCAACACGGATGAGCTTGGAGAAAATTATGTTAAGTGAAATGAGCCAGGCACAGAAAGAGAAATACCACATGATCTCACTCATATGTGGAAGCTAAAAAAGTTGATCTCATAGAAGTAGAGAATAGAATAGTGATTACAAGAAACTGGTGGGGTGAAGGGGTGTGGGTATGAGGAAGTAGTGGTCAGTGAATACAAAATATTAGAGATAGGAAGAACGGGATCTAGTGTTCTAGAGTAATAGAAGGAGACTGCAGTTCACAACAAAGTCCTGCGTATCTCTGAACAGCTAGTCGAGATGACGAATGTTCCCAACACAAAGAAGTGACAAATGTTTGAGGTGTTGGATATACCAAGCACCCTCATATGATCATTGCACAAAGTATGAATGTACCTAAATATCATACTGTACTTCATAAATATATACCATTATTACTTGTCAATTAAGAAAAACAAATTTAAAAGAGAGAGGAAAAAAAGAGAGAAATAGTAGAATAGTGGTTATCAGGGGTAGGGAAAGTAAGGCAGGGGTGGGGAGGTTAAGGTTGGGAGACTGGTACAAAGTTACAATTAGATAGGAAGAATAAGTTCTGGTGCTCTAGGGGGACAGTAGCTAATAATATTGTATTGTATATTTCAAGATAGCCAGAAAGGAGAATCTTGCATGTTACAAGCACAAAGAAATGATGTTTAGGTCATAGATAATGCTAACTATTCTGATCAGATCATTACACAAAACATGCATGTTTCGAAACAACAAACTGTACCCCACAAACATGTACAATGAAGAAAATAAATTAAAATTAAATTAAATTCTTAAAAAAGTTTGGGCCAAACTGATAGTGTGACACTATCAATTCCCCTTCCAGCTACAACATTAGAGCAAGTCAGGAGAGGCTCAAGAGACACCGTGTTCTCCACTTTGTCCACGTAAAGGTTTTCAGACGGGGTGTAAAGTTTGTTGGAAATAAAATTCAATCCTCGAGTCCAGGATCCAGCGTTGGAAGGGGACTTAAAGTCATATGATTCAATAGTTTCAGGCTCTTAGATTTCATGGAGCAATATAAATAACACGCAGAGAAAAACAAAACAAAACATGGGGGAACTGACATAAAGTTGCTAACTCTATTTTGTCTAATAATGACTGACATAAAAAAATTTTAAAACCTCACCTATTAGTCCATCTGTCACCATACTTACGTCATTAAAATGTCATTTTTACCTCAAAGAAAAAGGCTATCTATCTCAGAGTGAAAAGTTTTTTAAAAATTGTCTGCATTCGGCCAAGTGAACACTGTGTTCCCTTCCTTCCTTCCTCTTTCTCTTATTTAACTGGCAGGTAGAAACGGCATGTATTTAGGATGTACGTGTTTTGATGCATGCATGCACTGTGGGAGGGCTCAGCTAGGCTAGTCAACACGTGCGTCGCCTCACATACGTGAGAACCTTCAGAATCTTCTCTCCAGCAGCTTCCAAGTGCTGTTAACTGTAGTCACCGTGCAGTGCAGTGGCTCCCGGAGCACCTTGCTCGTGCCTTGCGGTGGACAGGGCGGCCGATGAGTCACCGGCCGGGCCCTGGGGACCTCCGCAGAGTCCTGCCTGCTCGCGGGAGTGGCGGCTGACGTTCCTGCCAGCGGCGACCGCCTGTGCTCAAGCCTGGGCCTGCAGGACCCGTGTGTCGAGAGCGGGCTGTGCTTCGGATGAGCGGGAACAGGCCTCCTGCCGGCCCCGCTCCGACTGTCACTGTCACCCCGCCGCGCAGTAAGGAGAGAAGAGAGCTGGGGCCCGGTGTCCCCCCTGTTCTGTGGGTCGCGTGCGCTGCGTGAAGGCTCCTGTCGCGTTTCTCTCCACGGTCTCTCGGATGTCCTTCTCGAGCTGTGGCTGGGCTGCTGGTTTGCTCCGTGTTTCTGGAGCTCCCAGCCCGGTCGCCTGGCGTCTCTGCCCAGCCTGCGGGGTGCCACTCTCCTGCAGAACACGCGCCCGGTGCTGCCCTCTCGGGACACCAGGTTCGCCACTGGGATTGTCACTGGGGTGGCACGTGCCTCAGAGGGGCTGTCTGCGTCAGATCTCTTCTGGCCGTGAGAAACCCAACCTCACCTGCCACTCACCCAAGCCAGGAAGGGGAGCATGTCAGGGGTTTCAGGGCTGGTTTAGTGATCCCGTGAGGGGGGCGGGGACCAGAGCTGCCAGGCTGACAGGATGACGCTGTTTCCTCCGACTCTGCCCCTTGACACACGGTCAGAACCCTGCTTCTGTCTACACGTTGGCTTCACACCCCCCTTCCTCACGGCTGTGGCCTGCTTGTTGCTCCTGTCGTCGTGCAGCCTTAGTTCCTGTCGCTGGTAGAACTGAGCACAACCTCAGCGCCTCAATCTGAAATCCCTGCAAGAGAGTTTGTCTGTCCTGCCTTGGATCAGACGTGTACTCGAGTCCACCCACAGCCAACCAGCGGTGGCCGCAAAGCTGCAGTGGTCCTAAAGCAACAGCTGCCTGGAGCCCCTCTTCTTTCTCTCTTTTATTTTGGTAGAAGGAGCATTCCCCAGAAGAGAGGGTCTTTCTGGACTGGGCAGCATTTCTGAAAAAGTACCTGCTAAAGGATTCTTTAACTTATGACTTTGTAAATACAGCAATAGGAATGAATAAGAAAAATTGGACTCGCCCTTTGAAACAAACACCGCTATGGCCTATCACATAATTAACCCCAGCATAAACCCCGTGGGGGCTGGCAGAACATCCATCCGCCTTCCGCTGCCCACCCTGTCGTCTCCTCCTGCTTGCTGAGTCTCTGGGGTGTGCTGATCGCTGCTGGAAGGGGCCCAGAGATTAGGATTTCATTTAAACTAAACTCACGGGTTTAACAGACTCCCCTGTACTTTCTTAATGCTCAGACTTTACAAGAACTCAATAATTGTCTCTCCAGCTCTAGTCACTGTGAGTGAATCACATCGCAAGGCTGGAGGGGAGGAAGCTGCAGACCCTCATTATCCTAGCAGTGGGGTTTTTCTGCATGTGTTGTGTTCTGAGCTGTCTCTGATCTTCTCTGAGCTGTGGCTCTGAGACAGTTTACAACAGGCTCTGGCATTTGGGAGGGGAGAGCGATTCTGAAGTTGAACATGGCCCAGCAAAGGCGTTGGACTATGCAGAAGCCAGGAGCTCCTAGAGGGTCCCACAGTGATGCCACCAAGGGCCTTCTGGCTGCAGCCCATCCTGAGCCCACTGTCTTTACAGACCAGTGGTTCGCACACTACAGCAGTGAATGGGACCATCTGATGATCTAATAACAGGCTTGTAAACAACAGGAAAAAATAAATACCCCCCATCCAAATATCCTTTTTACTATCACTACCATTACATTTAACAAAGATTATTTTCATACCCACAAAGTAGGAAAGTTATAATCTCAGGATAACATAATTGGATATGCTTATTACATTATCTTTTCCCCTTCTCATTTTGCTACAGATTGGTGGACAGTTTGTTACAGGCAAGTTGGGAGCTGTGTTTTAGGCTGCAACACGCTCTGGGAGATGCCGGGAAGGCCAGGCCGGCTGGGGCTAGCCTAACGCACCAGACTTTATACTGTATTCTCTCTTTCATTTTCTAGCTATACCTGTTTTCTGCTCCTGGTCTGAGCTGCAGTCCTCTGTCTCAGTTTTCTTGGATAGTGAGGAAGTAATGCCTTTCTGGTTTCTTCTCTGCATCATGCCCATGAGTCAGGCTAGATAATGCAGTCCAGACAAGGGCCTGGACATGCTGACAGTGGGGTCAGGGAAATCTTCCCAGAGTGGCACCTTCTCCCTGTGTCCCTCCACCCCCACGTGGCCTTACTGTTTCCCTCTGAACTTCCGTCTCAGCTCTGCCTCTGCGCAGGCTCTTCTTTCTAGCTCTGCCCCTTCTTGGTCACTAGCTTAAACCTCATGGATCACGTCTTTTCTACTTTGCACCTGGCTCTATCAGCTCAAATTTTTATTTTTACTTTTTAAACATTATTACCCTCTCCTCACATTAATGTGGTCCAAACCCACATTTATACTCAAGAATTCTTACACTGTGGTGACAGCAACAGAATTTGGGGAGCACTCTTTGTTAAAAGGCTCACGGTCCAGAGGTAAGCTCAGAGTGCAAGCTTCTGACGCTGGGGCGCCTGGGTGACTTTTTCTACCTCCAGCTCCTGGCCTCGTGTCTGGCACAGCCTGGTATCTGATCAGGGTATTCTGATTTGGGGGAACAAATCAGAACCAACATGTACGCACATTGTATGGTGGAAGAGGGCAAAGAGAAAATCAGTTGAATATTGTGTTAGGGTTCTCCAGAGAAACATGAGCCAATGGTAACAGATAGATAGATGTACAGACAGACAGACAGACAGATTCTAAGGAATTGGCTCATGCTATTGTGGAGGCTGGCAAGTCCCAAATCTGTAAGATAGACCAGCCGGCTAGGGAGCCTGGGAAGAGTTGACTTTGCAGCTTAAGTCTGAAGGGCTTCTGGAAGAATTTCCTTTTTTTCCAGGGCAGGATTGTCAGTCTTTCTCTGTTAGGCCTTCAACTGATTGGATGAGGCCCACCCACTTTATGCAGGGTAATCTGCTTTACTGAAAGTCTACTGATTTGAATGCTGATCTCATCTAAAATACCTTCACAGAAACATCTAGGATACTGTCTGACCAAATATCTGGGTACTGTGGCCTAGCCAAGCTGACACATAAAATTAATCATCACAAATATTATTGTTGGGTTTGTTGTTTGCACTGTAGGAATGAACTCTAAGATGTTGAGAATAATATAGTTGAATGAAAAATGTGTTTCACAGACATGATCTCATGGATTCAAATATATTTTTACTAGAAGAAATTCCTCACCCCTCAGGGAACACCGAAATGTGAGGCATACTGTTCTGAATCCCCTGGGAGCTTTCAGTCAAGAAGGAGAAGTAGGATCTGTAACAATAGCAGCGTGTGTGTGATTATTCTAGCCAGCATCGACTAGCTCCTCTTTGCAGTTAACTCCTGATTCTCTGTGTCCAGCTCTGATATTTGATTTCCCGCTCTGTTCAACATTTTTACCTGCATATCCCTGGTAATGCCTCAAACTAAAAACGAAAGTTAAGCATGTGGTGTGGTAGTTCGTGTGCTTACTGACGTGTCTGGACTTGAATCCTGGCTGTGGCCCATCAAGGCAGACCTTTGCAGGAACTCTTTGCCTCAGTTCCAAGAACAACAGCACCTTCCTCTATACAGGAGAACAGTGACATCATTGACACAAGATGTTGGACAGGGTGGTACCTGGTACCTAGCTAGCAATCAACGCTTCCTAAGGGTTAGCTCTTATTGTTATCGAGTGAGTCGTTCTCCCTTCCAGACTTCCATATTCAAAAGAGAAGAGTATCACTAGCCGTCCATACTTAAACCTTCTGCTTTAAGTTCCCTTTTCTTCTACTCCTTATCTTCTATACACAAATGTTGTCTATTTGGTGAGGAGCAGAGAGCTTTTGGATTCTGTATCCCCCATACCCACCAGAACCCAGAATTAAGCTTAAGACAAGAGTATAAATTTGCTCATGGAGAATATAATAAAATAAATATTGCATCAGAGAAAAGATATGTGAAAGTACCCAGGTGACAGAGAATGACTGTAAGAATATTAATATATATTAAATGTGACTTTAAAAGGTCGGGGGCTGGCTGGTCAGCTCACTTGGTTAGAGCATGGTGTTATAACATCAAGGTCAAGGGTTCAGATCCCCATACCTGCCAGCTGCCATCAGTCAATAAATAAATAAATAGTCTGACCAAGATGGCTAAAAGAGGGGAGATTGAATATCCTCATCGCAAAGAAATGATTACGTTTTATAAAGATGAGTATACTAATTACCCTGGTTTGATCATCGCACATTGTATACATGTATTAAAATTCAACTCTGTACCCCACAAATATGTATAATAAACACACTTAAATAAAAATAAGTAAATAAAAAGAAAAATAAAAAAAATAAAAGGTCCAGCCAGTTTACCGACTGAGCAGCCTGATGGAGCATACCCCTCTCGGTCTCACTCACACCAGCACTGAGCTTCAGGTTTTATAACTTTGCTAATTTGATAAGTGGAAAATTGTTCCTTGACTCTTTAATCTGTATTTTTACCTACTTGTGAAACTGAATGCTTTCTTTATATACTCATTTCCAACTTGTGAGTTGACTGATTGTGTCTGCTCATTTTTCCTATTGGATCTTGGTGGTTTTGTAAAAAAAAAAAATGTATTAGCTCTTTCTACATTAAGATCATTAACTGGGTTATATTTATGCCAAATATTCTCCCAGATTGCCATTAAAAAAAATTGTGTTTATGATATTTCCTCCATAAAATAAGTGTTAACTTTTATGTGGTCAAATCTGTCAGCCTTTCTCCTGGTCATTTCTGAAAGTAAGTCTGCATTTGCCTCTCCCCATTAGGAGAAACAGAGCCAGACCCCTCCATCTTCAGGCTCTCCACAGCAAACCGCTGGATAGTCTTGGCACCCCACTTACAAACCACTGCTGACAGCAGAGCAGGGGAGATGCCACAGCCTGAAACTCAGGAAACACGTGGGCTAAGGGAGTAACTGTTTTGACAAAGGCCAACTTCCCAGAAATGTTTACCCAAGGGAGGATTCTGCCTTAAAGTCCTTAAACTCCTCTGTTCCGGAGCTATGGATGGTTGTGTAGGGGCCATGGGAAAGCTTCCCCTCAGCCCTGTAAAGGTTCACTGAAAATGAACTGACAATGGCCGATTACGACGAGGAAAAGGCACACAGGTGTATCTGATGTGCACAGCATGGGGAATCGAGGGGGAATGTACCCGATAGCCAGTGAGGTCTAGAGGCTTATACAGCCTTCTGCACAGGGGAAGGGCAGATGGGGCAAAGGCGCCATTCTCCCAGGGGCAGTAAATGATTTTTTAGTGGGAGGGAGCACCAGAGCTGGGGGGAGTTAGAGTAAATCATGAAGCACCAGAAGGGGCCCCGCCTCACCAGGGGCTCAGGGATTAAACCATCTTTTCTTATTTCCTGTTTTTCTGTTTTTAGATCTGGTATGTCTTTCAGTGAACGGTTGTTATTCAGCTGAAGTTTGAACGTGCACATTTAAGCCTTCCACGTGAATGGAGTGCGAGATGGAGAGGGAATCACAGGGAAGTCAGATGTTCGTAGCTATGCGCAAAGTACTGACGCTGTTTTAAAAATCTGGACTCTTTTCTACATTCAGAGCTGAAAAACTGAGGCAGGAAGGGAGATGTGTTTGGAAGTTAACACTTCCTTTTTAATGGATAGCAATAATCCCCAAAACAGCTTTATAAGCTTAGGTTAGGGAATAGGGTGATAACCATTCCAGTTCACCTGGGGCTGAGGGGTTTCCCAGGATGTGGGACTTTCAGTGCTGAATTCTGGACAGATTGTCCCATGCAGAATGGGACGGTTTGTCATTTAGACTTGTTAATTACACACACACAAATCTCATGTCATCCTCCTCCAAGATAATGCAACAGCCTTTTTATGTCCACTTTTGGCAGAGGATGAAACTACAGGCTGAAGAGATTCAGAAACCTGCTTAGATTCACAGAAACGGGGGCTCAAGGAGCCTGGATTTAAACTTTGTTCCATCTGAGGTCAGTGTCCTCTCTAGCCTTCCACCCCTGAGATTATCCCTCATGTTGATTAACTCACTCTCCTCCACCCACTCACCACATTTTTTCAGAGTTCAGAATATGTCCTGTGCTAAGGGCTGGAGTACGGATGATTTAAAACAGGCTCCGTTATACTGGTAGATCGGAAGTCGATGAATGACAGTGAGAGCAGTAGCTCTACGATAATGTGGAATAAAACTCGTGGGAGGCTGTTGTTTTGGACTGAGCTCCTGCTAGGCCGGATAGACCAGACCAAACCAGAGTGGAGTCACATGTGCTAAGTGCCATGTAATCAAACTGGACTTTAAAATGGGCCAGTTTTCCAAAAAATAGGAGATTCATAGCAACCAATCAGAGCTGGCAATATAAGAAAATCCTCTATGTTTTAATTCTATGAGGACGGTAATTTTGAAAAGAGCAATCTGCTTTTCGTTCCCTGTTTCTGCTTCTTCAGCCCTGTCTGCCTATAAAACCCACTTCCTCTGCGCGGCTCAGCAGAGCGGCTCTTCTAAATCTTTAGATGGGACGCCACCTGATTCATGAATTGGTAATATAAGCCAATTAGATCTTTAAACACAATTTGTTGAAATTTTGTTTTCTTAACAATAATAACCACAACAATAGAAACAAAATTTGCAACTGTTCCAATGTCATTGGGGTCTTAGGGCAACTCAGTTAACCATTAAATACTTAGTACTTCGATATTCTTAATAGTCAGATATTCTAAGAGGCACTTCAAATTAGGGAGCGTTAGCATTAGGTTCTTCCTAGTCTAGGGCAGTCTTGGGAATTCAGACAGAACAAAGTGCTCTCTCTCATACACACACGCAGACACACACATTGTCTCACCTTGTGGTTGACTAGGTTATTTGCTGAATGGGTGCATGAACAATCAACAACAAAAACTCCTGAAGATAGGAGAATTGTCAACATCTAAAATTAAATTCGTTTTTAGTTTGATAACAATGTTAAAGTACAAAATATGTGAAACACAACCTCTTTTAAGAATAAAAATTTCCTAAACTTCATGGCATTACACTGAGCAATTGCAGTTAACCTCAGTGTGACTTAGCCAGAGCAATGTGATGATGGCCTAGGAAAACAAACCAGGGCTGGGTTGACTTTGGTTTACATCATTGTAATTTAATTTCCCAGTTTTACAAGTAAAGAAAACCAAAAATATTTTACCCCCAAGTATACCTACTTCTTTTAACTTGTACACATTTTTCTTTTAACTTGTACATATTAGTGGGGTACGGTATGTTGTTTCAACACATGCACACACTGCACAATGATTCACTTAAGGTAAAGAGCATAGCTGTGTACCCACTTCCCTTTCTCCCCCTCCCCGGCCTCTGGTAACCATTATTATACTCTCTACTTCTATGAGAACTACTTTTTTCCCCTTAGATTCCACATATAAGTGAGGTCATGGTATTTGTCTTTCTGTGCCTGACTTACTTCATTTAACATGCTGGTTTCCAGTTCCATCCACGTCACTGCAAATGATATCATTTCTTTTTATAGCTGAATAGTAATAATCCATTATGTATATCTACCACAGTTTTTTTAATCCATTCATCCGTTGGTGGGCATTTAGGCTGATTCCATCTCTTGGCTATTGTGAGCATGGGAGTGCAGGTGTCTTTTTGATATATTGATTTCTTTTCTTTTGGCTATATACCCAGTAGTGGGATTGCTGGATTATAGCGTAGTTCTATCTGTAGTTGTTTCAGGAAACTCCATACTGTGTTCTACAATAGCTATAACGATTTACATTCCCACCAACAATGTAAGAGGGTTCGCTCTTCTCCACGTCCTTGGCAGCATTTGTTATTTTCTGTCTTATAGATGATAGCAATTCTAACTGGGGTGAGATATCTCATTGTGATTTTAATTTGCTTTTCCCTGATGATTAGTGATTTTGAGCATTTTTTCATGTGTATGTTGGCAATTTTGTATATCTTCTTTTGAGACATTATTTATTCAGGTCCTTTTGCCTCTTTTTTTTTTTTTTTTTTGGCTGCTGGCCGTATGGGGATCTGAACTCATGACATTGGTGTTACAAGGCTGCTCTCTAATCAACTGAGCTAACTGGTCAGCACATTGACCCATTTTTAAATTGGGTTACTTGTTTTTTTGCTGTTGAGTTGTTTGAGTTCCTCATATACTCTGGGTATTAGCGCCTTGTCTGATGTGCAGTTTGCAAACACCTTCTCCCATTCTGCAGGTTGTCTCTTCACTTTGTTGATAGTGTCTCTTTCTGTGCAGCTTTTCTGTTTGATGTAGTCCCACTTATGTATTTTTGTTTTAGTTGCCTGTGCCTTTGCAGTCTTGCTCAAAAAAGCACTGCCCACTCCCATTTCATAGTGTTTCCCCTATGTTTTCTTCTAGTAGTTTCATAGTTTCAGGTCTTAAATTTAGGTCTTTAATCCATTTTGAGTTGATTTTTGTGTGTGGTGAGAGATAGGGGTCTAGTTTCAAATCTTCTGTGTGTGGCTCTCCAGTTTTCTCAGCACCATTTATTGAAGAGGCTGTCCTTTCCCCACTGTATATTCTTGGCACCTTGGTTAAAAATCAATTGTCTTATCGTTTTTCTTTTACTTTCCTTGGCTTTAGTCTATTTTATCTGATATAAGTACAGCTATGCCAGCTCTTTTTTGGTTTCCATTTGCATGAAATATGTTTTTCCATCCTTTCACTTTCAGCTGGTGTGTGTCTTTATAGGCGAAGTGAGTTTCTTGTGGGCAGCATACTGTTGGTTCTTGTTAGCCATTCTGTGTCTTTTAATTGGGGCATTTAATCTGTTTACATTTAGAATTATCATTGTTGTTACTGTCATTTTGTTCCTTTTTTTCTGGTTGTTTTATTGATCCTTTTTTCTGATCCTACTGTCTTCCTTTGTGATTGAGTGGTTTTTTCCTAGCAGTGTATTTTGATTTCTTGCTATTTATTTTTAGTATGTCTCATATATTTTTGTGTTATAACTACCATAAGGCTTACAAAAAACATGTTATAGTTATAACAGATTATTTTAGACTAATAACGACTTAGCTTTGATAACTAAGAAAAAAACCAAAAAAAAAAAAAAAAAAAGGACAAAGCCAACTCTGTGCTTTGGTGTCATCCCCCGCCCACAACTTTTTGACAATTTGTTGTTTCAAGTTACATCTTTTAATATTGCCAATCTCATATATTGTTGTTGTATATATTAGTGTCTTGTTAGGTTTGTCCTTTAGTCTTCATACTAAGAATGTCAGTGGTTGATTCACAATCCTTATGACATTGGAATATTTTGAGGTTGTCTGTGAAGTTACTTCACTAATCAGTAATGTACCTTTCAAATGTTTTCTTGCTGCTCCTTAGCATCATTTTTTTTCAGACTGAAGAACTCCCTTTAGCATTTCTTGTCATGCAGGTCTAGGATTGATGAATTCCTTTAGTTTTTGTTTGTTTGGGAAAGATTCTATTTCTCCTTCATATGTGAAGGTTAGTTTTGCCAGATACAGAATTCTTGGCTGACAGTCTTTTTCCTTCAGCACCCTGAATATATCATTCCATTCTTTTCTGGCCTGTAGGGTGCCTACGGAGAAATCTGCTGACAGTCATATTGAAGCTCTGTTGAATGTTACATTTTTCTTTTCTCTTGCTGCTTTTAGTATTCTTTCTTTGTCTTTGGTTTTTGATAATTTGATTATGATGTGCCTTGGGGTGTTCCTCCTTGGACTAAAATTTGACTAGCAACCTCTACCTGGAACTTCCTGTACCTCTCTTTATACTTGGGAAATTTTCAGCCATTATTTCCTTGAATATGCTTTCTACATCTCTTCCTTTTTCCTCTCATTCAGGTATGCCAACTATGCAGAGGTTATTTAGCTTCAGGGAGTCCTATATTTGCTGTATTTCTGCTTAATTTTTTCTTTTTTTTTTTGTCTTTTTTCTCCTCTGATTTGATAATTTCATGTTCTATCTTCAAGCTCACTGATTCTTTCCTCTGTTTGATTAAGTCTGCTGTTGGAGCTTTCTATCGAGTTTTGCAGTTCAGATAATGCAGTCTTTATTTCTAGAATTTCTATTTTTTGTTAATGTTGTTTTTTTAATTGATTCAATTCCTTTGCCACGTTTCATGTTCTGTCCCTGGACTATTTTCCAGATATCATTTAAATTTCTATTTGTATTTTCTTGTGACTCCCTAAACATCCTTAAGAGGGTTATTTGGAATTCTCTATCTGACATTTCATAAATCCACTTTCCTCTGGGTCCATTGCTGGTGCTTCATTTGTTGGTGTCTTGTTTCTCTGTTCTTTCTCACTGTTTGAATCTTTATGTTGATGCCTGGGCATTTGAGGAGACTTTCACCTCTTCTAGGTTTTATAGGTGTTACTTGGTGGGTTTTATAGGTGTTACTTGGTAGTGTTCAGCCTTTACTGGTTAATGTCAGAGTTTTGTGTCTGATCTGTGGTTTTGGTTAACTCCAAAATTGGGGGAACTTCCTGTGGGGACCAGCACTTGAGCTCTGTGGTTGGGTTAAATTTCTGCTTTGCTGCTGATTTCCTGGGGAAGGTTTTTTGTGCTGACCAGATTTTAATTGTTGGCCTTTAAATCACTTCTGGGTCTTGTGAGGTTGGATACACCCGTACTGTGTAGAAATTCTGGCCCAGGACTGAGTCTTTGCGGCAGATGGTGCCCCCTGCAGTTCCATTGTCCTGACCAGTCTCCACTGAGTGGGTCTGTCTCCGCTGCCCCCTCTGCACCCCAAGGTTCTCCCAGCAGGCCAAACTCCTTCCCACATTCCAAAAGCTTCCTGTGGGGTGGGCCATGCATGGGTCCCTCAGGGTGACTCACCAGCCTAGGTGGTTCCTTCAGTCAGCTGCGGCTCTTGCACCTGTGTGCGTCCACGGGAACCCTGTCAGTGGTCTCACGGGCCTGGGGGCTGGTATGGTGCACTCCCAGGCCCTCTTTTCCCCTGCAGACTCCAGGCAGCTTCCCACAAAGGGCTCAGCTGTGGCTTTTTCTGGATCCCCCTCCGTGAGCTGCAGCTTCTTCCTGCCTAGCGCAGGGCTGGCCCTATGGTTTTCAGGGCTTGAAATGGCCGAAACAGTTTCTTCATCCTCTCAACATGGCTTCTCCCATCTTCATGAACTCTGCAGGTCTGTCTCTTCCCCCAAGCTCCAGCGATCCCAGGTTGGCAGTCTTTCCTTTTTGATAGCTGTAAATTCGTTGATTGTGGGGAAGAGTGATGCGGGGGACCACCTATTCCATCATCTTGATGATGTCACTTGAATTTATCATTTCTTTGTGGTGAGAGTATTCAAAGGCCTCTCTTCTTGCTAATTTTCAATATACAGCACCTGTTAGCCATCATCACCCTGTCATGCAAAAGAACACCAGAACTTATTCTTCCAATCTAATTGCAACTTTTACCTGTTGACCCACCTCCATCATCCCCCCTCCTTCCTGCCCTCCCCAGTCTCTGGTAACCACTGTTCTACTCTCTGGTTCTATGATATTGTCTCTCTCTCCTTTTTTTATAGATTCCGTGTTTGAGTAAGATCATGTGGTATGTGCCTTTCTGTGCCTGGCTTATTTCACTTAGCACGATGACCTCCAGGTCCACCCATGTTGTCTCAAATGACAGGAATTTATTCCTTTTTATGGCTGGCTAGTATTTCACTGTGTATATATTCTACATTTTCTTTATCTATTAATATGCTGTTAGATACTGGGGATGAATCTGTGTTTCGGCTATTGTGAATAGAGCTGCAATAAACATGGGAGTGCAGATATCTCTTCGACATGCTGATTTCATTTCCTTTGGATCTATGCCCAGTAGTGGGATCGGTTGATCATATGGAAGTTCTATTTTTAATTTTTCAGGAAACTCCATATTGTTTTGCATAGTGGTTGTGCTAGTTTGCACCCCCACCAGCAGTGTGTGAGTGTTCCCTTTTCTCCACATCCACGCCAGCACTTGTTTTCTTTTTGGTAATAGCCATTCTAACCTCAGTGGGGTGGTATCTCATTGTGGTTTTGATTTGCATTTCCCTGATGATTAGTGACGTTTAGCATTTTTCCATGTACCTCCTGGCCATTTAAATGTCTTTTTTTGAGCAATGTTTATTAAGGTCTTTTGCCCGTTCTTTAATCAGGTTATTTTCTTGCTGTTGAGTTGTTTAAGTTCCTTATATAATCTGAGTACTAACCCCTTGTCAAATGTATAGTTTGCAAATATTTTTCCCATTCTGTAGATTTTCTCTTCACACTGTTGTTTCCTTTGTCCTGCAGAATCTTTTTAGTTTGATAAGGAAAGGGAGCTTTCTGAGAGCTGCTGCCTGCGAAGCTTCATCTGCACAGCAAGACAGCCCTTGCTTGCCAGCCCCTTCCTTCTCTCCCTTCCCATAACCTGTCTTGCCAGGCTCCAAGCCCCTATCTTTCTATAACCTCAGATGATATTAAAACTTCAGTCATCTGGCCCTTTCTTTGAGTTTTTGTATTTTGAATGACTCCTGTGTACATCTTTGCATGTCACAAATTTGTTATGTTTTTCTCTTGTTACCTGTCTTTTGTTATGGGGTGTCGGTAGTGACCCTTTACTATGGGGAGGGAAGGGATTGTCCCCTTTCTGCTTCTACACAAGCAAGCAGTGAAAATGTAGAGACTGACTGGGTTACATGTTACTTATGGCCTTTAGGAGGTGGTCATAGCTGAACCCATCCATGTATCTTTCATAGGAGGTGTTAATACCTATCCTGTATTTTATTTTCTTTCAACCCAACACTTCCAGCTCAACCAGGGATTCAAAGGACCATCGAGGATGATAGAAGGGAGTGTCAGGGAAGAGGCCAGTTAGATGGTGAGGCTGGCTTCCACTGCCCAGTGCTGGCACTCAGGAAAGAGCATCTGGAAAATTTAAACAGCATCACCTGACACCAGTCCTTTGTGAGATCCCCACAGAGGCCTCCCGTGTCTTAAGGGAGGAGGTTCACTTGGTCTAAGCACTCCCATTCAGGAAGTGATGGAGAATACGGTAGAGGCAAGTCCCCTTCTCCCCGGTCCTGTCTGTCCGCCTGTTCCAATGCTGCTACTCTCGAGCCTCTGAGAGGTGTCACTGTCCTTTCCACCTAAAGATGAAGACAACTGGAGCTGCAAGGGAGGACGGTCGTTCGCAGAAGGTTTTGTGTCCATTCACTGGCTGTCCCTCCCCCGAGCGGCCACACTCCTCAGGGTTCTCGGGGACAGTCCCTTCCCTACGTATGGAGGCTCCTTCAGTTCCCAGTCTTCTCTAGGTGTTCTCTCCTTTTCCAACTCTGTGGGTGAATTGTGGCGTCCATTTACCTCTGCTTTTCTAAGTCCCTCAAATCCCTCTTTGGTCCTAGTATGTTCAGGATCCATCTCCTCATGATTTGTTTGCAGGGTCTGAGTTGCAAACAAGATAAGGCAGCACATGCTAGTTAGAAAGTTTCTGCAACTGAAGGGAGGAACGAAGGAAGAGAGGAAGGAAGGGAGGAAGGAAGGAAGGGGTTGCTACATAAATGGGAAATATTAAAACGCTATTTAACTGATATTGCAAACACTACAGTTTCATAAGAAAGATCTAATTATTAAAACAAAGTTCATAGACGTTTTTATCTTTCCTTAGTCAGCCCTTGAGCAGACGATGACACACCACTCTCTATGGGGGTCAGCCTGTGCTCTAGGGAGTTGTAACAAATTTGCATTTGCTTATCCTATTAAACCTGCAGATCCCATTTGTGTCATATTATTTTCACAGAACCTTATTTTCTACAAACTTTCCTATCAATCTACATAGTATGCACATTTCATCGACTACTTGAGTAACATATACTACTGTATACCATTAAATATACCCAGTAAAGACACCATAGCTTGCTTAATGATTCCCCAAATGTTAGGAGATTTGAGTTTTTGCCCCTTTAATGTTACAGTTAATGCAACTACGATCCCTTTACGTCCCTAGAAATTTTTTTTTGTTGTTTCTCTTAATGTATTTCTTTGTTTCTTTGTGTGCACGTGTGTTTGTGCACAAACAGGCAGGCTTTGTTTGCTTTTTTGTATTTGTATGCTATTATCCAAAAAGGGATTTCCTGAATCAAAAAAACATGATCAGTTTTATGACCGTTACCGGCTTTTGCCAGATTTAAAAGAAAGAATAGGATAGTTTTTCCGGGAGACTTCCACTGCAAACTTCTTGGTGAATTACTCTTCATTTAGGAGAATCTCCCTAAGGTGAAGTATCTTCTAAGGGTGGGGAGTACTCCAGGCTCAACAATCCTATTATATGGATAGCCGCTGATTCAGGGAGCTAATTCTGGGACCATATCATAATGATGAAGCTGTGGTCTCCCAGACCCTAGAGATCCAGGAAACACCCATCTAATTTGAACACGTAAAGAGTCAAAAGATCCTGCTTGAAAAAAGTCCTAGATAGGTGCAGACAAGAAGATTCATTTCTAGTCACTGTCAAACCTTGGTGATTCAAAGACAATCCTTGGTTAACTTCTCATATAGAGAGATAATTACATTTGTGTATCTGTTTAGCTCCTGATTTGTTGTAAAAGGGATTTAGTTGTTAATTACTTATGTCGAGCAAATTCTGAGAGGTACAAACAGAATATGTACAACTCAGGGGAAGGCTCACAAAGGAGGTGAAATTTCAGCAGATCCTTGAAGGATGGTGGGACTTCACCAGATGGGATGAGGACAGGCTAGCTTGGGGAGAGTACTGCAAGACATGCTGAGGTGCTGGACTTCGTCCTGTAGTTGGTATGGTGCCCCTGAAGACTTTGAAGCAGCGGAAAAGTGTAAGTCTGAATTAATTCAATGATCTTTTACTTTACAAAGTTCTCATAAGAAAACTTGCATGTTCTATTTTTTTATTTGGTAAATTGTAAGTTATGTACCACTGAATTTTTATCTCTGTTTATATTAGATCAGAACTTCTTCATGTTTGCAGAAAATTCCAGAGGAGTCAGTAGGGGCCCTTAGTACAGTAATCATAAACTAATAGAGAACATTATTCCTTTAAGAAGTTGAGAGCTACCCAGGACCTGACACTCCTAAAACATGTCTTTTAGCAGTCATCTCCCCTCCTTCCTGGGCTAGAGCTTTATGCATTACCTTGGTTGATGATAGGCACCTGGTTTCACGAGGCCATGTCTAAGTTTCCAAGGGTAACATGGCTGAGGAGGAGGTATAAACCCAGGAACATGTTCTCGTTGACAGACTAGGATTGCCACTTTGTAAAGCAGAGCACAAGGCCTGATCAGGAAGAGACGCAAATGGGGTAATTTTAATGAGACTGGGGGTGGGGAGAAGGAAAAACAGACTGGGGTGATTCTCAGGGAGGGATGGCCGCCATAAGGGACTATTTTGGGAGAGCCTAGAAACCACACATGCATCTTAGGCACGCAGGCTAGTGGAGACCAGTGCCAATGAGAGGAATCATGAAAAACAGTAAGGGAACAGAAGGGATATTTTTGACTGCTCTTTTTTGCCTGGGGATGGTTCTGCCCTCAGCAGCCTATCCCTATTTTATGAATCCCTACTCGCTCTGTAGGATGTAGAAAGTGGAAAAGGCTTCCACGCTGTTTGACTGGCTTTGAGGAAGTGAGCAGAAAAACCAAAGGAATGCACTTCTATATGGAGATTCAAGTCCTGCTGCCTGCGGGATGGCCTGGGAGCCAGCGAGGGCCAGCGGAGGTCCTGGCCGAAGGTGTCTCTGCAACTGTGTAGCAGTTGTTCTCTGCTCAGCAAATCTGAGGACAGGGACGTATTGTGACCAGGGTGGTGTAATTCTGGGTAGGACTGTTTTCACCCTCATGCATAGAAGACTCTCTGTACTTTGGATACTGAATCAAGGATAGATACTGATACAATGGAGATGGTGAATAGACCCTGTAACTTGTCCATGGCTACTTTTTGAAAATTTAGTGCAGATAAGTAACTCTGCACAAGCCTGCACCTGAAGGGATTAGGGGGAAGCTCCTGCTGCTCTGGGGAATTTAATGGGCAATTATCTGTTTGGGGCCTGCTTTGACTACAGTGGTCTAGGATTTTCTCTCTGGAGTCCTTGACTTGGAATTCCTATTTGTATGGGATACATGGGTGCTGGGTAGCCTCAACCCGACTTCAGTAACAACACATCCAGATAGTCAAGGTGGGTGGTCCACTGGGAGAATGGAAATGTCATTGATCAAAACTGTAGTCAGTAGGGAGGCCCCAGCCTTTGTGATAGGGGATGAAGTTCTTAAAAATTGTTTTTTTAAAAAACATATTTCTGGGCCGGCCCGTTGCTCCCTTGGGAGAGTGTGGTGTTGATAACACCAAGGCCAAGGGTTCGGATCCCTATATAGGGATGGCCGATTAGCTCACTTGCTGACAACACCAAGTCAAGGGTTAAGATCCCCTTACCGGTCATCTTTTTATAGGGAATTAAAAAAAAAAAAGAACAAATAAAATAAAAAGAAATAAAAAAACATATTTCTCATGTGAAATGCCAGTGAATTACTCAGACAGATTATGTCGAAAAGGCTGAGATTGCTATAGCAGCAACACATGACATCATCTGATTGGAGAGGTACACTAGGCCATACATGGACAGGAGAGAGCACCGTTTCCACAGCCTCTCATGACTGATGCCACAGCCTCTTTTTATTTCCTAGTTAAGGAACGACTCAGAGGTCTGCTGGGGAGCTCCACGTTTCCAGCTAGAGTTCTGAGGGCTGAGTTTCTGCCCACGCAAGTTGTAGGATTTTCTATACCCGAGAATGGGAGCTTCCTCTCCAGAATGCAAGTTTCCTTTTTCAGACGCTGACCCGCCAGTTTTGGAGGAAGGAGCAGGACCATTGCTTCTAGAATCATTTTTAGTTACATACAGAAAACTGACAGGGCTGAGAATGAAGAGCTTCATGCAGGCAAATTGAAGCCCGGGTATTAGGAACTGCAGGAGAAGGCGGCTGCAAAGTTAATCGGTCTCCTCACCCCTGTCCTCATCTGTCCCTTCAGCGGCTCTACTCATGCCCAGATGCCAGAATGTCATGCTGTGACTACCCACAGGCTTTGAAGTGCTCCTTCATTTGGTAGTGACCTCGTCTGACAGGATGCACTTTCCAGATGAGCAGCGGCATCTCCAGTGACGCAGGGCCGCTCCTGGGCTTCCACTCAGCCGGGCGGCGCTGGGAGGGGCAGATGCCAGGGGGCTCTGGAGCGCCAGCTGCCGACCCGGTCTGAGCTCGAAGGCGACCCGCCCGGGCGGCCGCAGGGCCCGGGGCGGCCTCGGGGTGGCTGGCGCCTTCCGGGGGCGTTCCTGGGGGCCGGGGGCTGGCGGGGTTAGACCCAACGCGCCCGGGAGGAGCCGGCCGGCAGCCACGTGACCGACCGCGGCGGGGCCGGCGGCCCAGAAATAGCAGCGGCGGCGGTTCCGCCCGCGGGTGGCGCGAGCGGCGGGCGAGACGGGAGGACGCGGCTGGGCGCGGGCGCGGCGCGGCCCCGGCCCCGGAGGATGCTGCTGAGCCCCGGCCCGGCCCGGCCCCGAGCTCATGATGGCGATACGGGAGCTCAAAGTGTGTCTCCTCGGGGTGAGTCCGTGCGCCCCGGGCTCCGCCGCTCGTCCCGCCCCCGGCCGGCGCGTCTCCCGGGCTCCGCTCCGGCGCCGCCTGGGCTGCTGCGGGGCGGGCGGGGCGCGCGGGACCCCGCGGCGGCGGGTCCTGCCGCGGCCGCGGCCCCTCCGGCCCCGAGGGCTTTCTCCTCCGCCTGTGATAATTTCCTTCCGGCGGAAAGTCGAAGTAACTCGGCCGAGGCGCCCAGGCGCTCTTGCCTCCCAACGGGGCAATCGATTTAGTCCCTTAAAAAAGGCCCAGCCGCGGCGGGGAGCGGCGCGGGGCAGCGCGCGCAGCGGGCCCGGGGCGCGGGGAGAGGGGACCACACGCCGCCACCCCACGGCCGCCCAGCTCGGGGCGTTCTCAGCCCGCAGCGACGTTCCAGCAGTCAGAAACAAAGAACCCACCGGCAGACCCGGCAGGGGGCAGCCCTCGGGGACCGCGCGGCGACTGCGCATCCTGCGGGGTCATTGCCTTCCGGTGTCACCTCCGAGTCCAGCGTTGCTTCTGTGGGAAGAAGAGCTGGTTCTAAGGCGCGTGCTCTGTCAAGGTGGAGGGACACGGAGTGTGCGAGGAGGGAACGACTCTAGGGTAGGACTGAATCGCGCCACACCAAGGCTTCATGTAGGCTCTTCTGGAGCCTTTGGCAGGACGGAGTTCTGGACTGTCACCCGTCGCTCTCCTCTGCCCCCCTTCCCTGTTGGCCCCAGGCACAGACGCCCCAGCGCTGCCCCGGACTTGCTTGGCTGTGGCCGGGATCTGGGGAGGATGCCGTCTGGTCTTTCTCCGTTGACGTTTAGTGTTGTAGGAGTGGGTTTCCACTGGCCGCCAGGCTCTCTAATCCATTCCAGACATAGATTCCAGGAATCCCGTGCTCCCTCGTGAGGAGTGTTTCAGCATCGGAAGGATGTTCAAAAACATAGAAGGAATGTCCTGTCCCAAGGAATCAAGGGTCAGCTATGACATGTGTTAGGATTGGCCTTGGGGAAAAAATGCAGTATGATTTTTTTTTTTTTTTTTTTACTTCTCCTTTGTCATCTACTTAGGTGGCACAGGCTCCATTCCATGAATCCTTATTTTCAATTTCAATATTTAGGAATGAGTCTCTATATCCTTCTACAAGGACACCGAGTGGGTGGCAAGAGCCCTATATCAGGAGGCAGGAAGTGCAGGCTGTCACCCTTTCCTACTAACTACCTGTGTCATTTTGGACAACTCAGTTGCCTCATCTGGGAAATGGACATGATAACATCTTCCCTTTTAAGGCAGAGGACTATACCAGATGATCTCTTAAGATCCTTGGTACCCTTTCCTGCTAATGTGTGATTCCAGGGTGACAACTAGTAAACCTGGGGGATGAGGAAGCTGGAAGAAATCTCTTTACTTCTTTTTCTCTTATCTCAAGAATGAAACATACTCTTTCAGTGGCCTCCTGGAGAGGGTGCCTCAGCTTTGTTTGCCAGTTCTTTGTGGTGGTTCTTTTGGTAGGAATTTGAACTTGGAGGGGGAAAAGTGTCAAAGCGAAGAAAGAAGAGATTTCTAGGCAGATAGAGGCTTTGAAACACCAATCGTATCACACCACACTTGTGGCCTCCTTTTTTTTTTGAGGGTGGCTCTAAGTTTTAGTCTTATTGAGGTCAGAGGATATCTTATTTGAAAGAACAAGTGACCTTATCCACTCTTCATTAAGTCCCCTGGTTTGACTGGCCCTTTTCTAGGTAAGATGTGTGGCAGGCTGTGTTTCTAGTAGCTCATCAAAATGAATGGGCTGGTTCTCTGGGTGAGATAGCATTTAAGGGCGGTCAAAGCCATTTTATCTACTTTGGGTTCACTCTCTTGATTTGAGAGCCCTGTGGATCAGTGTGTGGAAGGAATCAATATTAAGTCCAAAAGTCCTTTCAGAATTTTAGCAGGAACCTCAGCCTCCTTTGTTCTCTGTGCAGGGAGATCTGTATTTTCAGGGTGAAGTCTTGCATGCACTGGCACTCAGCTTCCCGTTTTTTAGCCATGCCACACCTCCCTGAAGTCTCAGTATGACCAAGACCTTAGCATCCACACCCTCCATTGCCCAGAAGGTAATAGAAAATGTGAACCACGTTGTCTCACTGGAGAGGCTGAGGGACTAGTCTCTCTGTGCCTGGGCACGTGCTCAGTGATTACTTGGGGACATGCCTGTCATGTAAGGTATGGGCTGTTTTAGGCATGGGCAGTGCAAACGTTTATCCCAGGCTTCCGGCTGGTGACTGTTGTAGTCTCCTGCTCCCTTGGTGGGGTAGGAGGTTCTGCCTTCTGACGTTAGGGTCATTTGTAACAGGTGGAAGTGAGAGCAGGCCAGGTGGCATGTCTTCTTTACCTGTGCCTGTGCTTTTCAGAACCCTGACGCTTCCCCCATTTTCTTGGCATGTTAGGCATGTATAATCTTATTTCTTTTGGTGAGTGCTCTCAGATGGAACTGACAGTGGTCTGTGGAACATTCTCTGAATGCTTTGTGCTCTTGGAAGACCAAAGTCTCAAGAGCATTGGGTTTATTTAGGATACCTGTTATAACTTCTTGGCATGCATTTCATGTGAGGACTTTCTTGTGTTTATTCCACATGGGGACAGCCCAGTGAACCTTTGTGAATGCCCTTTCCTGGGATAAGCCCAGCTGTCTGTGGAAGCTAGTCATGCAGGGGGGTGTGTTTGACGGGGGGAAGCATACTGGATAGGGGTGCTTAGACACCCAGGACCCCATACATCTCATTCTTGCCAATAAAGTACCAATTGTACCACTTTGTAATCTGAACTAGTATTATGAAACATGTAGCTTAAAAACAACACCCTTAAAAACAGCAAAGTACGTTTAAAAAAAACTAAGAAAAACAATATTGAGGCAGCAGCTGTTTAAACCCCAAAGGTGGAAAGCTTCCCAGTATGCATTTTTAACACACATTACCACGTGGCAAAAAGCAGAAGAGGAGGAGGAGGAGGTGGGGGAGGAGGTGGGAGGAGGAGGGAAGGAGAGGATTTTTATTTTGTTATTCCCTTTGGGTGTGCGCACTTAAAAACTGCTTCCGGATGGAATCCCAGAGAGATTTATATTTGTACTTTGGTTGTCGGGACAACAATTTAGTGATTCTGCCACTTCCTCAATAGCTGAGTGAGAGGTTGAAAGACAACTGAGAGCTTCCCTGCTTCTGGTAAGGACATTGTTGAGGCATCTCCTCTTGGCCTTTGTTAGAATCTATGTGGTGACTCATCAAAGAACAGTCAAATGCCTGGGATTTGATGTGACATCTGAGCAATGGGGCCTTCATATGAAATGGCTGTGTGATCTCTGAGGACACTAGGACTCAAGAGTGGGACAGATTTCTGCTCACAATAAGGCAGATCAATCAGAGCTGTGCCACCTCCAGTGGACCGAGTGATGATGAACCCTCTGTTACTGAAAGTGTCCAGTAAGGTTACACTAGTCCCTCTAATCTGTGCAGGACATGTTCCATGACCCCCACTGACAGTACTGAACTCTACATGGACTATGTTTTTCCTATACATACGTACCTATGATAAAGTTAAATTTATAAATTAGGCACAGTAAGAGATTAACAACAAAAATGAATAATAATATAAAACAATTATAACAATGTTCTGTAATAAAAGTTATGTGAATGTGGTCTCTCTCCCTCTCAAAATATCATCCTGTAATCACGGAGTTTTGTACCGTGGTTGACCGAGGGTAACAGAAACCTCAGAAAACCAAATGGTGGATAAGGGGGAACTACGGCATATGGATTTGCTAGAGTTATTGTGGAAGAAACAAATGCATGGGATAGTGGGTTGGGAGGATCTCCACTTAGAATTAAGCTTAACTCAGTGAAACAAAACACCGCAATGTAGAACTCACATATATCTTGCAGGATTTCTGCTTGAGAATGGTAATCATCACATTTGTTTTTCAACTTTGAGGTTCTATTAACATACTATTTTGTTTTCTTTCCTAGAAACTGGCATTTCTCTTGAGGGGGTGGGCGGCAGAGAGGCTAGCAATGGCATTTATTTTTTGTCACACCTGATTTCTCTATTAAATTGAACCCTTTGTGGAAAGTATGGTTCAGTGTTGGTGACTCTAGGTAGTTTCTGTGTCATACAAGAGTAATATAAGTGACATAGTGGATGTCTTCCCAGCAGTGCGTGGCACATGGTAACACTGTGCCTCACCCACCCAGCCCAGGCCAATCAAGCCCGTTAGGGTCATGCTGCTGTGTCCTTCCCTCGGCTCTCAGAGCCTAGTGTGTCTCCAGTGTATCAGTCATTTGTGGAGCACTTTTAAACTTCTCATGGTCTCCTCCCCTATGTCTTAGCTTGAGTTGCATGACAAAAATCCCATAGACTGGGTGTCTTAAACAACTGATATTTTTTTCTGACAGTTCTGGAGGCCGGGGAGTCCAAGATCAAGGGGTCTGCAGATCTGGTGTCTGACAAGGACCTGTTTCCTGGTTTGCAGTTGGCTATCTTCTCTCTGTGTCCTCACATGGCAGAGAGAGAGTTCTGGTTTCTTTCTCTTCCTGTGAGGACACTAACCCCCTTCATGAGGGCTCTATCCTCATGACCTCATGACATCCCAAAGGCCCACCTCCAAATACCCTCACTTTGGAGATTAGGCTTCAACATATGAGCTTGGGGGATGCTAATGTTTAGTCCGTAGCCCCTCGTCTATAGCCTCAGGCATGTGGTCCCACCGCTACCCTGGCCAGTATCTCAGTTTTAGTATGTTGTACCCCTTTGGTCTGCTTCAAGGCCATCACCATTGGAAAATAGAAAACTTTACATTTGAAGGTGCTAGGACACAAAAAGATGTAAGCTTAATAATTAGAAAAGGTCTTCAAATGTTAACTGTGTACAACAGGTTAAACGAATTTGGTGATTGCATGTCTGTGCAAATATTACACTTTTATTTCTCTTAGTGTTTATAATTTATGATGTGTATTTGAAAATGGAGCAGGCATTCATTCATTCAACCATTCACCACGTACTGAGTGTTCCTTTCGTGTGGGGAGCTGTGGGGAGCTGCAGGTAGATAGGATGCCAGTGATCCCCACCTTTCCAGGGATGTGTCCACACCAGCGGTGAGCTATACTGCATCACTTGTATTCTTATTGTAGCACTTACCACAGAGCACAATGCACAACAGAAGTAGAGTAGTGTGATCAGTCTTGTCTTACGAGGCATGAGGACATGTGAGGGACAGAAGGTGCTTGCTCTAGGTCTGTTTTGAGCACTTGCTGTGGCAAGGTGCTGTGCTAGCTCTGTTGGAGGTAGAAAATAGGTAAGGTGGCATTCTGGTCCTGCCTGGGGTGGAGAGGCTCCTGGTGGGCAGAAGCACAGCCATGTACGCGGAAAGTGGCGTCCATGGCCCATGTGATGGGTGTGATGCTGGAAGTGCCCACGATGCAGTGGGAGACGGTGGGAGTTAGATACAGTGGGGGCTGGGAATGGGGGTCTGGGAAGGTCTCTTGGAGTAGGAAGGATTTGAATAGTGCCTCAGTGGGCAAGCAGGGCTTTGACAGGTGAGGAAAGGGGGCATGGACTCCAGGCCCTGGGAGAGGGGCTCGGGATCTCACGGCATTTTCTAGCACAGTCCCTCCACTCTGACCGCTCTTCCATCAAACCCACTGTCTCTCTAGCACAGAGTCTTTTATTTTAAATTCCCCTCTCGCATGCTTTATTTTGAAAAATTTCAAACTTATGCAATAGTTGAGAGAACAGTATGACGAATGTCTGTGTACCCTTCACCTTGATTCGGTGGGGGAAACATCTTGCCACTCCCTTCTCTCTCTGATGTGTGTAAACAATACTGATTTTGTTTTCTGAGCCATTTGAGAGTAAGTTGCAGACATCGTGATGCTTCACCCTTAAATACTTCAGTATGTATCTTTTAGGAAGAAGGGCATTCTCCTTGCAGAACTGCAGTGCCGTTATCTCACCCCCACAAATGAACACAGGTACAATAATAGTATCAACATACAGTCCATATTCACATTTGCAGTTGTCCCCCAAATGTCCTTTACACCTGTTTAAAAACATTCAGGATCCAGGCAGAGACTGTGCATTACATTTGGTTGTCATGTCTCATTAGTCTCTTTTCATCTCAAACAATCCCTCCTTTCTTCTCCTGTGGCACTGGCATTTTTGAAGAATGCAGGCCATCTGTCTTGTAGAAAGTTCCATAGTCTGGAAGTGTCTGATTGCTTCTTCATTGTTCCTTTCATGTTAGATGTTTGGGCAAGGGTATAACATGGGTGATGCTGAATGGTCTTTTTTGAACATGTATAATATTAAAAGACTCTCTCCCACTTACCTCTGTGATATTCATTCAAATAATATTTCTTAGCTTCTACAAGTGCCAGGCAGTGGTGTGTTTGAACAAAATAGAGTACTTTCACCTTGTGGAACCTACAGTTTTAGCAGAAAGTTGGGAAAAATAAACTATATGGCCTGTTAGGAGGTGCAATGTGCTATATGGAAAAGAAGACCATTGGGCTGAGCAGGGGCCCAGGAGACCTGGAGAAGGGGGCAGCAGGTTGATGGGGTGGTGGGTGACTGAGTGTATCAGCTCTTGTCAGACACCAGGGTGGAGGCATCTGTGTTGTATTAGTCCATTCCTGTTGCTTGTAACAATATCCGAGATTGTGTAATTCATAAAGAAATGAAATTTATTTCTTATGGTTTTGGAGGCTGGGAATTCTGTGGTCCAGGGGGCACATCTGGTGAGGGCCTTCTGTAGTGATGCTGGCTGTCACATGGTGAAAATGGCCTGAGCAAGAAGGAGCTAACCTTTCACTCGCTCTCCTTGTAAAGCTGTCAAACCACGCCCATTACTCCATGAATGGATCAATCCATTTATCAGGGCACAGTCCTCACGATCCAATCACATCCTAAAGTCCCCACCTTTCAGTTACCATAATAGGATTCTCCATCCTTTTAACACTGTTACAGTGGGGGTCAAGCTTCCAACACATGAACTTTTTGGGACACATTTGTCACACAGCCTGTGGCTTCTTTCCCCAGGGGTTGATGCAGTGCTGTGGCTTCTGGCCCATGGCATGGCTTCTGAGCTGCCGTAGGAGCATATGTTCTGAGGAGCTGGAATTGTCTTTCTTGTTGCCTAACTTTGTCAGTGGAAATAAGGAAGAGAAAAGTGGGATTTAACATTGGGTCACTAAGCAGGTTTTCCACTGTGGACCTTTCCATCATTATATTCCCTTTCTCTCTTATATTCTCTTGCTCCTGGTGCCTCAGCCCCGCTGGACTTCTCCAGAGGTCGAGAACGTGGCTTCTGTTCGCTCTGTGTTTAACCCAGAGGATTCCTTAGGCTACTTTCAGTTCCCCCGGAGGTGTGTGGTGGTGTCACAGAATGGAATGGGCCTGCAGGACCACCAACGGAACATGGGGAGTAATTTCCCTTCTATTTTCCCTTCTTTGAACAAGTCACCACAGAGCTAGGTCCCATTGTATCAACATGTTTGTTTTTCTGAAAGAAAAGCATACCTCAATTCTCCAGTGTCACTCCTTTTCTGCCCTCATGGAACCACTCCTCTGACTACGATCTGCAAATATAATGCGCAGTACTGAACAGCGCCTCTGCCAGACTTTTCCCTGGGAGACAAGAAGGGGTCAGAGAGAAGAGAAAAGAGAAGGGGAAGGCAGGGGGAAGGACGTTTGCACACAGACTGTCACATAAAAATTGCTGGCAAGGGGAAAAAGCAAACTGTTCCTGTTTTTTGTGTGTATGTGATCAAGCTATTGGCCAGGGCATTTGCATTTATGGAAAGTTTAATTAAGTCTTTTAAAAAATTTTTTAAATTTAAGGCCATCTCATAGCATCAATACTACATACTTAACATTTAATAAACTTATCTTTCATTTTTCATTTTAGGAGCTAAAATATTTTTAAAACTTTATCATAGTAAACAATAATGAGCTAATTTTTTAAAATTTTAAGTGTCTTAGTTCATTCAGGCTGCTACGAGAGTACTTCAAAAACTTCATGAAAATATTCGTATTATCTTTTAATTTTCCATGAACTTTTTGAAGTACCCTTGTTTAAATGAATACCATAGATTGGTGGCTTATAAACAATCGATATTTATCTCTCACAGTCCTGGAAGCTGGAAGATCACAGGGTGCCGGTGTGGCCAGTTATAGTGAGGGCCTCTTCCTCACAGGTGGGAGGAGGCAGGAGAACTCTCTGGGGTCTCTGTCTAAGGGTACCAATCCTGTTCATGAGGCTCCAGCCCCATGACCTAGTCACCCCCCCCAGAGCCCCCACCTCCTAATACCGTCATCCGGGGGTTAGGATTTCAACACGTGAATTCTGGGGGACACAAACATTCAGACCATAACATAAAGTAATACATGCTTGTCAATAAAATTTTGAATCTGATTATGGGGTAGGGAAATGACTTGAGTAGGGAAATGACACATGCTGATTTTAGTTTTAGATTGCAGAGGTGAGGGATACGGGACGATGCCTTCAACCTCCTTCTTTGTGATGGCGTGTAAGTGTCTCGCTGCCCACGCCCTCCCCTCCGTGGTTGGTTCGCAGTCCGCTGCGGAGCCACCGTGCCGCCTGCCCTCCTGCATCTGTGCCTCACCTCATCGTAGCTCTTCTTTCCTGTCTTTTGTTTTACATTCACATGACTACTTTATTTTATTTTATTTATTTAATTTTTTTGGTGGCTGGCTGGTATGGAAACTGAACCCTTGACCTTGGTGTTACCAACACCATGCTCTACCCAAGTGAGCCAACCGGCCAGCCCCTACTTTTTACTTAGGATGGACATCAGCCTCACATCCTGTCCCATGTTTCTTCTGTTGTGTCTCTGTTTTTTCTGCCCCAGCAGGATCATTTTCTTCATCATTTAAATTTGTTTTCTTCCCTTCATTCTCCTGATGAGTCATCAGGCTGTCCTTGAAAGTGGCCTCCAGGCTTGGCTCTCCTGGGAAGTGTGTCTGACCCTGCTTCTCAGTGGCCCTGCCGTCCAGCAGGAAGGGCGCTGACTCCGTGCTACTGTGCCCCTCGGTGCTAGCAGGCCGCCGGACCCAGGGCTGCCGTCAGACCCAGCCGGCTTGCCCTCGAGGACAGTTCAGGCATTCCTGAGTTTTGTTGTTTTAGTTCTAAACTCAACAAAAAGAGATGCGTAGAATGTGAATGAGGATTGAAGTAGACCTAGCAGGCCAGGAGCTGTGAGTGATGAGCAGGAATCTTTATGATCAGAGGTGTATTGCATGGCTACAGTGTGGCAGGCACATGGAACACTTTGCTGTGAAGGAGGGACTCTTTCCTCGAAGTTCACAGCCTCACACTGTACTTGGTCTGATAGTACAAGAGACCAACGGGAAGAGTTAAGTGGTAATGTCAGTCTCAAGGGGATGTCACATGATGCTTCGTTGCCAGATGTTACGAAGGTGGAGTTTGGGAGTGGCCAGGGAGGGCACGTGGGTGCCCATGGATGGGCTAGAAGAATGGCTCGTGTTAGATTAGATGCAGAAGAGGGACATGTCTGGGAGCGGACTGGAGTGGCTGTGCTTACATTAGGTATCCATATACAGGAAGAAGTTCCTGGAGAGACTCAGGAGTCAAAGTGGTTATCTGCGTGGAGTGGGGACAGACTTGAACTTGTAAATAATTTATTCTTTCTTCTTTGCTTCTCCATACTGGTTTATTTAGTGAGCATGCATTACTTTGCATAATTAAGTTAAAACCTATAAAAATGTGCTCCAGGGCCCAAGAGATCTGTTTGATTTTTACTGGAAATAACTGGTGAACTGATAGTAACATTGGAAAGTAAATTTAGTTCAGACTGTAAAAGGGCCTCGAAATTTGAAAGTTTATTCCTCTGGGTGCTGAAATGACGGACCTGTCATCAACACGACATAGACTCTGAGTGGCATATCAGGTAGTGATATTCTTTGATTTGTGCAGGCTCTTCCCTGGGCTCTTGGGTCCATCAAGGGAGGGCAGCCACCTCCATTTGGGATGAAAGGGTCCATGGTGACCTCTTCAGGGGTGAGTATTTGGGCTTTTTCATCATTCTCTAATATTGTTTTTTTCAAAATGGGGTCAAGGAAATTATGGGCTTGCCGATCTGTTCTCACATTTCCTGTGTGTTCATTTCTGTTTTCTGTGTGCTACTCTTGGAAAAATAAATAAAATGACATCCTGGATCTTCCAGGTCATCATCCTGTAACAGAACTGAGTGTCACAACTTTAACTCCCATTGAAACTGGCTAACGAGAAAAGAACTGAGGCAGACAGTACAGAAATAAAGCATCTGGGCCCTGTGAAGACCCTGTGATTCTATAGCACATGCCACAGGTGTTTACTGAGTGCCTGCCACTTGCCAGGCCCTTTTCTAGGGCTTGGGGGCACAGCAGGCAACAAAAGGGACCCACATTCCCCGACCTTACGGAGCTGACATTCTAGTAGGGTCGACATGTGGCATAGAAATATCACAGACACACAAATACCACAGACACACACGTACTGCAGACACATAAATGTTGTGGACGACAGGTGGTGATAAGTGCTAGGGAGGAAAAGAAAGTGAGGAAGGGGACTGGAAATGCTGGAGGGAGGGGGTGGTTTTAGGGGGAGCTTGAGAAAGGCCTCACTGATTGCACACAGGTATTGATATTCAACTCTGTACCCCACAGATATGTACAATCAACTGTGTTACAATTAAAATGAACAAAAAAAAAAAAAAGAGAGAGAGAGAAAGGCTTCACTGAGGAGGCATTTGAGTCTTTACTCAAATGACAAATATGTCAATAAGACAGACAATATTCATGCAGCTGTGTGGGCCCTGCAGGCCGAGGGGACGGCGAGGCCTGGGTGTGCCCGGTGAGTTTGAGGAGCAGCAGGTGGGCAGTGTGGCTGGGCAGAAGAGAGGAGAGAGCCTAGCCAGGGAGGTGAGGGGTCTGATCAGGGGTCTTGAGGGCCAGTGCAAGAACTTGGGCACTTCCTTAGAATCAGGTGGAGGCTGCTGAAGGCTTGGGAAGAGCAGTGGTGTGGTCTGACCATGTTTTACGAGGGTCGTCCCAGCTGCCTTGGGAAGGGTGGGCCACAGGAGGGTGCGAAGGTGGAAACTGGGAGCCAGGGGAGTTGTGGTGGTCACCGTGCATTCCAGCTGTGGTCTGAGGGTGGAGCTGGCACACATTGCCTGCAGACTGGGGAGTGCGGGGGAATTAAACTGTGACACGGCCCATCGGGCCAGAGCGGTGCTGACCTCGGAATCCAGCCACAGAGGAGCAGCATCAGCCGTCACATGAGAGTAGTGTTGGACTGAACGTCACTGGCTTTCTAGTCTAATTTGGATTTAATCAGTACATTTGTCTCTGTTTTATACTTTTAGAGCAGCATAAGCAGTTTAGGTGTACTCTTATTATTTGTATGTATTTAGACAGTAAAATAGTTATAGCTACATTGGAGTCTATGGGATTGTTTTTCACCTTTGAAAGCCTGTAGAGTCTTAGAAGGGCCTGAGAAACCCTGCTGTAAATGCTGTGGTTGGCCAGAGGCTAATGGAACACTTTTGTTCCTTAAGGGAGGGTCAGAGAGTGGGCAGGATGCTGGATGGGGAAGGCTGCGTCCTGGTGGCACCACCAGGTAGAAGGTGGAGGTGTGCTCTCAGGTATGCCGCGGTCTGCTAGGGTGCCATTCCTGCAGGAGTAGGCCCCAGCTCGACACTCACTACTTTTTCTGGTGTGAGACAACTGTTAAAAGACACAATTACAATAAATTTAGTTTAAAGATTTTAATTGGCTCTTATTAGCCATTCTAGAATCGGGTAACACCTCATTCTATAAAATAGAATGAGTGTTCTGATGAGCCAAACAGGGGGCTTTATAGGCAGAGAAGGCAGAAAGAGAAAACAAGAGTGGAGTGGTTGTTTCAAAGTTGTTTTCCTTGTAAGGTTAAAACAGAGGGGACTTCCTTATGTTGGCTCAGGTAAAGTGCCTCTTTTGATTGGTTGCTGTGAATCTCCTGCTTTTTTGAGAAAACAGGCCTGTTTCAGAGTTCATTTTGATTACGTGGCACCTAGCATGAGTGGACTCCTTTCTGCTTTGTCCTGGTCTGCTGGGGCCTAGTGCTGGAGGCTGGTCCGAAACAGTGGTGTCCTGTAAACTTCATTTAACGTAACCTTGAAAATCCTAGATATGGGTCTATACAGATTCTGTTGAAACCTAATAAGGCTATTTGGCAAAGTAAAGCAAAGAATATATTAGACTTAGTTAATAAAAGCATTTTTATAAGAATGTGAATACTGAACTAATCATTTCAAGATCTTCCAGAACAACGCATTTTATAAGGAATTATTGATAAAGATGGCAAATCAATTTTTTTTAAAACAACGGCCTCTATGTAAAAAGATGAGTTGTATTACTTCTATACCTCCAAAGGTTAACCTAAGTAAGAGAACCTAGTATGTAATTTATGTAATCAAAATATAAATATTTAAAAATATTATTGTTGAAATTATTCATATAATATACTGATTTAAGTGTGTTGCTGCTGTTGAGGTGACCTGCAAGACTGCACACCCCACTCGCATCTGTGCCTTGCCTCTGACTTGTCAATCACAAGCACTGTTTGTGCTTATGAATGAAGCAGTCACACTCTACTCTTGCATGTCCTTGACCTCTTCCTTATTGGAAATATTCACGGGTGAAAGACAAACAACAGTTATAAACTCACAAGCACTATGATAATTTGAAATTGCTCCTACTATGAGTATCGGTGACATCAGCAGTAGTTGAGAAGGATTGGTTCATAGCCCTGGAATTGAAGCCAAAGCTTATTTCTTTCTTTCCCACTTGAGGAAGCACTACAGAATGCCCTTGATTAAGAAGGATGTCACTATACAGATGAGCTTATAATCACTGTAGTATATGAAGAAAGGTATTATCCCTGTAATCATAACAGTGGATGTGTACTGAGTGTAACTCATGTACCAGGTACTATGCTGGGTGATCGGTTACCCATTGCTGCATAACAGACCACCCCAAACTTAGTGGCTTAAGATAACTATTTATTACTGTTTCTCACAGTTCTGGGGTTGACTTGGTTCTGATGGGCAGTGCTTGGAGTTTCTCACACAATTTTTGTCAGATGTTGGCCGGGACTGGAGACATCTGAAGGCTCCATCACTCACAAGTCTGGTGCCTGGGCTGGGCTCGTGGGATCCACTGGGGGGTAATCAGGCATCTCTCTGCCTGTGGCCCCTCTACTCATTAGGCTGGGCATCCTCAAAGCGTGGAGTCTCAGGGTACTCACACTTGTATGTTACAGGATGGCTGGCTGCTTCCATAGCAAGTGTTCCAAGACCCTGTGGGGAAGCTGACCGGTTTCTTACGACCTAGCCTCACAGATCCCAGAATGTCATTTCTGCCACGTTTTATTGATCAAGCATGTCACTAAGGCCAGCCCAGAAGCAAAGGGAGGAGAATTAGACATCTCTTGATGGAAGGAATAGCAAGAAGTTGTGGTCAAGATCTTTAATCTGTCCTACCGAATAAGTGCTTTACATTCATTATGACATTAATGGACTTGTAAGGGTGAAACTGAAGCTTGTGGAGTTAACTAGCATGCTCAAGGACACTGCTAATGAATGATGTTTCAAGGAATAGAACTTGCTTTGTATGATTCCAAAACCCAATGCACGTCACTACTGTGCCACAAACTTTAATTGTTATCAGTCACAAATTACTTGTTCAAAACTGGCACGTAGTATAGAGAGCACCGCTGGTCTAATAGAACGGGATTTTTAAAAATAAGGGGTCTTAAAATAATAATATAATAATTTGATAGAATAATTTGAACCAGGTTTGAAGTACTTTTGTGGAAGACAAAGAGGCAAATTTCTACAATGTCAGGGTCCTGGTCAGGTTTTTTGGGAGGCAAAGATGCCTGTTTTTCCTTCCGGGAATGTATGAGATGTGAAGAGGTGAGGTCCAAGGACAGGACAGCCCGATCTTGATGGCGGTAAGAAAGCTCTAACGCATTTGTAATCACACTAACAGCAGCAGCAGCAGCAGCAGCGACCACAACGCCTGGTATTTGCTTAGCACTTTACAGTTTGCAGTGAGCTGTCCACACGTATTTCATTTAGTCCTCAAACGACCCTAGGTGATGGTCATTTGTCTCTGATTTGCAGTGTGAAAGACTGAGGCTCAGTGACGCCCACCGCTTTGCTCCTGTGCTCCACCTCAGGAGGCAGTGCGTGGGGAGCGGGCCAGAGCCAAGGCTCCTCTACACTCCAGCTCCAGTGTCTAGGAAGCAACCGTTTTGCTCTAGTTCTTTCTTCCTTTACTCCCTCATAGGATACTTTTTACTTGCTGTAATTGGTTTCAGGAAATGTCAGTTTGCTAAATGCGATCCATCAGGAAGGCCAACCTGCTGGACTGCAGGGGCCTGTTAGGTTGTAGAAGTTCCTAGGTCTGCTCCTGGAACTGTTGTTACAACTGTACTGTACAAGTGCTGCTGCTGAGGCGATTATCTTAAAAAAATATATATAACCCATTGTTTTTGACTTCTAACACCATAATGTTTATGTTTGCTTTTTTTTTTTCTTTTGGCGGCTGGCCAATATGGAGATCCCAAGCCTTGCCCTTGGTGTTATGAGCACCGTGCTCTACTGAGTAAGCTAACTAGCCAGCCCCTGTTTTTCTGTTTTTGCTTGTCTTTAAATTGCAGCATATGCTTACTGTAGGATCTTTATTAAGTACTTATCCTAAAGTGATGTTGCTTAATAAAAGTTCCTAGGACTGGAGCCTCCCCACTAGGGGGCTGTTATTGGGTCACAGCTGTGTAGGGATATGAGTGCTGGCCTTGGGCAGGTGTGCTGGGCAGGCTGCAGCCATTTGCGCATTGGCCCCGGTGCATTAGAAATAATATCCTTTTCTGTGTTTCCTGGGATGTGAGTAAGGCTGGAGGCCTTGTAAAGTCAATTAATTAAAATGAGAAGCATGTTGCCTTTTAAAGCATTCAGGCGTGTTTGAAAACAATCCTCTCAAATATTAAAAATATTTTTTGTTTCCATTTTTAATGAGGAAAATCTTTCTGTAAAGAAAACCTCTGCTAAGATGAGTCTCCCCACTCAGTTTACCGAGGTATAACTGACAAATAAAAATTGTATGTATTTAAGCTGTACAGTGTTTTGACATATGTGTACATTGTCAAATGATTATCACAAGCAAGCATGTCCAATTAATATGTCCGTCACCTCACACAGTTACCTCTTCTGTGCGTGGTGCGAATACTCAAGATCCACTCTCTTAGCAAACACATCAGTCTTTCCTAAAGTTGTTTTTAATGCCAGACTCAGTGTATACTTGTAAAGAATGATAACGGTGCAGAAAGGTATAAAAATAAAAAGTAAAAGGTTACCTTCCTCCACTAACCTCTTCTGTTTCTTGTGTACTTTTCTAGCTGTGGTCTAGGCATATATGCAAGCCTTATTTTCTTGCCTTTTTCCCTGAATGGTGAACCTTGAGCATCTTTCCTTGGCAGTATGTATAGATCCATTTCATTTACTTAAAAGTCACAGTGTTCTATCACAATGTATCATGATATACTTAATTGATGCCCTAATGATAAATATGTTTAGGTAGTTTTAAATTTTTGGCCATTATAAACAATTCTGCAATAAAAATCCTTTCACCTGAATCTTAATATGTGCATGTAGTATATTTGTAGGATAATTTCTACAAATAAAATGTTGGGTCAGAGAGTATGAGATTTATGTCTTTTAAAAGATATTGCAAAATTAACCTCCAAAATATTACAACAATTTACAGTCCTTTTTAGTGTTCGAGGACATGATTTTCTATACCTTTACCAACACTGAATATAATAAAAATTTTTATCTCTGCTAATATTATAGATTAAAAATGATAACTGTTAAATTTGCATTTGTTTATTAATGACAGTGATCATCTTTTCATTTGTTCGTTGACTAATTATATTTTTCTGTTACCTACCTATTTACCCATTTTATATTGTGGTTTTTTTCTTATTCATTTGTGAGAACTCTTTGTGTATGAAGAAACCAAACCCTTTGTCATTTGTAGTGTGTATATTTCTCCTCAGTTTGTTGTTTGCTATTTTACCTTGTTTACTGTATTTTTTAAAAATCATACTAATATTTAAGAAGTCTCTATTTAGTCAAATATATCAGTCTTTTTCTTTGTGGTTTTGGTATTTTATGTCTTGTTTGAGTATGTGGATTTTGGGAAAAAGAACCAGGTAGGGATTCTTTTTTTTTCCCCTGCTCCAAATGCCTGGGTAGTTGTTTTAATAACACATATTGATTAATCCATTGTTATCTACTGATCTCATAGGCTATCTTTATTATAAGTGAAATGAAGTACCCATGTGTATGTGGGTCTGTTTCTGGACTCTACATTGTTCCATTAAAAACCCATTTATTTCTGGGCCGGCCCCGTGGCTCACTCGGGAGAGTGTGGCGCTGCTAGCGCCAAGGCCGCAGGTTCGGATCCTATATAGGTTCGGATCCTAGATAGGGATGGCCGGTGCGCTCAGGTGCAGACAGCACCATGCCAAGGGTTGCAATCCCCTTACCGGTCCAAAAAAAAAAAGAAATCCGTTTATTTCTGAATTTTAAAAAACTCAAGAGTTATTAGATTCTGAATTATGACATTTACTTCTGGCCTTTTTTTACTCTTCTCTTGGCACACTTCTCACACACTGTATTCTGTTGTACAAAAGGAATACGTAGTTTTGAATTATAGATTTAAAGAAGAACATTTGTGTACACAGTAAATGTGTGGTGGATTCTGGGTGTTTTTTCATATGCTTCGGGTAAAAAGATCTGTTTTGGAGGAAAACAACCTTAATTATTCAGATATACTTATGAAATTCAGCTCTTTTCTACATCATCTGCGTGGGCGTAGCTAAAATGCAAGATTTAACTTTGAAAACAGAACTTCTGCACGTTATTTGGAAATATTTTTTACTTAATTTCTTACCCAGCCGAAAACTTAATGGGAAGATTTTAAATATACGTTTAGTGTTTTAGCATTTTAGAAATACAGCCTTCAACAAAGTCCTTTGAACTACACTATATTTTTGAAAACGTAATTACAGAGTTAGTTGCATCTGGAGAAGCTGAAATTCTCAGTAACTCCTGTTTCCTGATGACCAATGTTTTCCTGATGAGAAATGGATGAAGTGACAGGCAGAGAAGACCGCAAGGGTTTGGAGTTTAGGGCACCCTGTGTTCTGTTAATAGGAGATGCCTGGTGAGGTCCGCGTTCTGCACGTAGTGGCTGCGTAGCGGGTGTTAGCTCCTGCCTTCCTCCTTCCTGCTGTCATGGTGGGAGATGGGTTTGGGGAGGAGCACCTTCTTGTAAGCTCTATCGTGGTGGAGAGAAAGAAGAGGTGTCAGAGTTTATCATCTCCCATGAGTAGAGTTTGTAGGATCGTGGGCTGACAGCGCTGGGTTTTGAGGGTTCCACTTGAACTTGTGAAAAGACAAAACTACAACAAATTTAAACATCTTAATTGGGTTTTATTTGCAAATCTAGAATCAGGCAACACTTCATTTAATAAAATTGTGTGAGTGTTCTGATGAGCCGAACAGAGGAGGTTGGTTTTATAGACACAAAAGGGATGGAGAAAGCAGAAACAGAACAAAAAGCAGATTGGTTGTTTTAAGTTACTTTTCTTACAGGTTAAAACAGAGGGGACTTCCTTACCATGCCTGCTCAGGTAAACTGGCCCCTTCTGATTGGTTGCTGTGAATTTCCTGTTTTTCTGGAGAATTGGCCTGTTTCAGCATTCAGTTTACTTACCGGCTCCTGGCATGAGTGACTCCATTCTGGTGTGGTCTGGTTTACAGGGGCCTAGTGCAGGAGCTCAGTCCAAAACAATGGCCTCCTGTAAATTTTATTTAACAAACCTCACTAGAAAGTAAATCAAAAGCACAGGTTAGTGGATGCTTCCTCTCCACTCTGTCTTCTGTCTTCCTAACTCACGGGTATCTGCTGTTTCACAGAACTGCACATCAGCCGGTTCTCTGTTACTCGATCAATTTAGCCACTTGGCATTATCAGGTCTTCCCTGATGCTTTCCCTGGCCTTTTCTTCCGTTTTGGGATTTTGGGGACATTAAATAACTGATTTATTGCCTCTACTGGTGGTGGGCAGGATAAAGTAAAAGAGGAGTAATTATACTAGGATATTAACTCGTGCAAAATGATGGAAAATACATGCTGGCTTCACTGGCCACTGGGGTAACCAGGGTTCCACTGTGTTGGGAATCTGCCCTTTCTAGTGAATCTCACAAGGCAGTTCCTGCATGGTGATGTAAAGATGAGAACCCTTCTGGCTATTTGTTTTTTAGTTTCTGATAATAAGCCTCTCCTCCAAATATGTGTGAATTGAAATCAAACATGTTTAATGTGCACACGTGAAGGTAGGCTTACATTTTTCATTCATTTCCTTTTTTACATATTTACATGCACAGAGGACAAAATGCAGAAGGTACAACAGGATAAACCTTGAGAAATCGTCCCCTGCCGCACGTCTCCTCAGCTGTTCAGCTCCTCTCCAGGAGCACCAGTCTCCTGTGGTGGCTTTGGCACTCTCTGGGCACACCCAGCACAGGCTGTACCCTGTCAAGGTGGGTGCCGGACAGTCCGAGTCCGGGGAGACATTGGTAAAAAGAAGGAGGGCTGCCACCTGACTGAGGCTGGGCCACCTGGGGGCAGGGGCGTCAACAGAGCCCTGGGTTTGCTCAGTCTCCAGGGAGACCTCCTCAGTGGTGGGGCCCAAGTCCTGCCCATTGAGACAGGACTGCCCTGCCGCTGGGACATCAGCAGTGATATTAGTCACCAGGCCTGCGTGGAGGGCTCTCATTCATGATATCTGGTCCTCACAAGGCCCTGTGAGCAGGGGTAGGTGCTGGCAGGCAGTGGGGTGGGGTGGGGGTTGTGGAACTTGAACCCAGGCCAGTCTGACTCCAGAGGCCATGCTCCCCAGCAGCACCGCGACCTCTTCAGCCTCCCCTTGGTGTGTGGGTGCTGCCGCAGGCACTTTCTTTTCCCTTCTCCCCTTAACTGTCACGATGCAGTGACGGGCACATTTTTTTGTTTGTTTTTTGGCTAGGCCAGTACAGGGATCTGCTCCTTTGACCTTGGTATTTTAGCACTGTGCTATAACCAACTGAGCTAACTGGCCAGCCCATCAGGCACATTTTAAATTTCATGGAGGAATCAGCTGGTGGGAACTGAATGGTATAGGGTACCTGGCACACCTGGTCTGCAAGTCTGAGCTAGTTCATTGGTTTGCTCATTTAACAAGTGTTTATTGAGCTGCTGTTACATGCAGGAGTTTTTCCTTGTGCTGAGTGTATTGTGAGTTTTCATTGCCTGTGACAATGTTTATCTTGCTGAGAATAATAATTAGAATGTTACCTGTATTGAATTCACTCGGTGATTACTGTCAGACGCTTTAAAGAGTACAGAACTTGAGTGTAGCTGACGGGAGACAGTGGTGGATGGACTGAGCTTTAGCTGGGGTGGTACCTGGCTCTGAAATGTGATGGCTGATGTATTTGCATCAGCGGTGGAAAAACAGGCAAGCAGAGTGGTGAATTCCAGTTTCCACCATCCACAGCCCTTGGGTATTTTCCATGCTGTAAATCTTTATTTTTCCACTGCAGTGTGAGTGGGATCACTTCCATTGCAATTAGTCCAGAAATTGCTAAGTCAGTGGGAATTGTGAGTCTAAAAGCGAGGGATATATTGAGCTTAACATGCAGTGTCGTCTATTTAAAATGATCCTAAGTCCTAGATCCTTCCTCTTCCCAAATAATGAGCAGTGCCAGGATCACTCTTAACACCAGGTTAAGACTTTCTGAGTGTGTAGGAAATGCAATATATGGTATTGCATCCACTCTGATGGTGGATATGACGCCCCAGGTTCCAGTGCTGGACTCCAGCACTGCTTGTTGATTGTCAGACCAGGGACAGGCTGCTTCCAGGAAGATGGCATTTCCTGTCCCCAGGGCTGTCCCATTCCTCTGTATCGATAGGGATTCTTGAAGCCCAGGCTCTTCCCTTTTCATTCTGATTGGTTGCTCAGCGTATAGAATTCTAATTCCTACTCTCTGCCTGGAGTCCTAACCCAAACCCCCAGCCCTATCCCATTCTCCTGGGCCCTGGTTACCTCCAGGGATCGGCCCTCAGGTGGGTGTGGCCAGCACCCCGGGACCATGCCTGTCCGCGGCCTCTGTTCCTTGCGCTGTTGAGGAGGTTGTTGGGCCCTGTGGCACCAGTGCCATCCCACCTGCCGCTGGCCTCTCTAACAGTCTTCAAACCCTGGCCTACCCTTCCCTCATAGACTGAGGACTTCAGACCGTAATTTTCTGGTGGTCCTCTAGAGAAACTAGGTCTCTGAATTTTAGGCAGCAGCTATTAGAAAGAAGAGACTAGAAGAGAAATGAAGCATATTTTTTTGGTGGGGGAAGGGTGGCTGGTAAAATGAGGTTATTACTTTAAAATATATCTATAAATTATTTAAAAATAAATTTCTGTTTGTTATACTTCTGTTGACAAAAATAGGTGAATTTTGCTGGCAAGGGTTTAATTCTTCCTAACTGAAAAGAGACGGGTATTTAAACACGTGGGGAGGAAGGAGTGTGTTCTGTTCTGCAGGAGAGGATTGCTAGGTGGCCGGGGACCTGAGCCCCTTGTGTGGACCGAGGCTGGAGAAGGAAGGAGGGCTAGAAGTAAGGATATGCATTCGGCTTCCTCAAAGCCACTGTAGAAAATCATAGCTTCAATCTGTCCAGCTCTTCCTGTGCCAGGCAGATTCTCTCTCTGCATCATCTTCCCACACCCCACAGTGTGTAGCTCTTACTCTTGTCATTGCACTGTCGAAATCAAAGCCTGGGAAGTTGAATGCTGGCTCAGGGCCCCACAGCCACTAAGTGGCCAGACCTGCATTCACCTCCCGCCTGTGGAATCCCGCAATGGTGTTAAAACACCTTACAAGTTGCCTTCCTATAAAGGTGTGGGATAGGGTCACGTGTGACCAGGAGAATGTGGTCACAAGCATGGGGGTCTTAGGTTGTGAGTAAGCTCAGGGATAGCCTCGAGGATGACAGTGGCCAAGGCTGGTCCCTCTCAGACTCTGTTCACGGGCATGTGGCATGTCCTGAATGAGGGATGTGGAAGTCCTTCTCCCCGGGACTTTTGAGTTCTTTGTCTTAGGAGAGATTTCAACAGAGCTGGGCGACCACTCCACAGGGGCATGCTCACGAGGCATTTTCAGAAGCCCAGGATGGCACTGGGCAAAGACACGCCGTGGTCAGTGGTGGAGGGGGAAGGAAGACGTGGTCCTGGCTGAGTGAGGGCCGGCAGGACGCAGCCCTGGCCCTCTGGTGGCCTTCTAAGCTTCACCTAGAGAAGTAATTGCTTAGCCTTTGCCTCGTAGAGGAGTTAGGCTACCGGACATTGAAATGAGATGTTAAAGGTATTTTTGAAACATTCTTTTTTGGGGTACACCAAAGCCTCCCACACTTGTTCAAATTCATTGAAAAGAATAGTTCAAAATAGCCAGACCCTCTGTGAGAGTAAGTTTAGGTTTGAGTAAGTTTAGGTTTGAGTAAGTTTAGGTTTGAGATTGGAAAGCCAGATGAGGAAGGGTCTGCCCCGTGTTCGTTTCCATAGATGGTTCCCGCAGGCTCAAGCCTGAGCAGGAAGGGTTTGTGCGGGGCCGGGTGGGAGACGTGGCGGGGCACTCGAGCACGTGCGGCCTGCAGCCTGGGTGGGCCGGTGGAGAGGAGCCGCGGAAAGGAGAGGCAGGAGGGGAGCTGAGAGCACCAGAGGCGAGAGGAACCCGGGGCCCAGGGTGCAGGAAGGACTCCCTCAGCACTGGCTGCTGCACACCGTGTGTGGTTGTGTTCTGTCCAAATCTGCTCTTTCTTTAAAAATAGGGCAATTTTTCTCTTTACCATCTTGATGTAGAAACTAAATAACGTCTTTTCTCTTAATGATAGCATCTAGATCCTAAACCTAGAACTGCTGCTCTAGACGTGTGCTGCCCACTGTTGCTCCTGGTTTTTGTCCCTGTCTAGACCATGCAGGACCCCGGGCCTCCCTCCTGTGTGACTCTCAGTGGTGTGGGATGCTACGGCCCAGGAACCTTGTCTGATGATGGTAGAGTCCCTGCCCTCCCATTTCCCTTTTGTTTATTTGTTGATTGGCAGAGCTGAAATTTCCCAGTGTATGTGAACTTATTTTCTTACATCTGTAAATCCCTTGATGACAAACTACATCAAAATAGTAAATGGGGGCCGAGCCCCTGGCGCACTTGGGAGAGTGGGGCGCTGGGAGCGTGGCGACGCTCCTGCCGCAGGTTCGGATCCTATATGGGAATGGCCGGTGCACTTACTGGCTGAGTACCGGTCACGAAAAAGACAGAAAAAAAAAAAATAGTAAATGGCATTCATGAAAATGGTGTTCATCTTGGGAATTTTTTGTAAATATTTCCATATTGTGTTAATATGATATCATATATCCAAAGCCAATGCAATGATAGTTTACTAATAATTAGATTTGCCAAAGGCAAGGGAAGTCTTAAGTGGGCTAGGCTTTCAGTTTCTAAAAAGCCTTCAGACTATGGTAGCAATAAACTTGCTCTGAAAAATTGTGTCTAATTCGTGTTAGAGTATACTAATTTATTTTAAAAGCACAATACTCTTTCATTGTAAATTTCCAAGTTTTCCCCTAACACTTGAAGAGGATTTGGTGCCAGTATTTCGAGGTATTATTGGATGATAGGGGCAAGGACTCATTATTTTTGTTTTTAAATCTGTGTTATCTCTAATTTACTCTTTCAAATAGCTATTAAAATTTATTACGTATTTGCACTTATAAATATTTTATATACCAATTTTAAGAATGGATCAATAGACTTATGTGTCTAGCAGAGAATCCCTTAGTTAATTCTGAAGAGTGTGCCAAGATGAGATTCTCAGCTTTATGACTTTATGTAGATGAAGGATTCTGCTACTGCTGTGACAAGGTCAAGCACGTAAAAATTCCAACCAAATACTATAAAAAGCCCATTTCCATATAGAAGTCTTTTTTTTGTCAGCATAGCTGGCGATTCCATCTGTTTCAATTTCAGATTAATCCCTGTCATGCCTCTGTTGCAGGTGATACACATACACATACACACACAGTGTAAATATGTAGTATAATATAAATATATAATTGTATATAATGTAAATATGTAAACATTTATTTAGGTTGTAGTAGAGTCTGAGTGAATGGTAAATATAGCACTTGTACTTGAACATATGAAGTATAAAACTTTTTTCTTTGTGAAATAATTTGTTTTTCCATTACTTCTTGGTACTGGTGGGTAAACAACGCTATTACTTATGTGCTATTACTAATGAGCACATGACTGCGAGCCTCTACTGTTCCTCTTCTACAGAAATGTTGTGGCCAAAATGAAATGCTTGTGTTTATTATTCTGGTCATGGGTTAGCACCAGGTGTCACAGTAAATCAGTCTTGGATTGGTAGTAGGTTTTCACGAAGGCAGGAAATTGCAGGCTAGAACAAATTGTCCTATATCTATTATATAATCAAAAGTAATGATGATTGGTTATGTGAAGAGGGGAGGAAATACTCCATAAGGTAAGAAGACCAAGCAGGGGTCTCTAAATAGGTCAGAGAGTTCTAACAGATACCCCACCCCCTTCTGCTTCTTTTCAAAGCTCTCATTCCTGAATGGTCATAAAAAGAGTTTTGTCTGCCCTAGCGCTAACCAACAGGACAGGATTACCAACAGCCTGGTCCTGGCGGGTAGCCAGCCTGCCTGCATTTAAATGCTGCTGGCTGCCGTGGCAACCCCACTGGGCCTTCCTGGGTGAAAGCAGCTGCAGCTGCTGGAGGACGAGAGCTGGAGGTGGTGGCAGGGAGCACAGCCCGGTTCCCTTCGAGTGAGGGATGCAGCCTGGCTGCTGGGAAGCCAGGGCGGTGGGCAGGACGCCTGCCAATCAAATACATGTGGGGTGGGTGGTGTGGTGTTGGTCTGCATTCCCATTCCCCGACATGCAGCTCCTAAAACGCTTGGAATCTCCAGGGTGATGAGAGTGACTTTGTATGC